>NW_026587032.1:6012999-6077767 GCF_907164565.1 Psammomys obesus | reverse complement strand
CGCCTCGCGACGCGGCGCGCGAGGGGCGGGGACGTCGCGGTGGCGGGCGCGCGCGCGCACGGGGGCAGGTCCCGCCCAGGCCCCGCCCTCCGGCGGCCTTTCCAGCGGCGCGGCGAGCGGACGGGGGCGAGCACGTGCCTGATGCAACTCCTGAGGGCGGAGGTGGGGGAGGAGCCTTAAAGGGCCAGCACCCGAGAGCGGCCGCAGGTGGAGCACATGGGACCTGGCCACGCGGCCAGCTAGGCCTGCTAACGCTGGCCATGAGGGTTGCGGGCCTCCGGGGCAAGGGGTCTTCTCATGCGTCGGCCCTGACTTGGCCAGTGCTGCAGAGGGGTTCTTTGGCCGTCCCTTGTGCGTGGCTCCTGGCCCCACTCCCGTAGACTTAGCCTAACCGCTGCCTGGCCGGGGAGCGGGTCCAAAGGAGTCCTTGCCCCTAGGGGGCAGAGAGCGCCTCGAAAGAGAACGGAATTCCCAGCAGAGCCCACGCTCTCCAGGCCCTCAAGATCCAGTGTTTTATGGGCAGGAAATGGCATTTCTTTCAAGTAGCTTGTGTTTTTTTCTAAGGAATTGTTTAGGGTGGAGTTAAACTGACACTAACTGGGGAACTCGGAGATTTTGTATTGCCGTTTAGGACATCTGCAGTAGTCAGGTCCACTTCCTGGGTCTCGATTTCTCTATTGTAAAATGAAGGAACCGTCTGTGCCAGGCGGTTTCAAATTTCACTGTCAGTCGGTTCGATAAATATTTACTGACTTCGTGCTCTAGGGGCCTTCAAAGTTCTTAGAAAGGTCTGCCAATAAACCAGGCTAACAAGCACCTGTCCTCCCGGAATTTACACTGTAAGGTGGGGGAAGGCATAGTAAACAGGAGAAAAACAAATGCCATCCAGTAGTCCCTATGCGGTAACGAAGTAGTCGAAATTGGCTTCCCTGTTTTGTTTTTGTTTGTTTTTTGAGACTGTGTTTTTGTTTGTTTGTTTCTGTGTAGCTCTGCCTGTCCTAGAACTCTCTCTGTAGACCAGGCTGTCTTTGAACACACAGAGATCTGCCTGCCTCTGCGTCCCAGGTGCTGAGATTGGAAGCTTGCAGTTGACACCACCACCCTACCCTCAACTGAGTTTGGCTTTCGATAGTTGCTGAAGACAGTTCCCTTGAACTCAGATCCCAAGATACTGGATATGGGAGAAGTTTCTGGGACTGGATCTAGAAATCTGAGAACCTTAAGCCTGGAAACTCTAAGAGCTTAGAGGGTTGTCCATCACCAAAAAAAGGATTAGAAAACATGGCGGCTCCCTGGGTGCAGGGGCAAGGCTTCCTGACAAGACTCTGGGAGGCCAGGCCCTGGTGTGGTGGTCATCAGGGGTACTGGGAAAAGTACTGATAGCAATCTCATGTCCAGTTTCAACTCCAGTCATTGGCCTGCAAGCCTAGCACAGCTCTCCACGTTTCCCTGGTAGTCCTGCTCTCAGAGGAAAATTAAAGGTAATTAATGCCTGACTTAAGAGGTCAGTGAGACAGCCGAAGTTCCCCCTATTATAGGGCACACACTAAGGCCAGTGCTTGAAGGGGTTCTAAGGAACATACCATTTAAAGGGTCTGCAGAATTTAAGCAAGTTTTGTTTTGTCGTTTTGTTTTGGGTAGCCTTTGCTGTTCTGAAACTCACTCTGTAGACTAGGCTACCTTGGAACTCACAGAGATCCTACTGCCTCTGCCTCCAGAGTACTGGGATTAAAGGCATATGCCGCCACCACCACCTGGTATAAGCAGGGTTTTACAAAACTGTGGCATGTCTACCCTTCATCGAAGAACACATTATACTTCTCCAGTAGGGTACACCCTTAGTTATTGGTAAATACTTTCTGAAGATGGTATCTATACTAGACTCTCTCTGGGCTTTGTCATCATTGACATGATGGTCATTAGCGGCCCAAGTCTTGAAACAATCTCATGGAACCTAGGCTGTCCTCAAACTAGCCACATAACCCAGGGGCATAACCTTGAACTCTTCCGAGCTACGGTCCCTCTGTAGCTCTGCTGTCTGCACTCGGTAGACCAGACTGGCCTAGAACTCAGAGATCCACCTGCCCCTGCCTCCTGAGTGCTGGGATTAAACGCATACACATCTAATTAGACGTAGAGGGAGATGGGCCCCCATGCAACTTGTAGACATAGCAGGGCTGTGTGTAGCATGTAACTGGCTGCCTTATTTGCCCAGCACTCAGCATCAATGCCAACAGAAGTAGCCCTGCTTCGTAGGAACTGGGGCTCTGAGATGGCTACTCTGGGCCCTGCTCTGGGCCTGGGAGAGGCATTGGATGTGGAATCGGGGAGCTCAGAATCTAAGAGACCCTTACTCTCCTCAACTAGAGATCCTTAGCCCTGGGAAAGTAAACCAAACATCTTCTCGTTTTGAAGATGAAGACACTGAAGTTCAGAGAAATAAAGTTACTTATCCAAGGTCATAAGGCCAACCCAAGGCAGAATCAAATCCAGCAGCTTTTCTTACATTAAAATAATGGAGGGCTGGCCAGGCGGTAGCAGCCTATAATCCCAGCACTCAGGAGGTAGAGGCAGGTGGATCTCTAGGTGAGTTTGTGGCCAGACCCTGACCCAAAGGTTTATGAGGCAGGGTTTATTTGTTTCCCTGGCTGTCCTGGAACTTGCTCTGTAGACCAGGATAGCCTTGAACTCAGAGATCTGCCTGCCTCTGCCTCCCAAGTGCTGGGATTCAAAGCATGTGCTATTTGGTAGATTTTTGATGTGTATGGTTGTTTTACCTGTGTGTCTATGTGTGCCATGTACATGCTAGTGCCCATGGGAGCAGAAGAATGTGTGAGATCTCCTGGAATTGGAGTTACAAATGACTGTGAGCCACCGTGTAAATGCCAGAAACTGAACCCAGGTCCTCTGAAAGAGCAGCAAGTGCTCATACTTGCTGACCCATCTCTCTAGCCCCAGCCATAAATTTATAATCCTCCTGCCTGCCTCTACCTCCCAGGTCCTAAAATTACAGGCATGCACCTCCACACTTGGCCTTGGACACATGGTTTTATTCTTCTGTGAGTTTAATTTTCCAAAGGACATTGGGTTTCTGGAAGAAATTGTGCTGGGCCACTTACTTCCTCTGGTAGCTCTTGGGTACAGTACTGCTTATGCCAACATGGGGGCTAAAGAGGGGGAGAGACCTTGGCCAGAACAAACAATGTCAGCTGGGGTACAATTTCCAGGCACAAAGGCTCACAGGCCTCTGGCACATGCAGTACAATGACTTCAGTTCCAGGTGAGAGGCCCAGCTGAGACAGCCTCTGCGACCTGTCATGTGGGAGGGGGCGGGGAAAGACACTATTGTCATCACACCCAACCCTAGGGCAACCATTTTCTATCCAGTACGATGATGCGATGATGCACCCCAGTTACACATGAAAGAGGCTCAGAGGAAGGTGAGATGGTTTGCAGTGAAGAAGGGGTAAGAGAAGGCCAGCTTTCCAAACACTTGCCCTGGACTTGGCACCTGGCACCAGCCTAACTTCATCTCATCGGCTCTACTTAAGCAGACTCTTTTCCATTCTGCATGCCTACTGTCTTCCATTGTGGTCTCAGAACAGGTCTCATGTATCCTAGGCTGGTCTCAAACTCACAACAAAGCTCAAAGTGACCTTGAATTTCTAATCCATCTTTTACCTCTCAAGTAGCAGGATTACAGTCATACACCACCATAACCAGTTCATTCTTCATACATTGAACCCTGAGCTTCTTACAAACCAGGCAAACACACTTCCAACTAAGCTGTACATGCTTACCTCCTGATGGGACGCCTCCTGGCCGGCCTACTGTGTGAGCTTCACCACACAGCCTCAGGCTACTCTGGTGGACTTGAACAGGCCCCACCTCTGTCCAGCAGCTCAGCGTTCTTAACCAGCACGGCCTGATCCTCACTTGTCTTCCTCCCACACTCTACCCTCCAGCAACAGCAGACCACTCTGTTGCCAACAAGGAGAAGGGAAAGATATGACAAAAAGATCGCATCACACCTGAGCTAGAAAGGCTCTCATCGAAGGAAGGAAGGAAGGAAGGAAGGAAGGAAGGAAGGAAGGAAGGAAGGAAGGAAGGAAGGAAGGAAAGAACGTTGGCAAGGATGTGGAGAAAAAGAACCCTTACTCTGGACTGTCAGTTAGTGGTTCCTGCAAAAATGCAAAATGGAGCTATTATGATCTAGCTACGGCTAGATACATTCTCTTGGGTGTGTACCAGGAAATGCTGTCCACAGACAGAAGGGATGACTGCATACCCTTTGTGCTTTCCAACAACTCTGTAGTAACCAGGACTCAGATCAGCCTAGGTGTCCATCCACAGATGAGAACATGGGCAAAATG
Source organism: Psammomys obesus (assembly GCF_907164565.1). Taxonomy (NCBI): domain Eukaryota; kingdom Metazoa; phylum Chordata; class Mammalia; order Rodentia; family Muridae; genus Psammomys; species Psammomys obesus. The sequence goes on along the minus strand of NW_026587032.1, from coordinate 6,073,394 downwards.
TGTGGAAACACAGTGGACAGTCATCCAGCCTTAACAAGGAAAAGCACCATACCAGGCGGTGGCAACACACACTTTCAATCCCAGTACTCGGAAGGCAAAGGCAGGCAGATCTCCGTGAGTTCAAGGCCAGCCTGGTCTACAGAGGGAGTTCCAAGACAGATGAGCTACATAATGAGACTCTGTCTCTCAAAAAAGAAAAAAAAGAGAGAGAAAGAGAGTGAAAGAAAAGAGAAAACAACTGCCATTTTCATGACAATGATGAAATGATGAGATGGGTGGGATGGTAAAGACCCTTGCCACCAAACTTGACAACCTGAGTTCCATTCCCAGATCCCCCACATGATGGAAGGAAAGAACAGACTCCACGCAAGTAGTTCCCTGACCTCCACACCTGTGAGCCACGGCATGTACACACTCACTAAATAAAGTGAAATTAAAACAGCAAAATTTAGAAAATGATAGAGATACAGAAAAGTACTAAAAAAAGGAAGAGACCATCTAAAGGCAGACCATGGAACCATGGATTGTTAGGGACTGGAGTCTAGGTGGCAGGAGAAGGAGAGGCAGAAAGGTGGGCGAACTTAATATCGATTAGACATGATATGTTCACTGCGGGCCCCATTCATTTGTACAGTTATGACGATGGTAATGACAATGATAAAAAGAACGTACAGCCAGTGAAATGGCTCAGAAGGCAAGTGTTTGAGGCAGCCAAGACTGAGGACCTGAGTTCAGTCCTGTGCACTGACTCCTGCAAGCTGTCCTCTGGTCTCCATCTGCACACACGAATGCACACACGGAGAAAAATTAGTAAATGTGACTTTTAAAACATAAACTGTAGCAAATGTGGAAAAATAAAACACATATTAACTGATTTTCTACAATGTACCAGGCACTTCTAGCTCTCAGAAGTAAAAGTACAGTACACACATACAACACGTTCAGGAACCTGTCCATCCTCTCCCCTTTGCATCCCACATTCAGCCCATATGGCAGGGCTGCATGGCAGGGCTGTTTTTCTGTGTAGTCCTGGCCGTCCTGAAACTAGACCCAGGCTGGCCTCCAACTCAAGAGATCCTCCCGCCTCTGCCTTCCAAGCACTGGGATTAAAGACGTGTTCACACATGGGTGCAAACACCCTAGGAAGAGATACTTCCCAATGGCATCAGCCCCACCCTCTACCCCCTCTACCCGGTGCCCCTTCAGAGATGGAGTAGTTATAGGTAGTCCTGGGCACTTGACATGAGTATTAGGAGCTGGACTTGGGTCCTCTGTGAGAACAGAACACTCCCTTATCAGCTGAGCCATCTCTGGAGCATCTCCCTTCATCTTAAGTACTGTGATTACAGACATGTGTCACTGGGCCTGGCTCTAGGCTCAGCTTTTGTTCTTGCCCATTTCCTAGTTACAGTAACTCTTTAGTCCTTTTGCTTCACTAAGCTTCAGTGTCTTCAGATATAAACTGGAAAGGAAAGGAAAAGCTGGGTGTGCCAGGCATGGTGGCACATGCCACACAGATCTCTGTGAGTTTGAGGCCTGCCTGGCCTACAAAGCTAGTCCAGGACAGCCAGAGCTATTGCACAGAGAAACCCTGTCTCAAAAGAATAAAAGAAAGAAAGAAAGAAAAGAAAAAGCTAGACATGCTTTTTTTGCATGCCTTTAATTTTAGCCCTTGGAAGGCATAGGCAGGCAGATCTCTGAGTTCGAGGCCAGCCTGATTTACAGAGCTAGTTCCAAGACAGCCAGTGTTACACAGTGAAACCCTGTCTCGAAAAAAGAAAATGTTGAATGAGCATTTCACTGGTGGAGGTCCCAGGACCAGTGGCCACTCCTTAAGCAGTGACAGCAGGGTTCCCCAAAGCCACACATCATAAAACAGGTCTCCTGTATTTCCTGTAATGTGCTTTGGGAATCACTGGCTCAGGTCCTTACCCAGCCTTCCTTTATGTCGAGAGCGCTGCATGTTCTCCTTTGTTCCTATTGCTGCTTCCAGTGAAATCTAGGAAAAAAAGTCCCTTTTCTTCACCTGAGCTTCAACCTACATATTCTAGAAGTTTCTTGCCTCCTTAGCAGTCTTTCTTAAAAAGATATATTTATTATACACATGTCTTTTTTGTTTGTTTGTTTTTGTTTTGTTTTTGAGACAGGGTTTCTCTACGTAACAGTCCTGGCTGCCCTGGATTCGCTTGTGTATACCAGGCTGGCCTCAAACTCAGTGATCCACCTGCCTCTGCCTCCCTGAGTGCTGGGATTAAAGGTGTCTGCTGCTACACCTGGCTGAGAATACATGTCTTGACTGTGTGTGTGTGTGTGTACCACATGTGTGCCTGAGAAGTCAGAAGAGGTGTGGGATCCCCGAAACTGGAGTTACAGATGGTTGTGAGCTGCCATATGGATGCTGGAAACTGAAGCCCAGTCCTCTTCACTGCTGAGCTCCCTTTTGTGTTTGCTTGTTTTGAAGCAAGGTTTCTCTGTGTAGTCCTGGCTATGCTGGAACTTGCTCTGCACACCAGGCTGGCATTGAACTCACAGAGATCCATCTGCCTCTGCCTCCAGAGAGCTGAGATTAAAGGCATGTGCCACCACTGCCCAGCATCCTCCCTCCCTTTTTTAAAATTGTGGGATTACACCTAACCTATGCTAGGTTACCACTAAGCTATATCCCAGCTCTGTTTTATTTATTTAGGTTTTTCAAGTTTATTTATCCCATGGTCTGTGTGTATGCATGTATCTGCTGTGGTGCATGTGTGGAAACAGAGGATGACCTTCATGGCTCTGTTCTCTCCTTCCTTTATGTAGTTATTGAACTCAGGTCCTCAGGCTGGGTGGCAGCTGTCTTGCAAGACCTGAACAGCAGTTTCTGGGGAATCATACACCTGTGGCTTCAGGTTACGGAAGGGGACATAGAGTTAAACAATATTTAGCACAGCCCTGGTGTAGTGTGCAGCCTTTTCACATTCGTGAATGTGATGACCTTTGATCCCAGTGAGGGGAGGGGAGCTTGTGGGTGAGCTGCAGGCCACCTGAGAACCTGTGACTGTGAGGTCACACAGCTTGCAAGACCCAGGGTACTTGGATCTCTATGTCCACCCCAGATACATGAAGGAAGAAGGAACTGCCAATGAATGTGAGTGGCCTAATTACCACTTGGGTAAAGTACACCAAGACCAGCTTACAAAGGCAGAGTCAAGTCAGGCTCATTTGCATGGGTAGCTGGGACTGGTATGCCATTGTTTTCTCCTTCCCCTGCTCTTCTTCCTACCCCTCCTCCTCTCCTCCTCCTCCTTCTTCTTGTCCCTCCTCTCTCTCCTGCCTTCAATTTCTTCCTCTTCCTTCTGTTCTGCTTTTTTTGGACACAGGGCCATGCTATCTAACCCTGGCTAGTTTTGAATTCACAGTCATTCTTCTGCCTCAGCCTCCCAAGTGCCCAGTTTGCATGTCTTTTGGGTGGGGGGTTGTGAGAAGCCCTCCAACAGCTTCCTATTACAAGAACTGACTCCAGGATCTGGGCTCGGTGGTACAAGCTTCTAATCCTAACACTTAGAAGGTGAGGGCATATGACAATCAGAAGTTTAAGATCATTGTCAGCTACACGTCAGTTTTGAAGCCAAACCCCCACCCCCCCGGCTACGGGAGACCTTGTCTCAAAACAACCACAACCAACAGATTTCTCACAAAGTGCAGCCAGCTCCAGACTTCCTCTCCTGAGGCTTATTCCTGCCAGTCAAGCTCGGGGAGGCTCACCCCAGCTTGTTCTCACTCCCTGTATCCTTGTTATCTACCCTGCAGGCCTCAGTTCAAACAGCTGCTCTCAGGCAGACCTCCCTAGAGTGGCTGGGCCGCTATACTCCTTGTCCTTCACAGCTAGATCACAATGCAACTTTGTGTGACTTCCTGCCATGGACTGGGGATGCTCCATGCTTCCCTTGGCATCCCAAGTGCTGAGCTGGGCAGAGCCAGGTTCCCACTGCATTTACGGAATAAATGCAGCGTGGCCTCACGGCTCTGGGCCTCTGCATCTTCGGAAATGAAATGATGTGGTTGAAGTACCTGTTGCAGAGAGTGCAGGACTCTCTGTAGCTGTGTCTCTGAGGTGAGTTCCTGGACCTCAGCCCCAGAAGCAACCAAGGCGTGCTGCATACTGACGCAGGGCCCTGTCATTTAGCATCCTGCCATTCCTTTTCTTCAGTTCTTAGGCAAAGTCACCTCCTGTCTCCCCACACCCCCACGCCTCCCCATCCCCATGCCCCGCTCACTGAACCCAGTGCCAAAGAGGGAAGAGTGTGCAGATGGAGTGGGCTGGGAAAGCATATTCAACCTTGGAAGCCCCAAGGCAGAGGGACTTGTCTGTCACCATTCTTGATTGAAAGGCTGGAATCTTTTGTTTGTTGTTGTTGAGACAGGATCTTACTTGGTAGCTGGCTTGGAACTCACTATGTAGACCAGGCTAGTCATGAACTTAGATTAGTGCTGGGATCAAAGATATGTGCACCACATCTAACTAAGACTCTTGGAGAGAAGTCATCAAATCCTGCCATCTTTAGGTCAGAAGGGACCTTCCTGTCACTTGGCCTCCTTTGGGTCCCTTGGTCCTTTTCCTTAAACCTAACTGCGTCTACAAACGTCCTTAACTCCACACAAAGTGCTCAGACATGGGCCTCGTAGCAGCTATCATTTGCTCATCTGCTTCCCTTGGAAAGATTTTTTTTTTTTTTTTTTTTTTTTCATCAGTGTTGTAGTGTATAGAGAGTCAGGGCAGTTCAGGGTTGAAGGTCCAAGGCCTAGGTGTGCAGCCTGGCTGCCTGGGCAGGACCTGGACTCTGAGGGCTGACATACTATGTAAGCTGGAGCCAATGGGGAGACTTCAGCTGCCTCCGCTTCCTGTCAGTCAAACAGGGAAAGCAGTATTGGGTGGGACACTAGTGTTTGCTCACAGAGGGAGAGGGAAGGCCTCCCCTGTTAGATGCTAGCTGTGGAGCTCTGCCTTTGTTTAGAAGGTCCTTGAATTCAGATGTTTTCTGGACTGGTTGGTTGGTTGGTTGGTTGGTGAAAGGGAAAGTAGGGCCCAGCCCAAAGACCCCAGGGCTGGGGTTTAGATTCCATCCCCAGCATCCCATAAACCAGGCATGGTGGTTCACAACTGTACTTTCAACACTTGAGAGGTCATAATAAGAGTTCAGAAGTTCAAGGGCAGCCTGGACTACATGAAACTCTCTTTCTTCCTTCCTTCCTTTTTTTTTTTGTTTTTTTGTTTTTTTTTGTTTGTTTTTGCTTTTCAAAACAGGGTTTCTTACCAGGCAGTGGTGGCACCACTGGGCAGTGATGGTGCACACCTTTAGTCCCAGCACTCAGGAGGCAGAGACAGGTGAATCTCTGTGAGTTCAAGCCTAGCCAAAAGCAAAAGACAGGGTTTCTCCGTGTAACCCTGGCTGTCCTGAAACTCACAACTCATTCTGTAGACCAGGCTTGTTTTGAACTCAGAGATCTGCCTGCCTCTGCCTCTTGAGTGCTGGGATTAAAGGCATGGCATGTGCACTGGCTGAGACTCTGTCTCAAAAACACAATTAACAACAACAAAAATAATCCATGTACCTCTTTTTTTTTTTTTTTTCACTGAAAAACAGTTGGTTACAGTGTAGCCTCATTTGTAACATCAAGTCCTTAGTATCTTTTTTACTGTTCTAAAGCTTCTAAGTCATCTTCTGGGATGCCTCATAAGGAACCATGGCCGTTCAGAAGTGAAGACAGCTAGCTTTGTTCATCTATGTTCTTTCCTGGACAAACATCTTTGCTACTTACCGAAACAGCTACAAAACCGGGCCCAGCCTGTCTCGGTCGCCTGCAAAACTGAATAAGCAGAGTTCACATTTTTTAGGTTGTGTTTTGTACTTAATCCAAAACTTATTACTAAGGACATGTGTTAAGATGATACTGAAGCCCAACATAGTGGTGCGTGCCTTTAATTCCAGCAGTCAAGAGGCAGAGGCAGGCAGATGTCTCTGAGACCAACCTGGTCTACACAGTGGGTTCTAGGACAACCCTGTCTCAAAACAAAACAAAATCAAGATTATAATGATATGGGCTTCTGGGATGGCCAGCCTAAGGACCTGTGTGCCAGCCCTGGGATCTACACAGTGGAAGGAAAGAATAGACACCTGTAAATTTTCCTTTGACCTCAACTTATGGGCTATGGCTACTAATAATAAATAAAATTAAATTTCTAAGAGATTATAAAGGTTAGTATTTCCCTACGTAGGATAAGACAATTGTACTTACTATTCATGTGTCAGCTCATAAGATAATTCTTTGAGGTATGGTTTTTGTTGTTGTTGTTGTTGTTGTTGTTTGAGACAGGGTTTCACTGTGTAGCCTTGGCTGTCCTAAACTCACTTTGAAGACCAGGCTGGCCTCCAACTCACAGAGATCAGCCTGTCTCTGCTTCCCTGAGTTCTGGGTTTACAGGCGTGCACCACCTTGCTCTGTAAGTACCATTATTAAATCTTTTTCCATTTGAGGGGTTTCCAAGGACTCAGGGAGAAAAGTGCTTGCCATAAAAGCACTGAGGACCTGGGTTCTGATCTGAAGCACCCAGGGAAAAAGCCAGGCATGGCCTTGCTTGTCTATAACTCTAGTGCTGGAGTCCGGTAGGGTAGAGACAGGAGGATCCCTGGATCCCAGCAAAATCAGTGAGCGCCTGCCTTAAAAATATCATGTGGAAAGCAACCAACGAATTACAGGATATCAAGATCCGGCCCCATACACATGCACACACAAGTGAACCCCCTTCACGTATATACACGCACACACATACACAAACACCCCACAAAGTTTGTTAGCTTTGAATATGCAATGTTCCTCACAAAGGAATGTGTGGAATGTTGACCTCAGCTGGTGATACTATTTTTGGAAGGAGTGGTTGCTTAGCTGGAGGAAGTCAGAAGGGTGTGCCTTTGAAGGTTATGCCAGTTCCTAGCCCATCCTCTACCTCTGTTTCCTGCCAAGGGGTGAGCAGCCTTTGTCTCAGTTCCTGCTGCTATAATGCTGTGTCTCAGCATGGGCCTAAATCCATAGGGCTAAGGGACTGAAGCGTCTGAAACTGTGAGCCTAAATCCACAATTCCTGTCTTTCAGTCATCCTTCCAGGTGTTTGGTCACAGCTATGGGAAGCTGGCTCAGGAGGAACCCATCCTGCAGATTAGGAAAGCAAGGGCGAGCAGCTTGTGTAAACTCATGTACTGAGAGACCAAAAAGATTAAAAATTAGCAGATATTATATGTAGCATTTTGACCAATAGATGCTTACCAGGCAGGAATTGCCCCTGCCTTGGGCATGCCAGGAGGGACCAGAATCTATATATCACCCAACTAACCCCGGGCTTGGGGCGCTCGGCTCCGACCGCTTCGGCGGTGGTGGGTGTGTGTGGGCCCGAGCTGCAGCTTGTAATTTACAATAAAAAGAACCTCATGTATTTACAGCGGAGTCTGTTTATTCCTGGCCTCTTGGGGTTCGTGAACTGGGCAGAACAGTACAAACATCACAGCCATGATCAAAGCCGTAGCACTCACACCCCAAAGCCTGTGTTATCAACAATTTGGCGGGGTCATTACACCAATGCTGTGGCCTTACCTGTCTTCCTGGCCATTGGTTCCTTCAATAGCCACAGATCATAGTGTACGTGTTAGACTGATCAATAAATAGCGCCAAGGTCACTTTCTCCTCGAAGTTGTTTTATCTTTCTTCTCTCTTTCTCCTCTCTCTCTCTTTCCATTCCATTTTTAATTTATTTGTTTATTTATTGGGTTTTTTTTGAGGCAGGGTTTCTCTGTATAGACTTGGCTGTTCTGGGCTCTCTTTGTAGACCGGAACTTACAGAGATCCACCTGCCTCTGCCTTCCAGAGTGCTGGGATTACATGAGCCACTGCACCTAGCTCATTCCTCCATTTTTTAGCATTTTTTTTTCACTTTTTTTTTTTTTAATGGATTTTCAAGACAGGGTTTCTCTCGTGTAGGCTTGGCTCCTTGGCTGTCCTGGACTTGCTTTGTAGAACAGGCTGGCCTCAAATTCAGAGATGTGCCTGCCTCTGCCTCCCAAGTGCTGGGATTACAGGCGTGAGCCACTGCACCCAGCTCATTCCTCCATTTTTTAAAGAAAAAGTAATCACCTGCAGTGGTTTATTTTATTTTTTTTTAATTGCATTTATTTGTTTGTTTGATTTTTGGGCCGGGTGCTATCAGAAGACAATACCTTTACCTGATGAGTCATCCTGTGACTTTATTCCTTCTCCTTCTTCTTGAGACAGTGTCAACTTTGTAGCCTAAGCTGGCCCACATGGCTATAATGGTCCAGGCTGGCCTTAACCAATGAATGAGACTGTCCTGGAAATGCTGAAAAGTCTGAACTGTGGCACTGTGCCGGGACACTCACCACCTCTGCCACCATAACCAATGGCTACACCCAGCTACCAGAACCAGCTGAGGGTAGAGCAATAGCAGTCAGGAAGGGCTGTCAAGTATGGTAATTACGACGTATAATTTATCTCAAAAGAATGATTTGGGGTATGTAATTAATACTTTGTTCACAGACATTTCTTTCTCTCTGGAGCTCTGAGAGACGTGAAGAATATTTAAATATTTATTACATGCCCTGCTGGAGACAGTCTATGGTTTCAGTAGATAATTAAAATTCCTCCCCCTTGGAATTAAGAGACTTGCCTTCCAAATGAGTCTGATGGCCACCAGACACAGGAGTAGGTCTCGGCCTGGGCACCGTGAGCACAGGGCTTTCTGGGAACGACCTCAAAGTATGGCTTGGAAAGGAGAGATGAATACCGCATAAACACAGCACCAGCTTCAAATCCCACCACTGGTGCTAGAAATCACTAATCTACCCCCTGCGTTCTTTCCCGTGGAACCTGGACTTCTCTTAGGCAGCTCCTGTTTTGTTTTGGTTTTTACAGGGTCATGTGTCGTCCAGGCTGGCCTCAAATTCACTATGTAGAGGCTGGCTTTGAACTTCTTTTTTAATCTTTTGAATCTTAATTTTGAGATCGGCTCTCACTATGTTGTCCTTGCTAGCTTAGAACTCTCCACGTAGGCCAGGCCTGGCTTCAAACTCAAAGAGCTCTGCCTGCCTGTCTCCTAAATGATGGTATTTAAAGGCATGAGTGGCCAAGCCTGGCTCTTTTAAATATGTTTTTGAGATTCTGGGTTTGTTTTTTTTTTTATTTTTTTTATCACAGGTACGTGTATGAGTATGTACACAGAGTGCAGCTGCCCACAGAGGCCAGAGGCATCGGATTGCCCGGAAACAGAGTGACAGGTGGTTGTGAGGTACCAGATGTAGATGCTGGGAACTGAACTTAGGTCCCCAGCAGGAGCAGTATGTAGATTAAGCTGCCTCTCCAACCTGACTTTGAATTTCTAATCCTCCTGCCTCCACATCCTGAGTTCAGGGATCACAGGGGTGCACGACCCTATCCTCAGCAAGAGGTTAAAAAATATAATCATGGAGATAGCCCCACCCACCAATCATTGCATCAAATCCTGTTTGCTATCTTGGACCTTCATCCACTTGCCATCCCTGCAATGTAACAGAAGAACCAGCTTTCAGACAGGTAATATCCCCTGAGTTCCATGTCCATATTGTAAAGCCAATTTTTGGATCTGTCTCTGTCTCTCTTGTGCAGACAGGGTCTTAATGTATAGCCCTGGACTCACAGAGAACTACTTGCCTCTCCTCTTGAATGCCGGGATTAAAGGTGAGCATCCCTGGGCCCTGGTATTGTTTTTCCCCATTAATCCCCACACTGACCCTTTTTGCAGATTCTGTGAGGTCACTAGATACCTTTCAGGTGAGCCTCTTGGACGCATTTTCTGAATGACAGCTTGTTGTTTGGACACTTTCAACATCAATCTTTAAGGCAAAAATGGAGATGGAAACCTGAGGTTCAAATCCTTGTCACTCTTAAGAAAATAGAGTGCTGCCAGGCAGTGGAAGCCCACACCTTTAATCTGAGTTTGAGACCAGCTTGATCTACAGAGTGAGTTCCAAGACAGCCAGGGCTACATGGAAACCTTGTCTCCAAAAACAAACAAACAAACAAACAAACAAATAAACAAACAGACAAAAAAAGAAAATGGATAGAAGAGAGGGGTATTTGAGAGAGCCTTCATAAGCAAGGTACTGCGTTCCCACAGAAACATGATTTGTATAGGGGTGTACAAAAGGAATACAATGGGACAGAGATGAGGCTCAGTGGGTCAGGAGAGTGCTTGCCTAGCGCAAGCAAAGCTCTGGGTTCAATCTCCCAGTACCACTTAAACCGGGTACACACCTATTATTCAGCACCCAGGACGTGGAAGGAGGAGGATCTGAAGCTTAAGGTCATTCTGAAATACATGGTGAGTTCCGAGCCAGCCTGGGCTACATAATACCTTTTCTATAAAATAGGCTGATCTTGGATATAAAAACCCAGAACTCAGGAGACAGGCAGGCAAATTTCTGCGAGGAAAAGGGCAGCCTGCTCTAAATTGAGAGGCCCAGGTGAACCAAAGCTGTATAGTAATACCCTGTCTTTAATAATAATAATAACAAGAATCAATTTGAAAAGTAAGCCATTGGCAGACTGATCAAGCTGGTTCTACTAAGGCAGCTTGAAGGGAAATGGCACTTGAGTGAGACTCGGGAGATCAATAGGATTAAATGTCTCTTTTGCTTATAAGAATAGTATAAAGCTGACATAATTATTGGGAGACACAGAATGTCAAGAGGAAAAGTCACTTCTGTTTTCTTTACATATCAACCGTGTCAACATATGTTTTTCTCTTCATCTGGTGTCTTTCTTTCTTTCTTTCTATCTCTTTTTTGTTTTTTTTGAGACAGGACTTCTCTGTGTAGCCCTGGCTGTCCTAGAGCTCACTCTGCAGACCATGCTGGTCTCACTCACAGAGATCCACCTGCCTCTGCTTCCCGAGTGCTGGGATTAAAGGCCTGCCCCACCACCACCTGCCTTCATTTGGTGTCTTTCATTTCGAGAACAGACATATATGCGCTGTTGATTTTCTTGTTATCATTCTTTGACAGAATGCAGCACCATGTCCAGTTTTCTGTTTTGATTATTTAAAGATGTTAATATATCAGGACAATGATCCATAGCTCAGTCATTCTGTTACTGGGAACAGCCAAGACATACACACCTGCTCACGAGGAAACACATGTGACCAGAGGTTTTAGTCACAGGAGGGGCCTCCTCCTGGTCATAGCACCTAGCCATGCGTGTAGCCCTCCTATACCCATGTCCAGCACAACAGGTGCCTCCTCCACTGTCAGCCACCCAAGGCACTGTGACAAGTAGCAGCTTGTCTACTCATGGCAAGAGCTATTCAGAAAGATCTAGATTCCAGTTCTGAGGCATGGCTCCCTGAGCAGGTTCTGTGTCAGCACCACGGGTGGAAGCTTACTCTTACGCGCGCAGTCCCCGTGTTCTTTGGGGTTCTCTTGACTTGGTGTTGGCCAAGTCTTCATTGTTCCAACCCCGCTGGACTGATGTCTTTTTGCTTGTCATTGTTTTAAAGAGTTCTTTTTCTTTCTTTCTTTGAGATAGGGTTTCTCTGTGTAGCCTTGGCTGTCGTGGACTGGCTTTGTAGACCAGGCTCTCCTCAAACTCACAGAGATCTGCCTGCCTCTGCCTCTGCCTCCCCAAGTGCTGGGATCACAGATGTGCACCACCGAGATCATTGAGTCATTTTGTTTCTGAGTCTGTGTAGGTGTGTGGATATGTACGTACAAGTGACAGTGTCCATAGACGCCGGGGGCGTCCCTGGAGCCGGAGTTAAAGGTTCAGTTAACCATTAAAACATCTCTCCAGCCCATTTTTAATTTTTTATTACAACATCTGTTTGTTTGTTTGTTTGTTTGATGTATTTATTTGTGTGCTGCAGCATCCATTTGAAGAGTCAGTTCTCTCCTGACACCCCATAGGTTCCAGGGATTGAACTCAGGTTGTCAGGCTTGGTGGCAAGCCCTTTCAAAGACCTGCTGAGGCATCTAGACAGACCCATTTGTTGTTGAAGAGACAAGACATTATGTAGCCCAGGCTAGCCTCTAATTCACTATGCTACAAGGATGGCCTTGAACCTCTGAACTTCCAGCTTCCGCCTCCTAAGTGCTGGAGTCCCAGGTGTGTACCGCCTTGTCCAGCTAGTTCTTTATATCAGACTTCCCTTGCTCCAAGTATGATGTGCTTTCTCAGATAGATGGGTCTGTGCATCTAATGTTTGTTGATGACTCTATCCTGGACCTTTTCCAACACCTCCAGCGTGATAGGCTCAACTCAGTTACCTGACAGCTGAGCTCCTGTTGCTGTGATAAATCACCATGACCAGGTCACCTTACAAAAGAAGGGTTTTACTTGGGCTCATGGGTCCAGAGGGATAGGAGTCGATCACCATCATGGTGAAGAAGCATGGCGGCAAGCAGGCAGGCAGGCATGACGCTGAAGCAGCAGCTGAGGCCTCATCTCAAAGCCTACCCCAGTGACATCTTCCAGCAAGGCCCCGTCTCTTCCCCAAACAGCACCACCAACTGGGGACCAAGAATTTAAATGCCTGGAACTGAAGCTGGGCGTGGTGGCGCATGCCTATAATCCCAGCACTCTGGTCTAAGAAGAGAGTCCAGGACAGCCAAGGCTACACACAGAAACCCTGTATTGGGGGGGAGGGAGGCAAAAACCAAAAAAGTCAAATGCAGGGAAACTACACGTTTCAAGCCACCACAAGAACCACTGAAAACACAAGGCTGCCTGAAGCCAAAGCTCAGATGTAAAAACACCGCTTTCAGCTCAGCTTGGAGGCTCACACCTGAGATCTCAGCACTCAGGAGGCTGAGACAGGACGATCACAAATCCAAGGCCTGTCCGGGCTTCAGAGATTAGCCCTCACAAAAGAAAACAACGTAACATCTGTTGTTCAGTGGAAGCTGCAGGGCCAACCACAATGCACACAGAAGAAAAACGGATGCACCCCTGGCTGCAGAGCCACACCTTCATCGTAGAGGCACACTGTCCACGCCCACGCAACATGATCCTGAGCCTACTCCAGAGCCACAAAGTCCAAGTACACGGGGACAGGATGTGAGAATCTGGAACCCAGTCCCGTTTCTCCAGCAAGTCTACAGTACATCAGCCTGAGAACTGTTGGACTCAGGCTCAGACCACCTTCCCACTATCCTTCCATTGCCTTCTGGCCTCCATTGCTGCTCAGAAGCTCTTACTTTCCAGACCTTGACCTTGGTGGAGGTTTTGCTTTGTGTTTCAGCACACCAAGCTCCTTGCCTTTTATTTATCCTATTTGTGGTTTAAAGTGATTCGTAATGATCAACCACCATCAAATATTGCCTTTAGCTGGATGTGGGAGATGATGAATGCAGCACTGAGGATGCTGAGGCAGAAGAATTGTGAGTTCAAAACCAACCTGGGATAGGTAGGAAAGTCCTATCTCAACAACAACTTGTTTGTTCCTTCATTCCCCTCCTCCCTTTACTTGGTTTATCTCCCAATTTCTCCATTCATTTCCCCTGTGGGTCCAATTAGATACACTTAGATTGTGTTCCCTTGACTTTCAGGCTTGTGTTTTGTTTTGTTTTTGATGCAGGGTCTTGCAATGTAGCCCTTGCTGGCCTTGAACTTCCTACCTCCAGGGAGCCTCTGGCTCCTGAGTGTTGGGGCTCCAGATGTGTGCCACCCACCCGGCTTCCATATTACTCTTTTCCATTACTAGAGTCCACTGGCAAGGAGTGCTTTGGAGCCCATAGAACTGGGGTTAGAGACAGCTGTGGGTTGCCATGTGGGAGCTGGGGGTTGAACTGTAGCCCTATGGAAGAGCAGCCAGTGTTTGTGATAGCTGAGCCTCTGCTCCCTCCTCTTTTCCTTCCTTCCTTCCTTCCTTCCTTCCTTCCTTCCTTCCTTCCTTCCTTCCTTCCCTCCCTCCCTCCTCCCCTCCTTCCTTCCTCCCTCCCTCCCTTCCTCCTTTCCTCCCTCCCTCCTTCCTTCTTTCCTTCTTTCTGTTTTATTTTTATTTTTTAAGAGAGACAGGGTTTCTCTGTGTAGACCAGGCTGGCCTCGAACTCAGAGAACCACCTGCCTCTGCCTGCCAAGTGCTGGGATTAAATGCATGTGCCACCACCGCCAAAATGCAGCCAGTACTTTTAACCTCTGAGCCATCTCTAGCCCTGTTTTATCTCCCTCCCTTTTTTGAGACAGCCTCACAGAGCCCTTCCTGGCCTAGAAATCACTGTTTATAACTGAGGCTGACCTTGGGATCTTGATCTTCTTGCCTCCACCCTGCCTCTGTCCCTCCAAATTCTGGGATTGTCTGAGCATACTCATTTTAGATTCTTCCTACCAATTTTCAGGTCTTTAATGTAATATAATCTTTAGTACTTTTTGTTTGTTTGTTTGTTTGTTTTGATAGTTATCATGTGTGGCTATTTTTTTTTTTTAATTTCAACTTTTAAGATTTAATTTTGAGTAGCTGGGCATGGGAGTGCATGCCTGTAATCCTAGCACTCTGGGAGGCTGAGGAAGGTGGATGTTTGTGATTTCGAGGCCAGCCTAGTCTACAAAGTGAGTACAAGACAACCAAGGCTACACAGAGAAACCCTGTCTCAAATAAAATAACAACAACAAAAAAGGTTTAATTTTGTAAGCAATGATTGTTTTGCCTGCTTGTATGTCTGTCAACCACATGTATGCCTGCTGCTCAGGAAGACCAGAATAGGCTCCTAGACTCCCTGGAACTAGAGTTACAGATAATTATAAAAGTACTGTGCATTGAACCTGGGTCCTCTGGAAGAGCAGCCAGTGTTCTTAGTGGTTGAGCCATCTCTTCAGGCCTTCTCTCTGAGACAGGGTATTACTAAGTTACCAGGCTGGTCTGTGCTGGTGTTCCAGACCTGAGCCTCAATGCCTGACCTCTTTTCGTAGTTCTAATCTTCAGATGTACTGGAAATGAAAAGTATTTGCTGGGCTTGCATGTATTTTGTGTTTTCATTTCGGGGGAAGCTGCCTGCCTCCTTCCTATCTAAAAGTCTTCAAAAGTTGATAATTTATAAACTTCTTTCACTCTTATCTGCAGCTGTAGACAGAAGGAAGTCCTCCATCCTCCGCCAGTTCTAGATAAGGGACTTAGAGAAGACAGCTGAGAGTCCCCTCAGCAGACCCACTAAGGAACTGGTGGTCTGACCAGGTACATGGGCTCTCTATCAGGCTGACCTGAGTTGGCATGTCTGTTCTGACCCTGAAAGCGGCAGATCCCTCCTCTGGTGGACTGGAGATAGTAGAAACTATTCCAGAAAGAGTTGCTGGGGAGAAGAGGGAAGCAGTGTGTATGTATGAAGTGCTTGGCAAAGGCTCTGGATTGCATGTAGGAGTTACTGCTTAAGGGCAGAGTAACTCGATAAACAAGGTCCTGTTTATCTGCTGTTTGCTGCCTGCAGTGTGGAGGTGCCACAGCCCCCACTGAGATCTCACCGCGGTGTAACTCTGGAAAAGATTCATGGTTCCCTTCAGGAACGACTCAAGAGACCTCGGCCAGTGTGAAAGACAGCGGCATCAGGACTTCAGAGCTAGTCTGGGCTACAGGTTACCCCGTCTCAAAATACACAATACTAGCTCCAAGTCTCCATGACAGTCTCAGGGCTGGAGGGTAGGTGTTGGGCAGTGCTTACTGTTTAGGGATCCTCTTAGGCCTTTCCTGCCTGCATCCCTCCTTTTGAAGGCCTGTCTATAGTCAGGGTTGAGGAAGACTCAGCAATCCTGACTCCAAAGAGCATAATAGAACACCAAGTCTCCTCCTGATGGGCTCAGTCAAGTCCATGGGGTCTGGAGTTATGGTCAGATTCCAGAGAAAAGCCAGCTTTGGGCTTGGATTTAAATCTCTCTGTCGTCATTGGTTTTGTTTGTTTCGAGACAGGGTTTCTCTGGGTAGCTTTGGCTGTCCTGGACTCACTTCATAGAGCAGGCTGGCTTCGAACTCAGAGAGATCGGCCTGCCTCTGCCTCCCAGAGTGCTGGGATTACAGGTGTGTGCCACTGTGCCAGCTTGTTTTGTTTTCAAGACAGGGTTTCTCTGTGTAGCCCTGCTGTCCTGGAACTAGCTCTGTAGACCAGACCGGTCTTGAACTCATAGAGATCCACCTGCCTCTGCCTTCCCATACCCACTGCCCATCACATCCAAATCTCCCTCACCCTGCCCTGAGGGTTTTTTTAAGTAGCCCCAACTGTTCTGGAACTCAATTTGTAGACCAGGCTGGCTTCCAACTCCCATCCCCACCCTCCACACACGGCGTATTTAAATCTTTTACAAAAACTTTTTTAGATGTTTACATTTTATTTTTTGGGTATGAGTGTTTTGGCTGAGTGTATGTCTGTGTACACATGCGTGGCTGGTGCCCTTGGTAATCAGAAGAGGGCATCCTGTCCCCGTGAGCCACCACATGGGTGCTGAGAATGGAACCCAAACCGTCTGAAAGAGCTAAAAGTAAATGCTCCGGTGCATCTGTAGAGGTTAGAGCGACTCGCAGAGCCCCGTCCCTTTCCTATCTCGTAGGACCGGAGGACTGAATTCAGTTTATCAGCTTTAGCAGCTAGCCCCCTTACTGCCTGAGTCATCTCCCTGCTCCCGAATCATACTTATTGTTCATTGTTTTTAGATTGCCTGGTCTGACCTTGAACTCCTGGTCTTCTTGAGCCCTGGAATTACTAGCAGTAGACACCAGAGCCATGTTATGTGGTCCTGGGGACCAAACCTAGAACTTCTCATGCATGCTGGTCAAGTACTCTAGCAACTGCCTCCCCAGACCTATACTTCTTTTTTTTCAAGACAGCGTTTCTCTGTGTAGCCCTGGCTGTCCTAGAACTCACTCTGTAGGGCAGGCTGGCCTCAAACTCACTGAAATCCACCTGCCTCTGCCTCTCCAGTGCTGGGATTAAAAGAGCACACCACCACTGCCCAGCTCCTAGCCTTATACTTAGATTACATTTTATTTTGTATGTATGTGTTCCTCGATGCCAAAGCAATACAGATAGAGGTCAGAGAACAACTTGCAAGAGCTGGTTCTTTCTTTTAACATGTAAGTTCCAAAGATGGAGCTCAGCTTGGTAGGTTTGGCAGCAAGCACCTTTTACTCACTAAACCATCTTTTTTTTTTTGAGACAGGGTTTTTCTTTGTAGCCTTGGCTGTCCTGAAACTCACTCTGTTGACCAGGCTGGCCTTGAACTCAGAGATCCTCTTGCAGTCCACTAAACTATTTTACCAGCCCCTCCAATCCCATTGTTATTTGCTTTAGAGACAAGCCAGCGATGGCCTTGACCTTGTGATCTTCCTGCTTTATCTAAGAGTTGGGATTTGGGTACAGGCAAACATGCCCAACTCCCAACCTTCCTCTTCATGGTAAATACTGTTTGGATATCATATGAGGCCTGGAGGGGACTTTCCATAGTGAGCCTGGGCCTCCAATGGCTCTAGGAGTCCCCTGGTCATCATTTTGGGAGGATTCTATATCTTATAACCTGTCATTGTGCCCCAGCCAGCCAGGTTAAGGAGCTGACAATCCCTGGTGAGACTCAAAAGCTCACACTGTCTAGCATCACTGCATTAACTTTCACTGTGGGTCAGTCAGTCCCAGATCAGATGATCAGTTTCCTGGTAGGAGTCCAGAAGGAAATCAGATGTCAGTTCTAGTCCAGATGGCCTCAGCTTCACCTGTGGCCTTAGGCAAGTCACTCTCCAGCTCCAGGCTTAACTCTCCTCTCAGAAACTTACACCTGAGGCAGCTCTCAGAGTCCAACTCTGACATTCTAAGAAATCAGAGGTTCTATGACTCCTGAGCTACTTGGCAGCCCTGTGTGCCTCCTGACCTGGTTCCAAAAACCATGGAGAGTGGAAGGCTTTCTCCAGTTGCACAAGGGATTCTCGCTCGCTGTGTGAGCTGCGGGCTTGTCTCTGAGAGTAATTCATCTCCTGGTGGGGTTGATAGTATAGGCCTCCAACCCTGCAATCCCAGTATTTGGAAGATGGAGGCAGAAGGATCAGCTCAAACAAAAACCAAAACTAGAACACAAAGAGGCCTGAGGATACAGCTCAGTTGGTAGGGCACTTTGCACTTGCAAAGCCCTGGGTTCGGTCCCCAGAACTTCATAAACTGGATGTCGTGGTGTATGACACTGAGGCAGGAGGATCAGGAGTTCAAGAGCATCCTTGACTCCTAATGGAACTGCCAGCTAGCCTGAGCGAAACTGAGACTCTGTCTCAAGACAAACCAACCAGCCAAGACTCCACCTGACTCAATGGGTAGATTCATCTCTAACCCCTCCCTTCCTGGCTGAATTCCCTGAATTCTTCCTCATTCCTTCCTACCAGCTTCTGATGGGGAATAATCTAGGATCACCCTAGCTCCCTGGAGTGGCACCATTGTCCGGGAGTAACATAGAAGGCCCAGAGGACAAGACAAAAGGTGCCCAGAGCTCTGTGAAGGCACACACTCACTCAGGCAGATGCCTGTGTGCAAGGAAGTAGAGATGTTGGGGAGAGGGACACGGGGAGACTGGAGGCATTGCCGGGCCGGCTGACCTACTCTGTCTGATGACCTAAATTCAATCCCGAGACCCACACAGTGCAAGGAACACACTGACTCCTGAAAGTTGTGCTCTGATCTCACAACACACACCACCATAACACACATGTGGCCATCAATAAATAAAGACTTTTTAAAAAGAGAAGAGGGGTGCTGTCAAAGATAGATGCAGCTGGTCCAATGATGTAGTAATGACAAAAACAGAGAGGAGGTATCAGGGAGGTAGGTGTCAGGCTGGATGACTGACAGCTATCAGTCAGGCTGCGTCATAGGCCGTGGCTGCCATGGCACTGGCAGTGAGTGTCCTTTTTTCCTGTCGCCCTAGCACCAAGCACTATCATCAGTTTTGCGCATGAGAAGCTTGAGGCAGAGCCAGATCCAAACGTTTAAATCTCAGCTCGCTGACTCTTGGCCCTGAACTTGGCTGTGACTGACGGCTTCTCTGACGTGGACACAGGCTGGAGCACAGGGGAAGTTGTGCTTCCTGCTGCTTACACCTTCTCTTCCTGGACCGGCCCTGTCACCAAGGGAAAACAGGGGACTCCCTTTGCTTCTCTGGCCTCAACTTTTGTTTTATGTCAAATGAATGGGGAGCCCAGGGCCAGGAAAGGGTTTTGTCTTGTTTGTTTTGCGACAGGGTCCATCCCTGGTATAGTGTGGCCTTGAACCTGCTCCTGCATCCTAAGTGTTGGAATCACAAGCCTATTTTATTTTATATATTTAAAAACATGCTGGAGAGGGATGAATAGACCTCACCAGCTTGCCAGAAGCGTCTATGGCATTGGTATAGTTAAGATCCTCTGTCTTGGTACTTCTCTTCCTAAAAAGGGGAGCTGCAGAAGCAGTTGAAGGCTGCCAAAAGAGGGTATTTAGGGCTCGGGTCCCCTGAGGTCCCTCTGCTCCAGTGTGCACTCTCAGGCCAAAGAAAATGACACAGGAAATTGGGACAGGAGCAAAGGGATTCTAAGAAATGGAACAGAGGCAGACAAGCCTGGCTGGCAAATCGCAGTCTGGTGGCACAGAACTGGATTCCTCACCCCATCCCAGCCAGGCTGCCCAGGGCTCCTGGGGCCCAAGCTAGCTTCCAGCATCTCCCTTCTCAGTCTTAATTTTCTTCTCTAACTCACTGTAGTGGGAGGAAGGATGGCTTCAAGGTCAATGGTCTTTCCTCTGGCTCTGCTCTGCCCAGCTTTCTGCTGGATTCAGACCAGTCCTCTCCCCTTCTCAGGCCAGTTTCCGTCCGAGTCTAATGAGAAAGCAGACTGGTGCAAAGACACATTTCTGCCTTCCGAATTGTTATTCTTCCCAGCCATGTGTCACCAATAGACCTCAGAGCATGATCAGTCCACACCCATCTGAAGCTTAGAAGACTTTTTTTTTTTTTTTTTTTTTTTAAAACACTACTGACTAATCTATCAGAAATAGCAAACAGAGGCCTTGAGAGATGTCTCAGCAGTTAAGGGCATTTGTTACACAGTCACGGAGACCGCAGTTCAGACCTCAGCATCCGCGTAGCGAGGCAAATGTTCTGTGTTCCCTAACAGGGAGACAGGAGGATTTCTCAGCTTTGCTGGCTTCTGGCCTAGCTGATAAAACACACAAGCCCTGGGGTCAGGGAGAGACCGTTCCCTAAAGGAGTAGGTTGAGAGTGATAGAAGAGACACACACACACATACACACATTTATACGTACATACATATATGCTCACATAGACACAAACACGTAAGTAAACTTATTTTTGGTTCTTCAAGACATGGCTTCTCTGTAGAGCCTTGGCTGACCTGGATTTCACTATGTAGACCTTCCAGGTGCCAGGACTAAAGGTCTGGGCCACCAATTTTTTTTTTTTTTTTTTTAATTAAAGAAAGGTCAAACAGTGAAAGCTACTTGGTGCTGATATTCCTACATCTTACACTTCACCCACATTTCCACTTCCCACTTCCGACACTGTAGATCTCTACAGATCTGATCTCCAGGGATGGTGAGATGGCTCAGCAGGCAAGGTGATTGCTGCCAAATCTGATGACCTGAATTCGACCCCTGAATCTCACATAAAAGTGGAAATAATGAATTGACTCTTGCAAGTTGTCCTCTGACATGCGCAACCCCACACACATTCATCACACACACAGGACCATGGAAGTGTCCGTAACTCCAGGTCCAGGAGAACCAAAACCTTCACACAGACATACAGGCAAAACACCAATGCACATAAAACTAAATAAATAAATAAATAAATAAATAAATAAATAAATAAATAAATAAATAAAAACCACTGAGAAGCCAGGCACGATGGCACACGCCTGTATCCCAGCACTCAGGGAGGCAGAGGCAGGCGGATCTCTTTGCGTTCAAGGCCAGCCTGGTCTACAGAGCAAATCAAGGGCAGCCAAGGCTACACAGAGAAACCCTGTCTTGAAAAAAAAAAAAAATTAAAAAAATAAAAAACACTGAGGAGACCACTCAAAACACAGGCAAAGGCTCCTTTTTCTTTCTTTCTACTGTTTTATTTGTGTATTCAGGGTCTCAGGCTGGCCTTGAACTCGCATGCAAGAGCAAGCGAGGCACACAGCACAGAGGTTAGAGGACAGCTTGCAGGAGTTAGCTCTCTCCTGCCCACTACGTGGGTTCTGGGGATCGAACTTTGTTCACAGGTTTGGCAGCAGACGCCTCACCAGCCCTTTTTCTTGTTTTCTTTCTTTTTATCCACTTTTTTTGTTGTTGTTTTTGTTTGCTTGTTTGTTTGAGGGTCGAAACTAACCAAGATGTGCCTGCCTCTGCCCCCCAAGTGTCGGGATAACGAGTGTATGTCATCACTCCTTAGCAGAACAATTTCCGTGAAAGCTGTAGCTGGGTGTGGCAGCAAGCGTGTAACCCCACCATTCAGAGGTGGAAGGTTCCAGACCCTACACTCAAAGTCAGACCCATGACATCATTGACTGTTTCTCAAAAATAAAAATAAAAAAAAATTAAATGTCTTTTAGAATTTGTTTTAGTTTATGTATGCATGTTTCACTTGCACGTATGTCTGTGTAACAGTTGCATGTGTGGTGACCACAGAAGCCAGAAGAGGTTGTTGGAGCTCCTGGAACTAGAGTTAGAAACAGGAAGAGTTGTGAATGGTTGTGTGGGTGCTGGGAATTGAACTTGGGTCCTCTGGAAGAGCAGCCAGTGCTGCTTTTAATTGCAGTGGTAGCTTTCTATACCCTGAAAGAAATGTTTTTTTTTTTTTTTTTTTTTCTAGACAGGGTTTCTCTGTGCAGCCTTGGTTGTCCTGTACTCACTTTGTAGACCAGGCTGGCCTCTGCCTCCCCAGGTCCTGGAATTACAGGCATGCATCACAGTGCTCGGCTACAATTTTTTTTTTCAATTATTTATTTATTTTTTTTTTAAAAATTTCCAAGGCCTGCTCTCAACAATCAGAAGTAAAGTTGAGGTTACCGTGGTCTAGGTGGCAAGAGCCTGCCTCCAAACAGACAGACAAACAAAATCCTGGCTGTAAGTGGAACCCGGGTCTACTTTGCTCCAGGCCTGGCTTCTTCACACAGCTCTGTCCCAGGCCTCTCCCTGAGCCTCGGTCTTGCAGCTAGATGAGCTGGTACTATTCTGAGTTCAACACGTACAATGGCTAGCCTAGCAGGTGCCAGCTCAGCAAGCCAAGCCTGAAGAGTGCCTCCAAGCTTCCCAGAGGGAGGAGCCCCAGCCCCCACAGCACATCCAGCTCAGACTCTCCGTGAAGCTGAAACTGACCGGGGCTTCCCATCCTCCTGCTTCTACCTCCCTGGGGCCGGGACGATAGGTGTGCACCACTATATCCAGTTTACTCGGCGGTGGGGGAATGAACTTCTGTATATACGCTTTGTGTACGTACCCTACCATCTTTTGTTTCAAGGTTTGGTTGCTCAACACACCTGGAACTCTAACCCCAATACTCACTCCAGTCAAACATTCACACACACACACACACACACACACACACACACACACACACACACCCCTTGGGAGGATTAGTGAGATGCCAAGGCTGTGGTTACCAAGGAAAGGTGTTTGAAAGCTCTCCCGAGGGTGCAGCTTAGCAGTGTTGCTTAGAAGATGGCCCTGGAGCAGGGGACGGGCTAACGTGACTCTTCAGGGGCTGGAGAATGTTCCGCTAGAAGTGCATTTGCTCCTGTGTGTTTTGCAGCTGCTTGTGCCTGGAAACTGTCCTAGCTGTCACTCACTGCATTGCCATAGCTTCAGACCCTGCACACCTGGTGACTCCTGGGGGAGGGGAGGGGAGGAGGGGCCAGGGGCCAGGGGCCAGGCAGCTAAGCTCTCAAATGATTCAACAGAGGGGACATTTTTTATTTGCCTTTTTTTTTTTTTCAGGCTGGCCTTGAACTCCCAATTCTTCTGCTTCTGTCCCTTACATCCTGGGGCCACAGGCTTGTATTACCAACACAATTATTAAAATCATAGACAATAATACTTATTACAAAGGCTGTATTTTATAAAACAGTCATTGCCCAATTTCATTGGTTCTTTTCTTTTTGGTAGGAATTTATATTTTAACGTTTAAATAATGATAAAACTGTGTCTGCTTTATATTGTTTAATCATCTATTCCCTTCTAATTGCCTTGCTACTTTTTAAAGGATTTATTTTATTTTATTTTAATTTTTTATTTTTCAATTATGTGTGTCTGTGTATGTGACTGCATATGAGTTCAGGAGCCCTCAGAGGCCAGAAGAGGGTATCAGATGCCCTGGAGCTGGAGTTCCAGGTGGTCATGAAGCACCTAACATGGGTGCTGGGAACTGAACTCAGATCCTTTGGAGCAACAGCAAACACACTGTCACCCAGGCCGGCCTCTTATTTACTGTGAGCTTCCTACCAAGCCCTGGGATTACAGGTGTGAGGCACTATGTTAGACTTTGACTTATCTTTTTTATTTTTATTATTATTATTTTTTTTTTTTTGAGACAGGTATCTCACTGTGTAGCCCTGGCTGGCTTTGAACTCACAGAGATCTGCTTGCTTTCACTGGGACTAAAGGTATGTGCCGGGGTACCCCAAAGTGCATTTTTGTCTTTAAATTTGTGCAGTTTAACCTTCCAGGAACATTCTGTTTTACTTAGCTCTATGAAGAACCCTGGTGACAAAGCATTGCCCAGTTCCATTTCCCATAGGCATCTGGAAAGCCGAAGCTCAGAGTAGTTAGGCAGCCTGTCTGAGGACATGGAGCCAGGGTTAGGGTGCCCTGCCCTCGGCATCCCTGTCCTGAAATCCCCGGCCCAGGAGCTGAGGGCACTTTGAGCCCCTGGCCAGGACTGCAGCGAGGACCATCACCTGTCCCACTTGTCTCCGGAGCCACTTAGGTTAGAGGGAGGCCTTGCTGCATCCATTCGGGGTTCCCTGTGCAGAGGTTGAATGAGCCAACCGCTGTGGTGTCCCTGGGAGCAATTTATACACAGGCAAGAGGCTTCCACCAGCCCCAGCCTTCCATCTACAAGAATGAACCCTGAACCCCATATCTGAAGCATCATTTGATACCAAAGCTGGGTTCAACACGGGAAGCCTGGCGTCCTTCAGATCTGGATGGGCTGCGTCGAGGGGCTCCTGTCCACTACTCACAGTGCTCTTTCTCATATTTCACAAGGTCAAGTAAAAATCAAATATTGACTCTTGATAAGCTCTCGCAGACAAACGAAAATGCCGCATTTCTTTACTTTTGGCTAGCCTTGCATCAGCTCAGGCATTAGGTTCCCACGACCAGAAAGTGGCCGGAGTAGGCCACCACTGTAGGGCTGCGGTGGGCTTTGGAAAGTCAGTCAACAGCTCGTTATGTGACAGTTTACAAGTTGGCAGGAAGTTAGTTCAAAACAAGGCGCAAGAGGGGGAAACTGCGAAGGGGAATCTGGGCTCTTTTCCCAGGTTAGGGAAAGTCATTCTCGGAGAGCGGAACCACTGTCTCAAGGTCACAGAGCAGCTAGAGGCAGCACCCTGACCTTCTGTCCCCAGAGATCATCCCATCAAACCCTGCTGTTCTGAAGCTCAAAAGCACAGGAGGCTGGACTCACCGGGGCTGCTGAAGTGAGTTGGGCCAGGGAAATGGCTTCTCCACGTCACCTGTGGACTCTTTCCCTGGGGCAGCTGCCAAGGCCGCTCCGCTTCTTCTTCCTGGGAGGTGGCCAGGGCTGGGCATGAGAGCCTCCTGAGAAACCGGCTCTGGGTGAGGTGGGGGCAGCCTTCGGGAGCGGCTGGCTCCTAGGGTGACGATGAGGTCACGGTGTGTGACTCCTGGCTCCCACAGCCGCCTCCTGGCAGAGCTGGCGTTCACCAGTTGGCGACGGCTTTTGCTGCCAGCTGCCAGTCACCTTTAAGAAAGCTGCCTCCGCTCATTGGCTGATGGGGCTCCGCCAGCTCTTCACCTGAGCAGGTGAGAGACGCCAGGCTGGGGGCAAAGCCGGGACTTCGGGGAGTAAACAGACAGACTGCCCTCCCCACAGCATTCCTTCTTCACCCCCAGTCTCCAAGAGGGGACAACGTGTGATAAGGAATTGGCAAGAGGCCACACCGAAAGGTGTGGGCATCTCTCTCTGTAATTCCAGCACTGAGGACATGAAGGCAAGAGGGTCAGAAACTCAAGGTCCTCTTCCTCAAGGTCTTCTTCCCCAAAAGAATGAGTTTAAGGCCAGATGTGGCCAAATGCAACTTTTTTGTTTGTTTATTTGGTTGGATGGTTTTGTTTGTTTGAGACAGAGTTTCTCTGTGTAGCCTTGGCTGTCCTGGAACTCAGGCTGTAGAGCAGACTGGCCTTGAACTCATAGATACGCCTGCCTCTGCCTCCCAAGGGCTGGGATCACCTGGCTCAAATGAGCCCTCTTAAGAAAGCAAACAGAAAGTCGGGCAGGTGGCTCAGTGACAGAACATTTGCCGGACTTGTACAGGTCTCTGGATTTGACCTCCACTAATCCTCCAAAAGCCGAGTGTAAAGTCATGTAGCTTGTGCCTGTAGTCTCAGCACCCAGAAGCAGGAGGAGTACCACAAATTCAAGCTCAGTCTAGCCTACGTGATGAGTCCCAAGCCAGTCTGAGCTACAGAATGCGATCCAGCCTCAAGGGCACAGGCCATACATCCAAACATGCAAATTCTTTATTCCACACACGCAAATGGTGTCCCCACATTACATACAGGCAACCCTCACACACACATCTACCTCCACACAAACCCAACCACCGGGCTCACACCACATATAAGCACACCACACAACACACACACAAACACATAAAACATGGCACCCGCAATCACACTCACTCACTCACTCACTCACACACACACAATCCATACTTACATCTTTTTATGTATTTATATATTTTAGACAGGGTTTCTCTGTGTAACAATTCCTGGCTGTCCTGGACTCCCTTTGTAGCGCAGGAAGGCCTCGAACACACAGAGGTCTGAACACTGGGAACAAAGGCATGCGCCACCACGGTGCCTGACTTACATTTTTAATTCTAGCACTCAGGAAGTAGAGTTTAGGCCAGCCTGGGCAAGACCCTAGAGAGAGAGGGAGAGAACGTGCACAGTGCACAGGGGTCAGCACCGGTGCATTCTAAACTCTTCCTACTTTTGCTTTCAGAAGTTTGCCTTTAGCCAGGTGGTGGGGGTGGCTCGTGCCGTTTAGTCCCAGCACTCCAGAGGCAAAGGGAGGCAGATCTCTGAGTTCAGAGGCAAGCCTGGTCTACAGAGTTCCAGGACAGTCAGGGCTTCAAGTGAAACCTTGTCTGGAGGGAAAGAAAAAAGAAAAGAAAAAGGGGCTGTTTACTTTCCATTACCAAGTTGCAGTCATTGTAGGGCCCCAGGGCCTCCCCAGGGCTAGGTAGGTACTCTAAAACGGAGCCCCACCTGGGCCCCTGGACACAAGCTTCCCTGTGCATTAGAAAGCAAAGCCTTAGCTTGCCACATTCCGTAATTGCCAGCCCCTCAGGCGAGCAGTTAGCACCTCCCAGCCCAGACCTGTTGGCCCTAAGCACATTCCTTCCGCCCCATCCCCCCCACTACAGTAGATTGACTGGGAAGAAGGAAATAGCGGCTTCTACCTTTGCTGCAGAAATCTACAATTCACGAAAAGCTGGAGTCAAAAAGACATGCTCATTTGTGAGTCAAGACAATCTCAACACCAGCGAAGCAAAATTACTGCAGTAGGCTGGAAGACATCAGATACACTATTTGTCCATTAATTTCTTTTTCTAAATAAACACAGCTCTATCCGCTTTTCCAAGAATGCCACTTACCCTAGAAAACACCAAACGCTGACGGAGTAGGATTTTTCTCTCAGAAAGGTCTGTCATGTCTAACAAATAACTAAAGACAGTTATATTAGCTAAGGTAAATACGTCACTTAAATAGACACCTACCTTATGTGCTTGAGTAAGACAAAAACGTTTTCGTTGGAATTTCTAGTTCCCTCTTTCTTTTAGAAAAAATAAAAAATAAAACATTTATTATGTATGTAGCTCCAAAACCCATATGGAGCTCAGAGGACAATCTGGCCATTCCTGGGGAGCAAATCCAGGTTGCCAGGCTAGACAGTAGGTGCCTTTACCTACTGAACCGTCTCATAAGGCTCAGGGTCTCCCTCTGTAGCCCTGGCTCTCCTGGAACTGTCTTCGTAGACCGGTCAACCTCACCCTCCCAGAGATCTGCTTGCTTCTGTCTCCCAAGGGCCAGAATCAAAGGCATGTGCCACCACACCTGGAAAATTTGTTCAGTTTTAATCAAGTGTGAATAGGCACATAGGCACAGATGCCCACAAAAGCCAAAGGCACCGGAGCTCCTCTAGCTGGAATTACAGGCAGTTGTGAGCTGCCTGATGTGGGTGGGCGGGTGCTAGAAATGGAGCTTGGGGCTGGAGAGATGGCTCAGAGGTCAGAAACACTGTTCTTCCAGAGGTCCTGAGTTCAATTCCCGGCAACCACATGGTGGCTCACAGCCATCTATAGTAAGATCTGGTGTGCAGGCAGAATGTTGTATAAATGATAAATAAATCTTTAAAAAAAATTTTAACTTGGGTCTTCTGAAAGAGCAACATGCACTCTTAACCTCTGGACCATCTCTCCAGACCCCTTCATTGTGATTTTTATTATGAGGAGTTAAAATACATTTATTCCATTTTATTCACACTCGTTTAACTGCTAACATTTGCTAACTCTGACAAGTTTCAGTCAGGGGAAGGATAGGGGGTGTGGTTCCCTAGCTTGCTGGGAGAACAAATAACTACAACTTCTGAGTGCAATTTGGTGCACCCTGTGACCTAAAACCTCCGTGTCTGGATCTTTTTAAGTAAAGCCTGTTTCAGAGCTTGCTTGGAAGTTCTAACAGGGGAGCGCAGCTGCTTGTATGCTTTTGACCAAAGACCATGGGGGGCAGGAAGCTTGGAGAAGCTCACTATCCTCACCTGCAGATGCAGGAGGGGCAAAGGGCCACAGGACTAGCCAACCAGGTGAGCAGTCAGCCCTGACGCTCATGGGGTGGCACACATCAGAGCCAGACGGCCACAGCATCAAAACCACTCTTTTGGACTAGCTGCTGTACTGGGCCCCATAGCACCAAGCTCAAAAGTCACTGTGAAGGGTAGCTCAGCAGCTAAGGGCTCTTGCTGCTCTTGAGGTGGACCAGAGTTTGGTTCCTAGCACCCAGGTTGAGCAGCTCAGCTCGCAGTGTCCCGTTTCCTCCTCCTGAGTGCTGGGGTTACAGGTAGGTGACACTGTATCTGTTTCATGTAGTGGCAGTGAGGATGAAACCCAAGGCTTTGTGCATGGGAGGTTATATTAACTGAGCCACATCCCCAGCCATGATTCACCTTGTCTGGTGGTTTGAATAGGAATGGCCCCCATAGGCTCATGTGTTTAAATTCGTGGTCAGTAGGGAGTGGTGCTGTATGAGAAGGATTAGGGGGTGTGGTCTTGTTGGACTAGGTGTGGCTTTGTTGGAGGAAATGTGTCCCTGGTGGTGGGCTTCGGGTTTTCAAAGCTCAAGCTAGGCCCAGTGTCTCTTTTTCCTGCTGCCTGCAGATCTGAATGTTGCTGCTTCAGCACCGTGTCTGCCTGCATGCTCCCTTGCTTTCTGCCTCGATGACGGTGGACTAAACCTCTGAACTGTTAAGCAAGCCCCAAATAAATGCTTTATTTATAAGAGCTGCCGTGTTCACTGTGTATCTTCATAGCAATGTAACCCTGACTAAGACACTTTGTTTTATGAGGTGACTAGTGGGCCAAGTCTGGAGGAGAAAATAAACCCATGTGTCACATCATTATGGGGTTCTCTTTGTGTGTGTGTGTGTGTGTGTGTGTGTGTGTGTGTGTGTGTGTGTGTTTCTGAGACAGGATTCTTCTGTGTAGCCTTGGCTATCTTGGACTCACTTTGTAGACCAGGCTGTCCTCAAACTCACAGAGATCTCCCTGCCTTTCCCTCCCTGAGTGCTGGGATTACAGGCATGAGCCACCGTGCTCGACTTCCATCATGAGGATCTCTTGGTGATGTCTACTTGAAGGAAGAATTCAGTCAAAAAACACAGTTTAAGCAGAAGGTTTTTATTATTATTATTATTTTATTTTTTGTTTGTTTGCTTGTTTGTTTTCGGTGAAGTAGGCCCTGTAAATAGAGATTGGATGGAGCCTCGAGAGAGGGCTCAGTAGTTAAGCACTGGATACTCTTCAGAGGATTTGGGTTCAATGCCCGGCACCCACAAGGTGACACACAACCATCGGTAACTCCAGTTCCAGGGTATCTGATGCCCTCTTCTGGCCTCCTTGGGGACTGCATGCATGTGGTACATGGACATACAAGCCAGCAAAATGTGTACATGAACTTTTTTGTTTGTTTGTGACAGGGTTTCTTGGTGTAACAGCCTTAGCTGTCCTGGAACTCACTCTGCAGACCAGGCTGGCCTTGAACTCAGAGATCTGCCTGCTTCTGCCTCCCAAGTGCTGGGATTAGAGAGAGAAAAAGAGATTGGAGTGGGCACCCGAGATAGGGTACAGTCCAGTGGGTTCTACATTGTGGGTTTTTATTATTGTTGTTATTGAGGTTGGTGGCCTATTTGTTGGGTGACTTTTTAATTTTTTAAATCATAGACTGGACACATCCTTTTTGGGTATTTCTTTTCGTGATCAGCTAGAAAAGCCCACAGAGGAGGTCAAGTCTACAATGTAAATGAAATGTTAATGAGCCAGCCTTTGAGGTTGCAGACCCTTCATTAGCTAAAAAGTGCCGAAAATATTGAAAATATTCTGGTGCTTTAGTT
This sequence comes from Psammomys obesus, assembly GCF_907164565.1. Lineage (NCBI taxonomy): Eukaryota > Metazoa > Chordata > Mammalia > Rodentia > Muridae > Psammomys > Psammomys obesus. The sequence continues at coordinate 6,043,476 of NW_026587032.1, read as the reverse complement.
TTTTATTCAATGGGGGGAGGGAGCCCTTAACCACTGACGGGGTCACAAGACACAGCTGCAGTTTTCTGGGGTTCCCTCATATCTGATTCCTCACCAACAGGTATCAAAATGGTATCTCTGTCATATTTGTGACAGCTTGGCTAGTGAGGCTGGGTCTGTGCCTTTGAACACAAAGCCTATCATCCCCAGAGCCAATGGAAGCATATCTCTTAAGCCAGGAGCAGCTATGAGAAGTTCCCAGCGAGAACGAACACCGTCAAGGCTGTCAACCCTGTGATCTCAAAGCAAACCTCCCTCCCCTACTCGCTTCTCTGCCAGGGAACGTGAACATGCTTCCAGTCCTTCTATCTGTCCTGCTTTAGCGTGGTGTTTCTCACAAGTTATTAAAACAGGAATCTCATTCTATATCCCAGACTTGCCCCCGGGGGAGGAGGGAGGGGGTCGCCTGGGTTGGGCTCAAATTCATGGCACTTCTTCTGCCTCCGCCTCCCAAAAACTGGGATTACAGGTGTGTGTCACGGTACCTGGCTCAAGTACCTAAGTTAGTTATTGTTTCTTTATTTATGCATATATGTGTGGGAGCCTGCAGAGGCCAGAAGAGGACACCAGGTGCCCTGGAACTGGAGTTTCAGGTAGCTGTGAGCCCTCAAGTGCTTTATTTAGAATGCAGTATCCACCAGGCCTGTTCAGGAGAATACCTGCAATCCTATGTACTACACAGGCAAAGGTACAGTTTAAGGCCTGCCTGGGCTATGTAGGGAGTTTGAGACCAGCTAGGGCAACATAGTGAGCCTCTGCCTCAAAACACAAAACACGAGGCTTGGGGATATGCTTCAGTGGGCACAGGGCCAACCTAGCATAGCAGAGGCCCTGACTTTGATTCCCCAGCACTGCTTAAAATGGGGTAGAGGAGGCAAACAGGCTCTCCAGAGCTAGAAGGCAGAGAAAAAGGATGGGCTTCAAGCTCATCCTTCACCTCACCGGCTCAAGGCCACCCAGGCTACATCAGCCCTTATTTCCGAACAAAAAGAAAAGTCCCTGCTGGTGATGGCGCACTCCTTTAATCCCAGCAGAGGCTGGCAGATTTCTGAGTTTGTGTCCAGCCTGGTCTACAAAGAGAGTTCCAGGATAGCCAGAGCTACACAGAGAAACACTGTCTGAAAAACAAACATCCAGACAAACCAACCAAACAAAAAGAATCCATGTTGCCCTTCTTTGGGATGCGCTCATTCAGTAAAAGCACGTGCTGCTAAGCCTGACAATCTGGATCTATCCCCAAGGCCCATATGCTAGGAGGACAGAATTGTACACATACAGTAAACAAATAAATGCATTTTTTTTCCAAGCTGAAGCTTGAACGTAGGTCTCACCCATGCAGGCCAACACTCTACTATTGAGCTATATTTCCCTTCTCAGAATCCATAGGTTATATTTTTTACTCATGTGGGTATTTTGCCTGTAGGCATATCTGTGTATCCCCCCCCCCCCGACAGAGTCTCTCTGTGTAGCCCTTGCTGTCCTAGAACTCACCCTATAGACCAGGATGGCCATGAGCTTAGAGGTCTATGTACATCTTAACTGCCTGGTTTCCTTGAAGGCCATAGAGGTGCTGGATCCCTTGGGACTGGAGTTAAAGCCAGTTGTGAGCTGTCATGTGCGTGCTGGGAATTGAACTCAGGTCTCCTAGAAGAGCAGCCAGTGCACTTAATCACTGAGCCGTCCGGCCTGCCACCAGAATCAGTGTTCTGAACGAGTCTTTCCTCTCTGCCAACTTGTTGGCGTCTACTGCAGTGTTTGCCAATAAAGTTATTCCCATAGAGCCTCAGTGATTTGTTGTTGCTTGTTTGTTTATCTTTGTTCTTTGAGATAGGGTATATTGTGTAGCCCAGACTGGCCTCAAACTCACTAGGCAGGCAATGACTATGAACTCCTGATCCTCCTGCCTCTACCGCCTAGGAGCTAGGATGACAGGGACTGTCACATCCCAGTCTGGAGAGAAGCAGTCAGATAAAACCACTTAAGTGCTCAACAGGACCATATGGCAATAAGGCCTCCAGGGCCCTTTCCCAGACAAGCACTGGCTTCCCCTCACCTACAATCCCATGCTTCTCTCTGGAAGAAATTGCCTGTGCCACTCTCTCCTTCTAGAGAGAGCCCAGTGAGCTCAGGAATTATTTATTGAATTCTCGGGTTTCTTATTAGTACAATAATGGGTTCCTGGGAGTGTGGAGTCAGCATACCAAGGGAATTCATCCAAGCTTTGGAGCTGCAGCAGGTTTCTGTCGACTGCTTCTTTCTGAGCACCCTTCCTTCTTTTAACTCTCTCTCCCACTGTCTCTATCTTTTTTTTTTTTTTTTTTTTTTTTTTCCAAAACAGGGTTTCTCTGTGTAGCCCTTACCATCCTGGAACTCACTCTGTAGACCAAGGTGGCCTCAAATGCAGACTTCTGCCCCTGCCTCCCAAGTGCTGGGATTAAAGGCGTGGGCCACCATCACTTTTCCTAACCCTCTGGCATAAACCTGTGTTAAAACATCAGCTCTGCAGAACAAACGCTATCCCTCCGTAATGAGGCAATGCCATTATGAGTCAGCTGAAATGTATATGTGCACACAGCAGCTGATCCTAAGCACTAAGCACGGAGGATGGACAGGTCAGGCTCGTAGATAGTATACGTGAGCCAGACGTGGTGCACACCTGTAGCTTGGCACTGGGAGGTAGAGGCAAGAGCTCTGCAAGTTCTAGAAGAGCCTGGCCTGTCTGTAGATGGAGTTCCAGGCTAGTCAGTGCTATGTAACAAGACCCCATCTCAGAAAAAGCAGGAAGGGAGGTGAAAGGGGTACACCTTTAATCCTAGCACTCAGCAGATAAAGGCAGGTTGGTGTTTGTGACTTCACAACAGCTTGGTCTACATAATGAGACTTTGTCTCAAAAAAGAAAAAAACTGGCGGAGGCGGTGGTGGCAGTGGAAGAGAGAGAGCTCTGTGGTTAAAAGCACTGGTTGCTCTTGAAGAGGACCTGAGATGGCTTCTCAGCACCCACAAGGTGGCGGGCAGGCAGGAGGGTACCCTGCTCTGCTGGAGGGAAGGGAACATCTTGAAAACATTCAAGGCTGCCAGGCACAGTGGCACACTTCCAGCACCGGGCGAGGCAGAGACAGGCAGATCTCTGTGAGTGAGTTTGAGGCCAGCCTGGTCCACAGAGCAAGTCCAGGACAGCCCAGGCTACACAGAGAAACCCTGTCTCCAAAAACCAAACCAACCAAACCAAAACATTTAAGGCTAAACAAATACATGTTCAATGTCAACACTGTACAGAATCAGAAACTTGTGGGACCACACTCCAGTCTTCTGGGAGCACTGTCCATCTTTCTAATCCTGGGCCCACTGACCTCTGAACTAGACCCTCTGAAAGCCCTGGAACAGGTCTTCTGTCCCACCTTGACAGAGTCTCCGCAGCTTTTATAGCATAAGAAGCTATGACAGCAGGGTAGGATTAGGTAGAGGTGGGTTAAAGAATCCAACAAACCAAAGTCAAAACCAAACGGGAATTGGGTCAGTGGGGGATGGACTCTGAGAACCTTATCTAGTCCCTTCCTCTCCCTCTGCTTCCTGCCTGCTGTGAGGCGAGCAGCCTCCTCCACAAATGCTGCCACCGTGATGACCTGCCTCCCAAGGCGCTCCGGATGGAAGGAGCCAGCTCTAACCGACTGATGTCCTGCTTCTCTCTTGAGTTGTGTGTCAGGAACTTGGCCCCAGGGAGGTAAAGTGCAGCTAATACAACGCTCAAGGTGCTTTCCTGCTGTGGGGTGTTCAGACAGTGCCCCACTGGCCCTAAGCAGATTGCCAGGGAAGCAGTGGTTCCAGCAGCTAAGTTAGGCTGTACAAAGGCGCTCAGCGTGGAAGGCAGGCACGGATGACATCCTGCTCACTTGCCAGGAGCTGCTTTCTTCTCATTTCTACAAAGGCTGGCGTAGAATAGCGTGGTGGCATTGACTCTCTCCCCCCACCTTCAGACACCACGCTCTAAATAAATCACTCTACCGAGGCCTCCGAGGACCTCGGAGGAGACATTGTGGCTGAGGGGTGGGTACGTATGGGAGGAGGGTATTACAGTAAGCACAACTGCAGGGTCCCAGGGAGAGAGAGAGAGGTTGGAAACATCCTCTCTGTCTCCTCAATTGGAAGCGCCCTCTCTATCTCCTTTTGTAATCAGGCTCCCCATCCACAAAATTGACCTCTTAGGTCCACAGGTGCACAGTGGCACTCACACACCGTACACACATCATCATCATCATCATAACAATAACAACAACTAATGAATAGGGCTGGCCAGGTGGCCCAGTGGGTAGAAACACTTGTCTCGAAAGAATGAGGACCTGTATTCACTTCTTGGAACCCACGAGGCTGAAGGAGAGAACCAACTCCCCAGAAACTGTGTTCCAGCCAGGCACCGTGGAATGAGCCTGCCTGCAGTCGACACATATATTCAAAATAATTTGTTGTTGTTGTTTTTGTCTGTATAGCTCTGGCTGTCCAGGAACTCGTTCTGTATACCAGGCTGGCCTCGAATTCATAGACATCTGCCAGCCTCTGCCTCCCAAGCGCTGGGACTAAAGGGGTGTGCCATCACTGCCTGGCTCAAAATAAATAATTTTTAGAGTAATCATAATAAAGTTAAAAACAAAAAAACCTCTCACTGAGAGAGCCTATAGGAGATACCAGTCCAGTCTTGTTCTCTGAAGGAAGGATTTCTCTTCCAGTGAATTCTGTGAGAATACACAGAGGGTGAGGTTGGCTGGCTACTCATGCCTGGACCTCTGGGTCAGCCACTCTGCGTCATGGTCCAGGAACCCAGGGCCTTGACATTCCAGGCAGAGGCTGGAACTGCACAATGTCATCAATTTGGAGGCTGGAAACAGCCCCGATTCTACCACCTCTTAACCAGCTCCTTCCAACACGGGAAGCGTTCCATGTCCAGTGCCAACTGAAACAGCCATTGTCTCTGCAGCCTGAGACCACAGTCTGCATCCTCTCTGGCCAGAGGATCATGAAACAACCAGCTAGCAGCCAGAGCAATTGTCTCTTTACCCACCTCTCCGTCTCAGGCTTGTCTCTGTTGCTACTTTAAGGGAAAGTGTGGGAAGCAGCTACCCCCAGGCTTCTTCTGTTCAGGCTTCCAGCAGCCTCTGTCCTCTTCCAGCTGTTCTGAGCCACCCCATAAATGGGGTTCACTATGACTCCCTCGTCGTTTTCTGTCGCCCATATTTTCTGTCTTCGAATTGTATAGGAAAGGAGTCAGGCCTGCATGATGGCACACTCCTGTAATCGCAGCACTTGGGAGGTGAAGGCAGGAGGATCAGGAACTGAAGGTCATTTTTAGCTATCTGGTGAGTTAGAGTCACCTGAGACATTTAAGACCCCGGCTGGACACCACCCCTACCCCAACTAGGAGAGGAAACTAAACTAAAAACAGGCAGTCTTTATTGAAATTGTGGATGTAATTTTCCCTACCAAATATATGGTGTTTTGATACTAGCAACTGGTCACGCTGTATGGGGCCAAGATGAGGTGCGGGCCAGATGTCTCCGCGGTTTGCCAAGGTGCAATAGCTGGTCGGGACAACCCCTTCTGTCAGGTGGCTCTGTTGTGGGTCCATCCAGCGAGGGAGACCTTCCAGAGAAAATACTTTGGAGCGTCCAGCCCCAGGCCAGTGCTTTGACTGAGCCCCAGCTGAATCTCTGGTGCCCTGCTGCTAGCTGTTCTGCATCTGCAGAGCTATGACTCAGCTGGAGTCCCGCGGCAGGACTGGGCAGGGCCGGCGTGGAGCTGCGGAAGGTGGCCGAAGGAGGACCGTAGGATCTGAAGAGGTGTAGGAAGGCGCGGGGCAGAGGGCAGGAAGGACACCCGGACTCCTCCTGGCTCAGGAAGCCGAGGACGCATCAAAGGCAGGGCTGCGTAGAGAGTGCGGCACGGCCGCGGGGGTGCTGGGTACCACGCCTCTTCCCCCTTCCTCCGCAGCCCCGCAGTGTGCACGCGCCGCCCGTGGCCACACCCCCAGCTCCTCCGCCTTTGTCAGGGTCGGCTGGGCCTCCCTCCGTAATCGCCCGCTGCAGAGGCCCCGGGAGCCCAGCCCGAGCTCGGGAGAGAGGAGGGAGAGGAGAAAGACTCAGCCCCGCACCCCAAGGCGGGCGGCGCGCGCCGGCGGAGACAGTCTAGCCAGCGCAAGGCAGCTGGGAACTGAATCTGTCTGCGGACCGAATCTGGAAGGCGCGGGCAAAGAAGTTTTCGTTCATTTCGGCAAATTTCTGTCCTAGAGAAGGATGGCTGGGTTTGAGAACAGCCTGGTCATCAGGGCGTGGTGGCGCGCCCCTTTAATCGCAGCCCTCAGCTGCTTGCTCTCCTAGAGGGCCCAGGTTCAATTCCCAACATCCCTACAACCGTCTGTGACCCCCCAGGTCATCAGAATCTGGTGCTTTCTTCTGATTTCTGCAGGTCGCACACATGCAGGTGATACGTGCGTGCAGACAAACCACCCATGCAAATAAAACAAGGATGATAATAACGATGACTATGAATAATAATAGTGCCTGTCAGTCTTTGTTTTGTTTTGTTTTGTTAGGAGCCACATATATCTTTGTAAGGTTATGTTGAGCGTGTGTGTGTGTGTTTTGTGTTCACATACCTTCCCCCTCCCCCCACTGTGTGTGTATGCGTGTATTTGTATGTGTGTGTGCTGGAAATAAAACCGAGGGCTTCACGGGGACGCTACTACTGAGATCCTCCTCCAGCACGGAGTGCCCGGAGCTATCTCTAGACCCTTGCATCTGCCGTGTTGATCACGTGGCGGCCTGCTCCCCACGGAGGCTTGCAGGAGGCAGGTGGGGACTGTGAAAGTAGGAGGAGGCCCTGCCTATGCTGCCCACCGGGTAGGGGGGTGTGGGAGGGAGGGGAGGGTAAGCTTCCTGGGCGCAGTAGGACAAGGTCTTGACCGCCAGGGGCTTCCGCTGCTCTCTCTGCCCAGCAGCTGACTCTTTCTTACCCTGTAGCGGATGAGGACGCGTGCCCTCAGTGAGGGCTCCCCCTGTTTGAGAAACCGGACTGGGCACGGGCCAGCCCAAAGCGCTTAACAAGCACTGTGTCAGCCACAGAGGGTGGGGATGTTACTAAGGAGGGAGAAGGCCAGGTGACTGTCCCCCCCCCCCCTCACGGTGATGGATACAATAACCGCAGCTGAGGGTCTGCTGGCTCGGAGCCTTCTCAGCTGCCAGCCACAGGGCGCCAGAGCATTCAGCTGAGCTCAGGTCCTCGTGCCATCACCCTAGCCTCTCAGAGTAAAGATCTGCCTTTGGTCATACTTGATTTCTCAGGCCTCGAGAGCATGCTGCATGACTGTTCCGCCCCTGAGTTACTTCCCCAGCTCCTCAGCTCCTAACCCAATTTCTCTTGAGTCCCTGACACAGAAAACTCATGGTAAGACACTGTGGACACACTTCCTTTCACAATCATCCATGGGCTCCCGGGATTCCAGAGGTTGGCACTCAAGCCTGGCCCAAAGCTGTGGACTCTGTTATAAATGGCTTTTTTGGCTCAGTGAAAAAAAGTAAGGAAAAGGGTTAGGCCCAAATGGCTTCATTTATGCTGTAGGATTTATGCTTACGTGATTATATATGCTATATATTTATAAAATATATTACATACACACGCACGCACACACACACACACACACACAGAGAGAGAGAGAGAGAGAGAGAGAGAGAGGGTCTCTATAGTTTTGGCTCTCCGGAACTATGGAGACTAGACTGGCTTCAAACTCACAGAGATCCTCCTGCTTTATCCCCCAGGTGCTGGGATTCTGAAAGTGCTTGTCATCATGCCCAGCATGATTTCAGTTTTTATAAATAAAACAGCCTGGCTGGGTGTGGAAGTCTACGCCTTTAGTCCCAGCACTAAGGAGGCAGAGGCAGGTAGATCTCAGTGAGTCTGAGGCCAGCCTGGTTCACATAGTGAATTTCTGGCCAGCAGGGCTACCTATGCAAAAAGAAAGAAAGAAAAAGAAAGAGAGGGCATAAACGTAGTTGGTTGTGGCACTGAGTGCCTGCAAGTCCCGCGCTCCAGAGGGTAAGACGAGAGAGTATCTAAGTTAAGGGCCAGTCTGGGCTGAACCAGAACTCTGCCTCAAAACAAACAAACAAACAAATAAGTAAAAAATAAATGAATAAAAATAAAAATAACATGTAGGGGGCTGGAGAAACGGCTCAGTGGTTAAGAGCACTGGCCGCTCTTCCAGAACTGAACCTGAGTTCAATTCCCAGGAACCACATGGCAGCTCACAACTGTCTGTAACAGTTCCAGGGGATCTGATACCCTCACACTGACATACATGCAGGCAAGATACCAATGCACATAAAATACAAATAAACTATATTAAAAAAAATTAACATGTCAATCGAGCAGTGGTGGTCCATGCTTTTAATCCCAGCACTCAGGAGACAGAGGCAGGCAGGTCTCTGAGTTCGAGGTCAGCCTGGTCTACAGAGCAAGTTCTAGGACAGCCAGGGCTACACAAAGAAACCATGTCTCAAAACAAAAACAAAAACAAAAAAGAACCCAGTACAAAACAAAACAAAGCAAAACCTGGTGTGTGTGTGTGTGTGTGTGTGTGTGTGTGTGTGTGTGTGTGTGTGTTTATAGCTAAATTCTTGAGGTTTACTCTAAGGGTCCCTCAGCTGCCCCAGTCTTCCCAAGGCTGTAGGAGAGGACTTCATCACGTGATCAAAGGGCACAGGGCCAAAGGACACAGGACAACCGTGAGGGGTGAGTCAGGCAGGCAATGTCCTTTGTTGGTCTACATTCGGTGATGTTTAAGCAGTTGGTAAGCTTTTTATTCACCACACCCAGCTTCTACTTCCATTTTTCACCCCACCACGTCTTCGAGCCGCGTTAGTTACTGGGCACTGTTTCCGTTCTGTCTCACAGGCCCCCAGCTGGGAGAGCTCCCCAGCTGGGAGAGGCAGGGAGGATGTGAGAACCCAAAGCCAGATGTTATACGGAAGGCCCTCTTTCCTTGCAGGTTCATCCCAGTAGCTCCCGGGATCAGAATGTGCCCACCCTGCTTTGCACAGGCCCCAGGAAAGGCACCGGGAGAGATAGCCTCTCCTTGGGAACGAGTGTATTGATGATCTTACACAACGGCTCAGAGTGTTTTTTTAAAAATTGGATTGCTGTGCGTGTGCTCGCGTTGCGTGTGCATAGGTGCGTGTGCTGAGGTGCACATGTGGAGGTCAGGGGATAACTTTCGTGGAGCTTGTTCCCTGCACATCCATGCGGGTTCTGGGGATCGAATTCAGATCACCAGGCTTGTGAGGCAGGCATCTTCACCCTCGGGTCATCTCTCTGGCCCTTAGTCTGGGTTTTCACACTGGCGCCCCGGGCTGGTCTGGAACTGGGGGCTCCGTAGCCAGCAGCCTGCCCATAATGAACCACACCCCTCAGCACTATCTGATCCTGCTGCAGATCCACTCCACCTCTTCCACGAAGCCTCCCTGGAGTCCCAGGGTCACCTTGGTGGCTCCAGCCTTTGGCCCGCTGTGGGGCTAAGGACCCTCTTTGGAAGATGGTTTCTCCCAAACTGGAAAATGCCTTCTGAGGTCTCTGTCATCTGTACAGTTCTCTGACTACCTGTTCACACGGCCTTGAGTCCTTCTGGTGAAGGGTGCAGCCCTGTCCCTTCTCTGTCGCTAAGCTCCATGCTTCCCCTGATAGCGTCGGGCACCCAAATCAGCGGCCCTCTTCACTTAGGTTACGACGACATCAGCCCCTGCTGTTCTCTCTTCTTTCTCCACCTTCCTCCACAGCCTGCTCTCACCTCGGCCTCCTGAACGATCAGAAGACAGGTGAGAATGTGTGGTCACACCCCACACAAGAGCCCAGTGGTGGCTTTTCCACATTCTTAAAATGAAGACAAAAATCCTATCTGGCGTGGTGTGAACTCTCAGAATCAAAGCATTTGGGAGGAGGCAGAGGGGTCAGAGTTCAAAGTTTCCTTACCGAGATAGCAAGTTCAAGGCCAGCCTCGGCTACCTTGAGACCCTCCAGGCTGTCCACATGTTCCCTCTCCCAGGGATACCCTTCCCCATGCTAAAGCCTGCTCATTCTTTTCTATCATCTCCTCTCTGGAGAGGGCTTCTCCAAGCACCCTCCGCTCCTCACCCGCAACCCCCACCAGCTTAATTGGCCAACCCAGGAGCACTTATCCTCTTACCTCTTAAGGCAGGCTGAGAAATAGTTGCTGCCCTAACTCCCGGAACCAGAAACGACCTAGCAAAACCTCACGCTTTCAGGTGTGATTACCTGAAGACTGTAATGGGCTCAGAGAACACCTGCATTACAGTCACACGGGTTCCAGGCCAATGTGACACACACGGGAGACGGCACGGTCTCAGGACAAACAGAAACAACACGGGCAGTGCAGAAATGGCATGTGGGGAAGACACGGGAACCGTGGCAGCCACACAAAGCAGCAAACGAGGGTCAGCGACTTAGTGGGTAAAGGTGCTGGCTGCAGAGCCTAAGGACTAGTTCTGATCCTGGATCCCGTGGTGGCAGGAGAGACGTGGTACCCAAAAGTTATCCTTTGCCCTCTGTGTGCTGCTATGACACAGGCACACACGCACACAGGTTTGTGTGCACACGCATGCAACACCGGCCCCCTAACAGTAACAATCAGAATTGTCAGGTCCCAAAGAAACCTGGGGCGAGTCTCAGTCAGCACCTGTGGCTCCTCCCCACACTTCTTACCCTGCCCCTACCCTAAACCTCTCCAGCTCACCCCAGCTTCTCTTCTCCTGTAAGTAACCCCTCACGTACATTCTTGTAAGCAACCCCAATAAAACTTGGCCCACCAAGCTGGACTTTGGCGGCGTCTGTACTTCAGTCTGTCATGGATTTCCTATCTGGGGCGAGTGAATTGATGTGTGTGTTGCATCTCCTCAGGAAAAGGTTTGTTTGTTTTGTTTTGTTTTTTGAGATAGGGTTTCACTGTGTAGCCCTGGCTGTCCTAGAACTCACTCTGTATACCAGGCTGTTGAACTCAGAGATCCACCTGCCTCTGCCTCCCGAGTGCTGGGATTAAAGCGTGCACCACCGACTCCTAGCATAACAGGTGCTCTTAAAATGAGTACGTTTTATAGTTTGTGAATTATACTGCAATAAAGCTCACTAGGTAAAAACAAAATGATGGCTCACTTGTACGGGAGCTGTGAATTTGTCAAAAGGAATGTGTTATCCAGACAACATGCCTACTGTTCTGCACTGCAGGGGGAAGACAGGAACAGGAGGATCCTGGGTTCAAGGCCATCCTCCACTACATAGTAAGTTGGAGGCCAGCCTGAGCTACAAGAGATCTTTTCTTCACAAGGCAAATAAACAACAGCAACAAACAGGGGCTGCAGAGATGACTCAGCATTACCCGTTCTTTGAAAGGATTTAGTTCTCAGCACCCAGGTCCGGCTTCTCACAACCTCCCAAAACTCCAGCTCTAAGGGATGTGATACCCTCTTCTGACCTCCTTAGGTACCTTAACTCACACATGTACCCCTTTCCCCAATCACATACACAGAGACTAGGCTCCATTTCTAGGCCCCAGTAAGGAAAAGAAGCAATGACCAGACTTAGGTTGTAAGGTTTCCCCCTTTGTTTTCTTGGTTTTTCTCTTCTTGACGGGGTTTCAATCATCTCAGCTGAGGATGCCTTCAAACTCCTGATCCTCCTACCTCTGCCTCCCACGTGCTAGGATTATAGTGTTCCTCCTGCATGCCTGGCTTATGCAGCATAGGGGACTGGAGCAGGGCCTTGTGCATGCTGGGCAAGCGCTCTGAGAACGGACCTACATCCTCAGACTTGACTCTTCATCTCAGTAAATTAATATCAGTTAATTTCAGGGCAAGGTCTCACTCTGTAGCCCTGGCTGGCCTGGAACTCACCATGTAGACCAGGCTGGTCATGAACTCATAGAGGTCTGCCTGCTTCTGCCTACCAGGTACCGTGTTTAAGCATGTGCCACCATACCAGGCTTTAATTAGTCTAACATGTTTATTTATTCGTTTATTGCCTGCGCTTGTGAATGGAGGTCAGAGGACAATTTATGGGAGTTCCTTTCTACCATGTAGATTCCAGGGATAGAACTCAGTTTATCAGCAGGTGCCTTTACTCACAGAGTCATCTTTCTGGCCCTCCCCGACCCCTTTTTAAGACAGGTTTCTCTGGTCCTGACTGTCCTAGAGTTTACTATGTAGATTAGGATGGCCTCGAACTCACAGAGATCTGCTTGCCTTTGTTTTCTCTAGTGCTGGGATTAAAAGTGTATACTACCACTCCCTTCCCCTGGCTCCATTTTAATTAAAAATTTAGGGTTTTTTTTTGAGACAGGGTTTCTCTGTGTAATCTCCACTGTCCTGGACTTACTGTGTAGACCAGGCTGGCCTCGAACTCACAGAGATCTGCCTGCCTCTGCCTCCCAGAGTGCTGGGATTACAGGTGTGCACCACCGTGCCCAGTTTAAATGTTTGTAAAAGTTGTTTTTATGTGTATAGGTGTTTCCCCGTGTGTATGTCTCTGGACCACTTGCATGCCTGGTGCCTGCTTGCCAGAAGGGGTGTCCATCGCCCTGGAAATAGCGTTACAGATGGTTGTGAGCTGCCTCGTGGGTGTTGGGAATCCAACCTGGGTTCTCTGGAAGGACAGCCAGTGCTCTTGACAGCTGAGCCAACCATCCAGCCTCTCTATTTTTAATAAAAAACAAACAAATAAACAAACACATTAAGTTGCTTAGAAAGTTGAGGTCAGCGGTCAAGCGTCAGCAGCCACATTGATGATTCCTGGGAACCGGCTGGGCAGTGGGTCCCTGCTCACCCAGGGCCTGGAGGACCGTATTGTGTTTATTTTTATCGGTGTCCGTGGGAGGAACTGGAGCATCTGAGAGATAAACAGCGTCGCCTCCTGCCATCTGAGGAGTCACGTGATTGAGGCCTGCAGCACCCTGAGCCTCCTCACCATTGAACTATATACTTCCAGTTGTAATGTCTCACAACTGAGAGTAGAAAGAAAATCCAGGGAAGGGGCAGCAGCAAGCTGGGCCACAGGATCCTGTCTGGAAAACAGCTCTACAGGCTCCTTCGCTTTCTGTAGTGGCTGCATCTATTACCTTCTTGTCTGTCCTTGGAGAGCAATTCATACGTGTGTGTGTGTGTGTGTGTGTGTGTGTACGCCTAGAGGCCTCACTTCCTGCTCTTGTAAGCAGTGCTACGTGCCTTCCAGGAGCCCCAAGCTCAGGAGAGGCCTCTAGGCCAGCTGGTGCCTATCAGACCACAGCAGCCCAGGCATCTGGTCCTCCCAGGGAGGGAGGGCCCCCATCTCCACAGTCAGCAGGCCCTAAGGTCCCGCAGATAACTGGAGGTGGAGGCCGAAGATCGAAGCAGAGAAGGTTCTAGAAGCTAGGGTCTGCAGTGGGGAGATGGGTAATTAGAGCTGTTGTTTGTATCCTCTGGACCCCAAGGGCCCACATGGACACCCTCTGGGCCCTGCAAGGTCTGGACACAAGGCCAGCCACCTCGGCTCCTCTACACACCCAAAAGTCTGAGGTTCCCATCAGGGAGGGTTAGAGGAGGTGCAGCCGTATTCAGGCACGTAGCTGTACTCAGGGTGGAGCACAGCCCCGGGAAAGGTGGGGTGCGGTGCGGATGCTGCTTCAGGGGCCTTTGCAATCTATCCGGAGTGTTCGTATCTCCCCCGAAGGTGTAGAGGACCCTCCAGGCCAATAAGCTGGACTTGCTGGCCTCCCCGTGCAGCACTGCCCACGACTTCTGTCTGCTTTTTCTGTCCTCACATCCCCACTGCCTTTTCTCTTGAGAGAGTATTTCTCGTAGCCCAGGCTGCCCTTGAACTCACTATGTAGCTCTGGCTGTCCTGGAATCAATCAGCCTATCTATCTATCTATCTATCTATCTATCTATCTATCTATCTATCTTCGAGACAGTATCTATGTAGCCTTAGCTGTCCTGTACTGGCTCTGTAGACCAGGCTGGCCTTGAACTCACAGAGATCCGCCTGCCTCTGCCTCCCGAGTGCTAGGATTATAGGTGCAGGCTAACATCCTTCCTTTATGTGCTGCCAGGATAGAACCCAGGACCTTCTACAGGCCAGGCAGGCGCTCTGCCAACTGAGCTGCATCCCCAGCCATTGCTTTCATTTTTGTGAGACAGGGTCTTGTTATGTAGCCTGGAACCTGCCAGGTAGGCTTCATCCCCCAGGTGCTGGTGTGACAGGATTGCGCCATCACACCCAGCTGCCACTTCCTACTTACTGGCAATCACCTCTACCTCCCTGGTCTCCAGTTTCCTTATCTGTAGAGTGGAAGAGCATGCCTGAGTGGGTGCAGTGAAGGAGCTCACCCCGAGTAGGTGGGGGGTGGGGTGGGGTGGCCCCATTTCTAGGAATAGCTGCTGTTCTGGAAATCCCCACTCTTGTATGAGGAGGCCTTCAGGGTGTCACAGGGTGGGGGCTGGGAGTCCCACCTATCTTCCCTGCCGGCCTTCCCCCCCCCCCCCCCAGCACTCCCCAGTCCTTATCCTGCTGCAGCCACATCCCAAAGCACGTGCCCTTCTCAGGTGCCCATGAGAAGCGTGGGGGCATCCGGGCTGGCTGTGGCCGTGGACTTGGACACTGGGACCTCCAGCGTGGCCACCTGCTCAGGATGTGTACCCCAATGGGAGGGAGGCCAGCAAGGGACTGGAGTCCCTCTCCCTTTCTTCTTTCTTTGGTTTTGAGAGCTTACCGGCAGAAGAGGAGCCCAGCTTCACTTGAAAGATAGCTGCAGCCAGGTCCAAGTGGCTCACGCTTATAATCCTAGCACTTGGTTGTTTATTTTATTTTAGTTTTTGGATTGATATAACCATTGAAATGCCCCTGTCAGCAAAGGGGCTTGTCACACAGGCCTGACGACCTTGAGTTTAATCCCTGGGACCCCCATGGGGTAGGGGGGAAAGAGTAGACACCACAGAGCCATTCTCTGACCTCCACACTCATGTGGACAAAAGTAAAAAGAAATAGATTAATTCATTTTTTTGTCTATTTTTTTTTTTTTTTTGTGAGACAAGGTTTCTTTTCATAGCCCTGGCTGTCCTAGAACTTGCTCTGTAGACCAGGCTAGCCTTGAACTTAGAGGTCCTCCTGCCTCTGCCTTCTGAGCGCTGGGATTACAGTAGTGAACCATCATTACCCAGCAATAAGTGTACTTTTAAAACAAGATTTCTTCATCCTCAGGTTGAATCCACACTTGATCCCCTTTAATCATTTTTTCCTATTAAGTTTCTTTTCCTCTTTCTTTCTCCCTCTTCTTCCCCACCCCCATCTCTCTAATAGTGTTCTGCCTGCATGTGTGCCTGCATTGCCAGAAGTGGGCACCAGATCTCATTTTAGATGGTTGTGAGTCACCCTGTGGTTGCTGGGAATTGAACTCAGGACCTCTGGAAGAGCAGCCAGTGCTCTTAACCTTTGAGCCATCTCTCCAGCCCAAGCTGCTTTTTCTTATCATCTATCTTTTTAGATTTTTTTTAGATTTATTTATTCTTCTTTAATGTGCATGAGTGTTTACCATGAGTGTGCCCGGTGCCCCCACAAGTCAGAAGAGGTCCCCTGGAACTGAGATGCAGTTGGTTGTATCTGTGTGGGGGCCGGCAGCTGAATTCAGGCCCTTAGGCCCTCACAACAAGCACTTTTAACCTCTGAGCTATTTCTCTAGCCCACCGTTTCCATATGTATCCCAAGTTGTCTGCCCCTTCATGATTTCACCAAGAATGACCTTGAATCCTGGGCTCTCCCTCCCTCCAGCATTTCCTGCTCTCCCTTCAGAGAGTTGGGATTACTGGTTTGCTGCCCTGGGCTGGGTCTAGGCAGTGCCGGGGATGAAGCTCAGGCACTTTATCCATAGAGATGTATTTCCACCCTATGCTTCACCTTAATCTTAATTCGTCTTCTCACATTTCCTTTTCTTACGCTTTTCAAAAATAGCTTTTAAAGTCAGTAATCTTGGTTCTGGAGATGACTCAGCCTGAGTCCTCGCAGGTGAGTGATTTATCTTCACCCTGCTTCATGGGAGGAAGTTCACACTGTGCTTTACAGCAGCCGTCCCCACAGGCTTCACACCCCACGTTCCACAGAGGTCACACCGTCAGGGGAGTCAGACTTCTATCTGCTCCTGTGACTTGCTCAGCTTTCTCCTCCAGATACAAAATTTCTGTTGGGTGTGGTGAAGCAGGGCTGTAAGCCCACCACTAAGGAAGCTCAGGCAGGAAGCTTGCTGAAGGTTTGAGGCTAGAGTGGGACACACAGGGAGGTCCAGTCACACCAAATGTTTAACTTTGCTACACTCTGTAGTAGGTCCGTGACCTTGGGCAGGGACAACTGGCTTCAGTGACCTCCTTTATAAACTTGCAATGACATTCAGAGAGGAGATGAGAATATGTCTTACTATTTCTTGTCAGTTGTCTGTTTCCTAACATCCATCCATAAATACTTGGGGAAACAGTGAAAGAATAAATTTTCATCTTTGCAAAACAAACGTAGGTGTTGAAAAGGCTGATTTGTCTGCTTGTCTTTGCTTCCACCTACTGGTCATCCATGATAAAGCATATATTTAAAGGCCCGCCAACTCTGCCTTTCGGTTTTGTTTGCTTTGGTTGTTTTTGAGACAGGGTCTCACTTTGCAGCCCTGACTCTCCTGGAATTCATTATGTTGACAAGGCTGACCTTGAACTCACAGAGATACACACATGCCTCTGCCTCTCTCCCAAGTGCGAGTGCTGGGATTAAAGGCAGATACCACCATGACAGCTTTGCTTAAAATAACTTTTTGCAATGATTTATTTTAGTGTGTGTCTGTGTATGTGTGTATGTCTGTGTCTGTCACATATGTACAGGCACTTGAGGAGGCCAGAAAAGATCCCCTGGAGTTACAAGGTTGTGAGCTACCCTGCTTAGGAACTGAACTCAGAGCCACTCACATTCTCCACCTTGAGCCGTCTGCCCAGCCCCTTAATAATAATAAGATTATTATTATAAAGTATTACAATAAAAGGTATTATTATTCTCACATATATGAAAAAAAATATATATGTAATTTTGAAACAAAAAACAGGGTTTCTCTATATAGTCCTGGCTACCCTGGAGCCCACTATGTAGACCAGGCTGGCCTAGAACTCACAGAGTACAGAGATCCCCTCTGCCTTCCAAGTGCTGGAACCACTGCACATGCAGCTGACCTTGAACTTTTGGCCCCACTTCCATCCTTACACTCCAGTACTATGCATTTATACTCCATCTCCTCAGTTAGGCCTCCCTTAGTTAGGTCTCTTAGTTAGTTAGGCTCTCTTAGTTAAGCTCTCCCTTATTAATCATTAATTAAGAAAATGGCAGATAGACTTGTCTACAAGCTCATCTTTTTTTTTTTTTTTTCCATGACAGGGTTTATCTGTGTAGTCTTGGCTGTCCTGAACTCACTTTGTAGACCAGGTCAGCCTCGGACTCACAGTGATCCACCAGCCTCTGTCTCCCTGAGTGCTGGGATTACAGACATGTGCCACCATGCCCAGCTATAAGCCAATTTTACATAGGCACTTTCTCAATCCCTTCCTCCTTAATGATTTTAACTAACCTTACCCTAACCCTAACAAGAAACAAAACTGGTCACAGTGGCACATTATTGTAATCCCAGCACTGGGAGACAGAGACAGGATATCTGTGAGTCAGAGGCCAGAAATCAAACAAAAAACTCCAAATCAGCCAGTAAGGTAGACATTTTCAGCTTCTCTGTAAAACAGGAAAGTCTGACCTCCTTTGGCCTGACTTCCTCTGTGTGTGTGTGTGTGTGCGTGCACGTGTGTGCTCGAGTGAGCACTTACTTGCTTGCTTCGAGCCTATCTGATTCTCTTTCTGTGAGCCTCTTATGGCCATGTCTTCCTAGGGCCTGGAACTGAGAGATCCGAAGCTGGCCTGTCACATTCCCTGTGCTACACCACTGTGGTTTGAATGCATACTGTCCTCCACAGATTCATGTGTTTGGACACTCAGTCGGTGCGCAGCTGGTGGTGCTCTTTGGAAGGTTGTGGAACCTTTAGCCAGTGCAGCCTCCTGGGAGGAAGTGAGTCATCGAGTCACTGTAGCGTCTCAGGTTCCAGACTCCCCCACTTTGACCAGAGCGTCCTGTTTCCTGCTCAGAGATGTACAAAGCCATGTTGTAAGCTCCTCTCATCACAGGGGAGGGCTGAGCCCCCTGAGCCCACCAGCCAAAAATAAAACCTCCTTCCTTGAGGCAGAGGCAAGTGGATCTCTGAGTTCGACGCCAGCCTGGTCTATACAGTGAGTTCCAGGACAGCCAGGGCTACACAGAGAAACCCAGCCTGGAAAAACTCAAACAAACAAACAAAACCCCTTCCTCCTTTAAAATTAAAAATATATATATATTTTTAAAGTTTATTTATTTTATGTTTATGATCTTTGCCTGCAGAGATGTATATGAACCACACTTGTTCTCAGAGGTGAGAAGAGAGAAGAGGGTGTCAGATCCCCTGGAACCAGACATGTGTGAGCCGCCAAGTTGGTGCTAGAAACTGAATTCAGATCCTTTGCAAAAACAGCAAGTAGTGTTAACATCTGGACCATCAATTTAGGCCCCATTTTCTTTTTTAAGAGTGTGTACCTGTGTCCGCGCACGAGTGAGCGTGTGCTGGTGCCCGTGGAGACATCAGCGTGTGCTGGCGCCTTAATCGCCTTCACAGGCCAGAAGAGAACACTGGCTCCCCTGGGGCTGCAGTCACGGGTGTTGTGAGCTGTTTGATGTGGGCAGAGCTGAACTTTGGGTCCTCTACAAGAGCTGCAAGTCTCCTTTAAGCAGTAAACCCATCTCTTCAGCACCTGTTTCCTCCTGTTATTTTTTTTCTGATTTTTGAGACAGGGTTTATCTGTGTGGCCTTGGCTGCCTGGACTTACTTTGTAGGCCAGACTGGCCTCTAACTTCGAACTCACAGAGATCCACCTGCCTCTGCCTCCCAGAGTGCTGGGATTACAGGTGTGGGTCACCACACCGGCTTCTTTCTTTCTTTCTTTCTTTCTTTCTTTCTTTCTTTCTTTCTTTCTTTCTTTCTTTCTTTCTTTCTCTCTTTCTTTCCTTCCTTCCCTCCTTCCTTCTTTCTCTCTCTCCTTCTTTCCTTCCTTCCTTCCTTTCCTCTCTCTTTCTCTCTTTCTTTCTCTCTTTCTTTCTTTCTTTCTTTCTTTCTTTCTTTCTTTCTTTCTTTCTTTCTTATTTTTCTTTCTTTCTGTTTTGTTTCATTTTGTTTTAAGACAAGGTTTCTCTGTGTAGCTCTGGCTGTCCTGGAACTGGCTCTGTAGTCCAGGCTGGACTTGAACTCATAAGAGAGACCTGCCTGCCTCTCTCTCCAGATTACAATGGGATTAAATGTGTGTGCCACCACAGCCCGGCTCTGCTTCCTCCTGATATGCTTTGTCTTTCAGTATTTGTGAGAGCAAAAGAAAACAAGCCACACAGCAGCTTTTGGTTTAAGTGGCATCCAAAGTCACCTTTATTCCCACAGTGACAATGGCTACAAAAAGAACACACCATGTATGACAAGCACCAAGTATGATTAAACATCCTGATTACTCCTGTCTGTGGATTGGACACGGGCCTCTTTTCCTGTTGTGCAAACGGGGAAACTGAAGCATGGACAGTGGAAGGAGTCTGCTCTGGGTCATGCAGTTCCTAATGCAGAAAGACAACATGTCTTCCTTGCTCCCTTCCTCCTCTGAATGCCATGTCAACACAGTGACTCTTAGTCCTGTCCTTTCCCCCTGCCTCTCCAGCAGCTCCGTTTGACTCAGTGGCACTGGCCCATTTTATAGGCCCAGACCAGGACGCACACCACTGTAGAGATGCAGAGAAGCTTCTAGCCCTATATTCCAGGGGCCATTTCTCCTTTAGATGTGGAAACTATCAGATGCAGAAATGGAACTTCTGATGTCATGTCAGCAGCAGTCCTTGGGGATGCTGGTAAGCCAGCAGGTTTGGGGTCCTCTGGTCCAGGCAGGGGTCTCAGGTACTGTTCCATCCCATCAGACGTTTGGGAGGCTTTGGGCAGAGCTGCTACTTATCTCAAGGTGCTGTGCTGGGCACTCAGCTGATGAAGCTGTGCTCTGCCCTGCATTTACCATCTCCCAGGTAGACAGGAAGTCATCTTCTGGTAGCCCAGGAGGTGCCCGGAAGAAGACAGGCACAGAGAGAAGGGAGAGAGCCAGGATCATGGAAGGTTCCTGATTCCACCTGGGGTGTCGTGTAAGCTGAGCTCAGAGAGAGAGGTTTGGTGGTTATGCTAGGGTCCGTGAATCGCCGAAGAAAGACCCCAGACTCAGATGGTATGCAAAAAAACCAAAGAGTGTTTATTCTGCAAAGAATTCCAGTGTTCTGGGCTCGCCACCTTCACAAAATGGCGGCAACCATGAGGAGGAGCCCACAGGCTCCTTTAAAGCCAGAAAGGGGAATTTCTACTGTGGCTACATGACTTTTGTTGGGGTTGGCTAGTGTCCATGGAGGCTTCGTGACTGTTGGGGTTGGCTGGTGCACATGGAATTAAGTCCTCTCAGTTAATATTGGTTAGCAGGATCTAGAACCACCAGGAGACAAAGCTCTGGGCATATCTGCGAAGGAGTGTCTACATTTGGCTAATTGAGGTGGGGAGACCCACCCTAATTGTGGGTGATACCGTGGGTTGTTCCTCAATGGAATAATAATAATAAAAAAAAAGATTTGTATAGTGTGCCATCATCCATCTCTCATTCGCTGCCTTAGGGTTTGGATGTAGGTTGGTAAGTGGTAGGAAGCATTTGCGCCAGCCAGAAGGGAAGACTCACCAAATTGGCTGGTGTTGGATGTAGGAATGTAACAATCAAATAGCCAGGAAAGGGAAATCCCAAAACCAGGGAAAGGGGAGGAATCCCACCCTCCGAGATAGGGAGTAAGTGCAGTACTTTTCTGGAGCCCAACTGACCTGAGAGCTGGATTCAGGTGGATTTCCTGCAGCTTACGAGAATTACTTTTAAGTTTTACAAAGGAGATAAAACTTTAGACACGTTAGCATCGCAACTGTAATCTGCACTGAAATAGACATTGTAGAAAAGGAAGTAGACATACACATTTGTGTTGAGAGTACAAGCATTCTTTAAGGTGAGCTCTGAAAAGGCAGAAGCCTTGTGTGATGTAGAAGGGACAAAAGCTCACTTGGTCTTAACCTTTAGTATAAGTACACATTATGGAGATTAAAATTTTGAGCTTGGAGCCATGGTGGAATGTTTTGTATTAGAGTTAGATTAATAAATCAGAGCTTTATTGATAAAGGTCAAAGCTCTGGACAGTCAATATAACAGTAGCATAGCAATGGGAGGAAATATTCAGCATTTTTACCTATTTAGGATACCTTAAATCACCTTAGACCTTGCAACCTTTATAACCTGCATTTACCAACCCTAAAACATTTTCTTAGACCCTCAAACATTTATAACTTGCATTTATCAACCTTAAGACACTTTCTTAGACCCTCAAACAGCAATTTTCTTAAGCCTTTGTATCTAGTTATTTACCATGAGACATAGGTGAGATTGCTATGAACATTTATTGTCCTTTAGCTAAAGAGATGGTAAAAGGTTACACCTGAGGCCTGTTTCTTGAGTCTGGCAATAAAGCATATTGTGTCTATGCCTGACAGTAGCTTGAGGCCTGGTCTCCTGCATATGAAGAGAACTGAGACGGCATCTGAAGTCTCCCAACATAGACATTGGCAATATGTCTGTGGGACCTGAGTGTGAGGCAAAACCAGGCTTGTAACATTCCCCTGGGCTGGTCGATTGCTGAATCTAGGAGCCATTTGTCCTCCACCAGGCCAAAGAGCTCGAAGGCTGGAAGTGTCAATGGCTCTTGTGCGAGTTGAGCCTCCATGGCTGGGCACAGAGGACAAGCCTGCATGGGAGCATTTTGACTTCCAGTCTGCCAGCAGGCAGTGTGTGGCTTGTTGAGGCAGCAGCAGGACCAGTGTCCCCTTTGGCTGCATTTGAAACAGTCACCTGGCGGAGCTGACTTGTGGCTATACCCCGGCGGGATGGGGCACTGCAGACGTCTTGTCTTTTGTGCGGGAATGCCCACAGCCTCAGAGCAGCAGCCAAGGTCTGGAGCACAGTTTTTGCTGTAGATGAGCCTGTCGGGAAGGCTATTATTTTTACCAACTCCTATATGGTGACTAGGGAGCATCTTCAGCTGTTTATTACAGATGAGTGAGACCATGTTTGCAGCTGTAGACTACAAATATATTTTTGGACATGTTAGCTGACTCGATCATGTATGAGATGACTGACTATTAACATGCATTTGTTAACCATCAAATATTAGGACTTTAGGTTTTGTCCCTGTTAAGTTGGAGTCTTAAAAGTCATACGTACAGTCCATTAAAGTGAAAACATAAACAATTTTCTGTATGATTTAGTATATAAAAAGTTCATAGCTTATAAAAGTCGAAGGCTATACTATAGATTAATAATATTACCATTCTTAGAAAGCAAGACCAAGCATAGTTTAACCTTTTAATAGTGAAGATATAGCATAATTATCAAGTTTAACATAAACAAATGCCTCTAAAATTAATAGCTCTTAATTTAGAGTATTGGTAAAAACTTGTATGTAGTAACCCCTGAGTTTTGAGTTTTAAAACCAACAATATTGTAGAACAGTATAAAGCAATTTTAAAATTACATTTGAATTTATTATAGCAAACCTATTAGTCAGAAAGCCTAGCGGTGAATCTGGATCCTAGGAGCTCATGGCAGGAGAAACAGCATTTATTAATTTAGGAATTGATAAAGACATAGGCAGTTAGATGTACATTTTAAATTAGCTTAATTTGAATAGACCTTTATATAACTTTGAAATTTTAACATTATATAAAAATTATTTTGAACCAGAGTTGAATCATATATATTGCAAAATGTAACTTTGAGTTTTTATAAAAATCCATACCAATTTAAAATGAGGCTTGTTGCTGTCCTAGTCTAAAAGGAGATAAAATAAACAGAGAATTAATTATGATTAAAATTGTTCATACCACATGGTCACCTTAAGGTTTACAGTTTAATTTTAAGATTTTTTTTTGAGAGTATAAAAAGGAACAGAGAGTATATTTAGCGAGACAGCAGGCAGAGAGAACCAGACAAGACTTTGAGAAATGAGAACTAGGGAACTGTTTTTTACTTCATGAATTGCTCTTAGTGTTACTGGATATTACTGGATATTAGACATTTGAGTAGGGCAAATATAGATATAGAGGCCAGAGATTTCCCTAAGAGGAGAGAATATGAGGAAGTCATTCCTGCGAATGAAAAAGGGGAAATGGAAACGGACCATGTGGCTAGTGATTCATCAACCAAATAGCAGGGCAGGTCATGGGCTTAGCCCAGCTAAGCCTGAGAACTTCGTTGCCTGGTACCAGGGCTTTATCAGCAGTAATGCCCAGTTCTCGAGAGGGAATCTCATCCTCCGGAAAGGATAGCTCGGCAGATAGGCAGCTTTAGAATGGAAGCAGGAAGGGAACGCAGTGGCCTTTTAGGGTCTACAAGAGACTGCAGTTTTGCAGCTCTGAAAACAGTGGGACAGAAACTAAATAGCAAAAGCAGCTGGCAGTGGGGAAACCACAGCTTTTTCGTTTTTTGTTTTTTTTTTAATAACCAAGATGGCTGCCAATCATGTGACTGCCCTTGCTTGCCCTAAGTTAAGATGATGGCGAAACCATGTGTTTGCCCTTACTAGAGATGGCAGTGAAGCCATGGCTCTACCCGCCTTACCCCAAAATCAACATGGCGGCTAGCCATGTGTGGTGCATGGCCATAGCTGCACAGCGAGACCAGGTGCTTGCTTGTAGGATGGCTTGCAGGATACCAAGTCTGAGCAGCTGCTAGCAGAGGGACAGGTGTGCATGGTAAGGGCAGAGCAGTTGAGAGAAAGTGTAGATTTTAAGGCAGAGGTGGTTGAGTGTTGGTTAGGGATAGGTTGAACAGAAAAAAAAAATCTGTTGCCGGCATCATGATCTGATTAAGGGGTCCTAGCATGACTAGACCAGGTGCTACCAGGAGAGCCCTCCCCAGCCAATGCATCAATATTAGGACCAATGAAATGATGATGTGCACAAAAGATATTATGTGAAAGAGGTTTATTGGATGGAGATGAAGGGAGAGAGAGAAGGAGAATGAGACATGATAGGGGGAATGGAGGGGGGGCTCCCAGACAGAGAAAGGGGAGAGGGCAGGAGAAAGTAAGACAGTAAGAGAATAAGAGGGCAAGAGAGTGAAAAAGTGGCGGGTTGGTCCTTTTAAGGAGCAATTTAACCAAGCCTGCCAGGTGTGGCTACCTGGCAGGTGACACATGATGACATCATAGGTTGCTAGGCAACCCAGAAGCAGGCTGCCTAAATACTAACACCCAGTGCATTGCCAAAGTGGATGTGTCCATTGGGGCTTTCACCTTTAGTCTCCGCAGAGGCAGAGGCAGAGGCAGAGGCAGAGGCAGAGGCAGAGGCAGAGGCAGGCAGATCTCTGCCAGTTCAAGGCCAGCCTGGTCCATAGAGTGAGTTCCAGGACAGCCACAGCTCTACAGAGAAACCAAAAGAAGAGTAATTCATACAGGGACCTAGAAATTGAGGTGAGCATTCCACAAGCTTAGGTGGGTGGACAGGACATTTAGAACGAAGAGGAGGTAGAAGAGATATTGTATTATTGTCTTTATTTAAAATTTAAAATGGCATCTATCTATCTATCTATCTATCTATCTATCTATCATCTATCCATCTATCTACCATCTATCTATGTGTATACATGTATAGATACATGTGTGAGCATGCATGTATGGGTGTCAGGGGACAACTTTTGAGAGTCAGTTTCTTTCTTTCACCATGTAGTTCCTGTGAATCATACTCAGCTGCAGGCTTGGCAGCAAGGGCCTTTACCCCCTGAGCTATCTCAATGGCCCTTGTCTTTGGAGACAGAATCTCACTGTGTAGCCCAGGCTGGCCTTGAATGTGTAGCCATCCTCCTGCCTCAGCCCTGTGAGTTTGGGGATTACAAGTGTCAGCCACCATACCTAATTCTTAGACGTTGTGTTAGCTGTTAGCCTGGGGGATTTATAAAAAAATAGACAAATCAAAATGGAATTTTATTTGGCTCTTGGTTCTGGGGAAGTTCTGAGCACAGTGCCAACGTCTGGTAAGCATCTAGTGAGGCCTGTGTTGTGTTGTCACCAGGTAGACAAAGCAAGGTTTTCTATCTGGCAAAGCCGCTCCCACACAATCTCCCATCAACCCAAGAAAGGATCAGGTGGTCTGTGAATCCAGTCACCTCCCAGAGGTGACTGCAGACATCATTGAAGTAAGACTTTGAGGTTTCAGTCTCTACACATACTTGGAGGAAGCATATACTCATACCTATAAAGAGACTTCCCATCAAGAACTGTCTCAAAAGATGGTGGAGGAGGAGCATCCATGGCCTCAAGTTGGCATCTGAGACCCTGATGTGACTCGGGTCTGAGTCTATGGGTCTAAGAGCCAGGAGTTCCGATATTGAGATTTCTAGCCTATATGTGCACACTTGTGTGTGTGTGCGCTTGTGTGTGTGTGTTGTTAGCTGGAGAGAAACGCAGCAGAAAGAATTTTTGACTCTCCTTAGGTTCTATCCAGGCCTCCCCTGGGTTAGAGGAGCCCATCCCAGAGGGAGGCAGTTTGCTTATGTTAGCTACCAATTCAAACATTGGTCTCACCTCTAGAGTCTCAGCAGAAATGATGTCTAACCAAGATCCTGGTCACCAGCAGGCTGCCAAGATGACATACATCCCACCCATACAGTACAGTTGGGCCTTGTGGAAAAGACAGTCTCTTGTTCACACAGCTAGCCTGCACCTTCCTTACCAGGGCGGGAAGGTGCGCTCCGCTCTGGGAAGTTTCTTAGCCTCCGGTGAGCACTGCTGTTCTCTCCTGGAACCCACAGAACTCTGGAGCATTCTCACCAGAGTCCTGTCAGCCCCTGGAAACTCAGGTGCCTGCCTTGGCCAGGCCAGGGGAGCTGGGGGTCTCTGCCAACCACCTCCTGACATTTACGAGGTGCTGCTGAAGCGGGCAGCCCCAAACCCTGAAGGAATGTCAATTGGCTCGTGTCCCAGCTTCACCAGAGCCACTGACATTGTGTTTTCACTTGTTGGCCGCACAGGAGCCTGGGCTGGCTGAGTGAGCCAGAGATGGATGTCTGTGAGTTCTAGGCTGGTGAGATCCTGCCTCAAAAACAAACAGAGAAACTGGGTGCCAGTCGGTAGAGCACTTGCCTAGCCCGATGAAACCCTAGATAAGATGCCACACACCTGTGAAACCGGCACCTAGGAGACACAGGCAGGAGAAGCTGAAGCTCGGGGTCATTCTCAGTTACATTCCTGGCTAGTCTGGGATGAGACAGCTCAAAAAAAAAAAAAAAGAAAGAAAGAAAGAAAGAAAGAAAGAAAGAAAGAAAGAAAGAAAGAAAAACTCCCCAGATCAGAAAAACTTAAAAAAAAAAAAACAAAAAAAAAACTTATTTATTTTTATTTATGAGCATTGGTCGGTGTTTTGCTTGCATGTGTGTGAGGGCTTATGATCCCCTGGAACTGGAATTACAGACAGTTGTGAACCATCATATGGGTACTGAGGATTGAACCTGGGTCCTCTGGAAGAGTAACCAGTGCTCTCAACTGCTAAGCCATCTCTCCAGTCCCCAGAAAAACATTCTTAAAAGAGAGAGAGAGAGAGAGAGATTCATTTATCTATTTTATGTATATGAGTACTCTATCTGCATGTATGCACACATGTCAAAAGAGGGCGTCAGATCCCAGGAAAGATGGTTGTGAGCCACCACATGGTTGCTAAACTCGGGACCTTTGGAAGGACAGACAATGCTCTTAACCACTGAGCCCTCTCTCTAGCCCCAAAAAGGTGCTCTTAAACCATCAGAGGTCTGGCCAA
Organism: Psammomys obesus; assembly: GCF_907164565.1. Classification (NCBI taxonomy): domain Eukaryota; kingdom Metazoa; phylum Chordata; class Mammalia; order Rodentia; family Muridae; genus Psammomys; species Psammomys obesus. Next base: position 6,016,357 of record NW_026587032.1, on the reverse strand, counting down.
GCCTGGTGGCACACACCTGTAATCCCAGCACTCTGGGAGGCAGAGGCAGGCAGCTCTCTGAGTTCGAGGCCAACCTGGTCTACGGTCTACAAATCGTGTCCAGGACAGTCAAGGCTACACAGAGAAATCCTGTCTTGAAAAACCAAAACCAAACAACAACAAACAAAAACCGTGAGAGGCCTTACATGTGTAGGTGTTTTGCTTGCTTATATGTCTATGCAGCTCATGAGGAGGCCACAGAGGGGGTCGGATCCCATGGAACTAGAGTTACAGAGTGATGTGAGTTCTCACGTGGGTCTGGGAAATGAAACCCAAGTCCTCTGGAAGAGCAGCCAGTGATCTTAACTGCTGAGCCATCTCTTAACTCCAAACACTGAGCCATCTTGCTGACCCTGTCTGTTTGAGACAATTTTGCTATGTGTCACAAACTGGTCTTGAACTCAGGATGTAACTAAGGATGGCCTTGAACTTGAAGCAATCCTACCACAACTTCCTTGAGATTACAGCCATGCATCATCACACTGAGCTAAGAAATGAGTTCTCACGAGTTCCTCCCCTGACAAGGAGAGGAGTTTTGAGCAAGTGGCTTTCCCTCTCTGGGCTTCCTCTGTGGCTCACAGTGACCGGATAGACCAGGGGTCTCTAACAGACCTCTAGCTCTCTTATAAGTTCAGTAGAGACATCTTCCTCAAAATAATCTCTCTGTTCCCTTCCTTGAGTACATTCAGTTCCCAGGCACCACGCTGCCCAGCTTGCATGCCCCTCCTGGCTTGCCGTCTTTTTCACGGGCATTCAGTACTGTTATCAACCACATTTCAAAGAGGGAGACCCAGAGAGGTCAAGGCACCTTTGCTCAGCTTCCTGCTAGGAGCCAAACAGTGGAGGGGGGCAGAGTGCGGCGTCTTAGGTGGACACCCATTTGCACTGGCTGACTAGTTGAGAAGGACTGAGGGGTGAACAGAGAGCGAGAACCCCACTCTACCTTCTGGAAAGGAAGGTGGCTGTGTGGGCTACGTAGAAGGAACTCACAGCCAGCAAGTTGCTCCAAGCTTTGCTCCTAAGGACTGGGGATGTGGCCCAGTGGGTGAGGTTGCTTGCTTAGGAAGCTGGAGACTATGGGTTCGGTCCCCAGTACCGCTGTCGTGTGTCGTGATGGACCACACCTAGGATTGGTAGGTAGAGGCAGCAGATTCATAAGTGCAAGGTCATCCTCGCTTACACAATAAATTCAAGGCTAGCCTGGAGCACACAAGACCCTGTCTAAAGAAATAGGGCTGAGGATATATAGCTCAGTGGTAGAGTGCTTGTCTGTCATGTGTGAGGCTCAAGGTTCAACCCTATAATTAATAATAATAATAATAATAATAATAATAATAATAATAATAATAAAGTTCAAGATCATCTTTGAACAGAGTGAGTTTGAGGTCAGCTTGGAATACGTTAGACCTGAAACCAAACTTGCCAGCCAGCAAGCAGCCAACCGCCAATTTTTTTTTAAAGATTTATTTATTTATTATGTATACAGTATTCTGCCTGCATGTGTGTCTGCATACCAGAAGAGGGCACCAGATCTCATTGTAGATGGTTGTGAGCCACCATGTGGTTGCTGGGAATTGAACTCAGGACCTCTGGAAGGGCAGCTAGTGCTCTTAACCTCTGAGCTATCTCTCCAGCCCCCCAACTGCCAATCTTAAAACCCTAGTGCTAGCTTGTCCCTCCGGTTGTACATTGGGCACCTAAGGCTCCTCCCCTGACAGTGATCATAGAACACAGCCAAGGATGGAAGCAGATGAGTTCCTGGTTATCAGGGGGCACTCCTGTGCATCGAGGAAGTTGTCATGGGGAAAGTTGTCCACTCGAATGAGCACGACTGTCCTCAGTGACAGGAGTGTGCCAGTCCTGTGGTGCTGTGTGTGGCAGGAGTCGGAGCCAACACAGTTGGGGGCCTTGTCCTCTCTCCAGACGCTGGCACAGGAGGATGGAGAAACAGTAAACAAAGAAAGAAAGTCAGTCTAGGTGCAGAGGTGAAGGAGCGCAGGTCTGAGTGTGTCTGTGTGCGGGTGTGGCACAGCTGCCTCCACTGTCTGAGCTCCTTGGGAATCTCTCGTGGGAAGGACGAGGTTGAACACCAAGCCCCCCCGACCCGGTTTACCTAAGTCCTGGCTCTGCTGCGGACTACTGCGGTGGCAGCAGCCTGAACTCAGCCAAGCAGGTCCCTTTGATGGCACCCTGCCAGGGGACGTTCTGAAAGACCCGCAGGATACAGATGGAGCGAGACCTAGGTGCCATCCTCCCTACCCCCGCTTCTCCCCGCCCCGCCTCCCCCCTCCCCGCCCCTGCCCTGCCCCTTGGAGTAGATCTGATGGCTGACCCAGGGCCGGCCAGTGTCATTCCACATATGGCCAGCAGGTGGCACTAAAGACCATGGCTACAGAGGCCTGGGCTTGGGCTCTGAGGACCTGCGGATCTGAGCCGGTGAAAAGGGGCTGCTGTGCAGAGGCCCTTTGCATCAACTTGCTTAACCCTCATTATCGTCTTCACCACACTACATAGCTGGGGAAACTGAGGCCTAGAGAAGAGTTTCCTTCTGTCTTGAGGCAAGCCACCATTTCCTGTTCTGGGAGGATTTCTAAGTAACTTTCCTGTGCTCCCCAACTTGCCTCAGGCCAGTCAGAAAGGCAAAGCGATGAGATTTGACCTGGACCTGGCTGGACCTCGGCAGCAGGTTAGCCACCAGTAGGTTCTCTGATGTGCCCAGAGCCAGACCTACCCATGTGCCAAGGTAAGGCCTTGTGGGAGGGGTCTTTTCTCCAGCTTCTACCAGAGGGGAAGCCCAAACAGCCAGTCCCCTGGAGCAAGCTTGGGGGAGGGGGGTTCTTAAAGGAGGCCAGGAACAGAGCTTGGCCTCCAGGACAACCTTGGGGCTCACACTGGCTCCAAATGTCTAGCCCTGTGGGTGCTGACTCAGCACTCTTCCGTTGGTATCCTGAGCCCAGCCTGGAACCCAGGGTTGCTGGGACAGGTGTGCTGCCCTCATCCTGGAACTCCACAGACCCTCAAGGAATCCCACCCCGAGCTCCACCCTAGCCTTGAGTGTGGTGTTCTCTGCTCATGGGAAAGACAGATAGAAAAGCCATCCAGGGACCAGGCGATGGCTTTAATACCCGAGCTCGGGAGGCAGAGGCAGGGGGATCTCTGTGAGTTTGAGACTAGCCTGGTCTGCAGAAGGAGTTCCAGGACAGCCAAGGATGCACAGAGAAACCCTGTATTGGAGGGAGGAAGGAAGGAAGGAAGGGAGGGAGGGAGGAAGAAAGGAAGGAAGGAAGGAAGGAAGGAAGGAAGGAAGGAAGGAAGGAAG
>NW_026587032.1:6011339-6012989 GCF_907164565.1 Psammomys obesus | reverse complement strand
AAGGAAGGAAGGAAGGAAGGAAGGAAGGAAGGAAGGAAGGAAGGAAGAAGCTAACCAGGGAAATAGGGTTATGTGACCGTTGGGAGTAGATGTTTTTCCTGGGCACAGAGCTGGGCGGGAGAAGAAGGGCCTTCTCTCTGGGAGCCTGGGCCCTGAGTCCCAGGACAAGAGTGAAGGGAGAGAGGGAGGGGCGGACTGAGGGGAAAGGTCAGCCCAGAGGCAGGGCCTGTCAGAGAGGCCTGGAGCGGGCAGGGTCTGGATTTTATTCCCGAGCAGGGGAAGTCCCTGCAGGGCTCTACGTGGAGACCTAGAGGCTCCCTTTTGGCTCCAGTCTGCAGCTGAGCCTCCATCCCGGACCCTCCCCTCCTCCAGCTAAGACCCCGAGGCTTGACTGGTAGCCAGTGTTGCTGACCCTGGCCCCAGGTCTGCAAGGTTAATCCCAGGCCTGGAGCCCAGGCGATTAGCAAGGAGCCACTCCTTGCTGATAAACTCCCCACCAGCAGAGGGTTGGGGGAGGAGGCATCTCTGGGAGAGCAGGAAAGTGAAAGAATCCAAGCCCAGCCCCAGGCCGCCTTTGGGGAGCCCACACCCTTGTGAGGTGGCTGTGGCTTTCCAGGAGACAGCTTGCCAATTGTACCCTTCCTCTTGCTGTGTGGCTTTTATGGTACGCTATTCAAGAAAGAGCTGGGAAGAAGGAGAGGAGCTACAGGAGGGGTTCTGGGCAGGCCAGGGGCTAAGACTTTATCACCTATCTGCCAAGCATTGGCCTTGATCTTCCACCTGAGAGAAACCCCATGGCAGACAAGGCAGCAGGGGCTCCCACAGAGTGAAGCAGAGGCTTCAAGGCGCTACTGATCATTCCTTCCCTCAGGCTCCTGGCCTACTCAGTTTTTCTACCCACCTGGGTCAGGCCCCTCAAGGCCTCAGACCAGGGGCAGTGGGATCAGTGGGAGCCATTGGACATTTATAGCTAGGGTGAGCCAGAGAGGAGGAAAAGTGCCTCATGGGTAGTCACAAAGGTTTCAGGGTCCCGGAGGCAGGATGCTGTGTGATTCATATATTGTAAATGGGCACATTGTGGGGCCTCAGGATCCGGCTAAGACTAGAATTTCCCCAGGACATGTTAAAATGCCCATCTGGGGCCTCGTAGGACTCTGAGGTCCCCTGCTCTCATTTCCAGCAAGGAGTCCTGGGACCTACCAGGCAAGGTCTCTGGTTCGACTTCAGGAACTTACATCACCCAGCTGGTCTCTGCCTGCTGGGACTCTAAACACAGTGCTGTGCCCTCCAGAGCTTACAGAGACAATGTAGGCTGACTTGCCTGCACTCTTGGAGCTTCTGCTATACTTCTAGAATGGGCAGGCCTATGCAGTGGGGCACAAAGGAGTGTTCCAGCCTTGAAGGCCTTCAATGCCACCCCCACCCCTGACTCCCTCCTTGTGTTGCTTGCATAGGCCACTGGTCTGGGAGACCCTCTGCCTAGGGAGTGTCTCCCTAGGGTGTCCTGGTTAAAGTGCTAACTACCTCAAACCACCCCCACATACTCTATTGGTATGTCATACAGGTCTGGGTCATGACCCTTCCTCATTCCCTCCCTCCCTCCCTTCCTTCCTTCCTTCCTTCCTTCCTTCCTTCCTTCCTTCCTTCCTT
>NW_026587032.1:5966689-6010939 GCF_907164565.1 Psammomys obesus | reverse complement strand
TCCTTCCTTCCTTCCTTCCTTCCTTCCTTCCTTCCTTCCTTCCTTCCCTTCCTTTTAGACAGAGTCTCACTATGTAGTTCTGGCTGGCCTGGAACTCACAGAGACCCACCTGCCTCTCCTCCCTATTGCTGGTACTAAAGTTGTATACCACTTTCCTTTTTTTTTTTTTTTTTTTTAATTTATTTATGTATATGAGTGCTCTATCTGCATGTACACCTGCATGCCAGAAGAGGACATCAAATCTCGTTATAGATGGTTGTGAGCCATCATGTGGTTGCTGGGTATTGAACTCAGGACCTCTGGGAGAACAGACAGTGCTCTTAACCACTGAGCCATCTCTCCAGCCCTTGTTTTGTTTTTGAGACAGGCTCTCCTGCAGCCCAGGCTGGCCTTGAACTTCTGATTCTCTTGCCTTCACCTCCCAAATGCCAAGATTACAGGCAAGAACAACTATGCTTGGTTGGCACTGCCCTTTGGGTATGTGCCCAGGCTTGTCTGCAGCATAGATGGTTTTAGCATGCCATGCTAAGATTCGTTTAATACAAATTCCCAAGCAGGAGAGACACTGAGACCATCTGGTGGGTTAAGAATGACTGTTGTTTTTGTTTTTTGCGTTTTTAAAAATGCATTGTTCTTTCTTCCATATAAGATTTTTGAAGTTCTAGTGTCAGTCTGTGGTGGCACATGCCTTTGATCCCAGCACTCTGGAGGCAGAGGCAGGCAGATCTCTGAGTTCAAGGCCAGCTTGGCCTATAGAGTTCAGGGACAGTCAGGGCTACATGGAGAAACCCTGTCTTGGAAAACAAAACAAAGATGCTACAGTTCCAAGGAGCTGCTGGGAGCACAGGATTTACCTAGCATGCACAAAGCCACGTGTGTGACCCCAGCGTCATGAGTAAACCTACAATCCCAACATTCTCTGTAGAAGGATCAGGAATTCAAGGTCAGCATGGTTACATAGCAAGTCTGGGGTTAGCCTGAGCTACGTAAGTCCCTGTTTTATGGTGTAAATTGGCTTGGCAATGATGTTGAGAGTCAGAGAGATGGTTCAGTGGTAAAGGCACTCACTCTCAAGCATGATGACTTGAGCATCCCTGTGGGCTCCCCACCCAAACAGGTGAATAAATGTAACAAGTGAGGATGATGATGATGACGACCAAACCCCAGCCTGCTGCACTCGATAGCGTTGTGGCTGTGCCTACCCAGGATTTTCCTTAAGCTGTTCCTTAGTCTCAAATGCAAGTTGTTTGGTAGAATCAGTGAATGGGAAAGAGCTGGGTGACAGGAACTGTCAGCTGTCTGGGGAGAGTGCTTCCACTATATCTACGTTGATGGCGGGGGCTGCACGCTTCATGGAGGGCCAGGTATACACAGACGCTTGCAAACCTCTTCACTGGACCCTGGGAGGTAATCAGGCCTGGTGGCAGTCAGGATTTAGCCAGCCCTGGGTACAGTTTGGAGCACGAAGCCTTTCTGCAGGGGACAATCCCTTTCCCGGGGGGACAAAGAGGGAGGCTTGGCTTCAGTCTGGGAAGCCTGTCCAAGGCTGTTCCCCTCCTGCCATCCTTTCTCGGCTGTTGGCAAAGGTGTGAAGCCACAGGCACACCCCAGGAAGGGAGGGAATGCTCAGGGGCCCCTTGGTGGCTGCAGGCGGCCAGCCCGGGTGCAGACTCGGTGTCACCACTGTGATTGGTAGACTAAACAGCTGAGCGGAGCCGGCCTCCTCCTCTCTGCTGCGTTTTGCCAGGGCGGCCGGCAGGCTGGGGGCCTTTCAAAGCCGGGTTCCCTGTCTCCTATCTCCCCATCAGGCCGAAGCATTTAGCCACTTTCTTCAAACACCGGGTCAGGGCGCGATGGTTAACGTCAAATCTGGCAGCGCGTCATAACCTATAGGGCTGGGACATTTATCATGGCCTGGGCCTCAGGAGACTTCAAAGGAGCCAGGGATGGGGGTGGGAAGAAATTCTGGTGGGCCCCGCCCTCTGTAGGGAGCGGCAGATGGCTTCGGGGTTGCAGGGATCTGCTGGCAGCTCAAATCCTGCCGGGGGATGATAATAAAAATCCATTGTAACAATGGCTGTTAGGTACAGCGACCCGATCCCCCCACCCCACAATTTCAGGGCGTTGCGAGTATTTTATTTTGTTTAACACTCACTGATAAGCACTCATTTATTGTTATTGCATTTAAAATATTTTTTAAATAGTCGTGTTTTTTTAAATTTTATTTTTAATTATGTATCTGCTTGTGGGAAGGTGTCCTCCGAGGGAGGAAATGTCAGCTGCCCCTGGAGCTGGAGTTACAGTTGGTTATGAGCTTCCGGATGCAGGCGCTGGGAACTGAACTCAGGCCTCCTGCAGGAGCTCTAGCCTGGGAGCCATCTCTCCAGCCCTGTTCCTGTATTGGGTTCGTTTTGAGACAGGGTTTCTCCGTGTAGCTATCCTGTCCGAAACTCACTCTATGAACCAGGCTGGCCTCAGACTCAGAGATCCCTCTGCCTCTGCCTCCCGGGTTCTGGGAACAAAGGCGTGCGCCACCACACCCGGCTTCTCTTCCTGTATTTTTGTGGTGCACTCAGGTATCACAGTGCGGGGCCAGGGAGAGGTTAAGTTGCACTTAAAAATCACACAGCTAGTTGTGAGAACATTGCGAACAGTCACTATCCTTAGCTGTCGTTCAGAGCGTGATCTCCGTGCACTCAGCATTGTGCATGTCCGTCAGTCCCTGCCCCGGGCACCATGGGAGAGAAGCATTGCTTGCTGATTTAGAGCTTCTGCTTGCCTGCTCGCTTTTTTGTTCTCATGCATCCCAGCTTGGCCCTGCCCTTGAACTCCCGCCCCTCCGTCCTCACAGGCAGGTGCCGCCATGTTCTGCTAACCTTCTCATATTTTTACCTTATTCTTAAACTTCGTATCATACCTGTGGGGGTGGGCAGAAGAAACCACGAGGGCAAAAGCCCTGGGCTGGTCACTCAACGAGGCAGCTGTCATTCATGCATTTTAATGGCTGTGCCATTCACTCATTTTAAAGGCAGACAGCTATGTGCCGTCAAGCTTGCCTCCCAAATACATTCTTACTCATGTGGCCATCCGCCATCCACCCACCCATCCATATATTCATATATTCATCCCATCTCCTCTCCCATCCACCCATCATTTATCCTCTCATTAGCACATCAACTCATTAAACATATTCTGGGGACCTGTTATAATTCAGTCATGAGCGGTATTGGATATGCCCTGAGGACTTAGTGGCCAGATTTATCCTCAGCCTGAAAGGTGCAGGCGATGGGGTACAGATTGGCAGGCCAGAGCGCACCACCACTCTTCCCCAGGTCTTTCTTCTGGGAAAGATGCCCCCCCCTCCAGACACCATAGAGTAGGAAATGAACACCCCCAATGCCATGGGTGGGCTATCTATTTACAACTTGGTCCGTGAGACCCCCTGAGGCTCCAAAACAATACAGGCGGTTACACAGCTCTCGGTTGCCCGCCACAACTAGACGGTAAGGGGTTATCACCCTATTGCTGGAGTCATTGCATGTTCCGGTTGTAGGACAGGGAAAAATCAAGCTGAAACCGACTTGGAAATTTGTTCCCGCTGGCCGGCTAGCTTTCACGATGCCAGAGCATGCTACGCAGCCCCCAGGGGCCAGGGGAATTGTCACCAGCAGTCTTGAGTCAGCTGTGGACCCTGTGCGCCACAGTACCAACCTACCAGGCAAGGTGCGCCCACTGGTGTGATGTCGGCGTGACTGTTTGCGTTGTAACCGACTGCTTCCTCATTGGATTCACAGCCTAGGTCACAGGATGGAATTCATGCTTAGCGCTGTAAGCTTAGTCAAAAGGCGATGCCTGAGGAGGTCATAGGTCCTCACAGGGAAACTACTGATGTTTTACCGGTCGTGACGTGCCTGTCAAGTCACCATCTGAACACGTATGTTTATGTCCACAGACAGTGTTCCTGTCGGCTTTGGTCAGAAGAGCTTCCCAGTGGTAGTTACACTCATACCTTCTCAAAGTCCTCAGTCCTAAGTGGGACATCTGTATTACCCTTCCCAAGGTTCAAGAAACAGGGAGTGAGAAGAGGAAGAAGGAATGTAAGAGCAAGAGGAAGGGAGCTGAGTGTTGGGTGTGACATGGCTGTTGCAGGCGTGAATTCACACCACAGCTGGGATTATCTGCACGGGATGGACCTCCGGTCAGTACCCCGACATGGGAGAGTGGGGAGGGAGGCTCCACCCCACCCGGAGGAGTTGCAGGCAGTTGGTGCTGAGAGCAACACATTTTTATTCAGTAACGTAGCGACTGGCAAGGCGTCCATGCTCCTGAAGAAGATAACCCCTCCTCCATGATGCTGTACGTGACGCTAGCAAAACTCACTGGGCCTTGGAATTGGAAAAAAGAAAAAAGAAAGAAAGAAGAGGGAGAGAAAAAGCACCAGGGGGGAGGGGAGAGAGATGAGAGAGGAACAGGGGAAAATAATGGAAATACTATATTTATTTATTTATTGAGACAGGGTTTCTCCTTGTAGTGTTGGCTGTCCTCAACTCACTTCATAGACCAGGCTGACCGAAAACTCACAGAGATCCACTTGCTTCCGTCTTCCTGAGTGCTGGGATCACAGGTGTGCACCACCACGCCCTGCTAGAAATACATTATTTACATGTATGAAAATGCATAATAAGACTTTTTGTTGTGTATATGCTAATAAAATAAAATAAAATACAATTATTATTGTTGTTGTTGTTTTGTTTTTTTCAATGCAGGGTTTCTCAGTGTAACAGTCCTGGCTATGCTGGAACTTGCTTTATAGGCCAGGCTGGCCTCGAACGCAGAAAGATCTGCTGGCCTCTGCCTCCTGAGTGCTAAGATTAGAGGCATGAGCCACCACACATGGCTCTTAAAAATAATTCGAAAAGAAAGAAAAAAATAATAATAATTCACTTCCTCTTCTAGGTTCAACTCCCATTCTTCACCCCACTCTGTGGGTGCTTGTGTGTGTCTGCACGTGTGCGTGTGCGTGTGCTTGTTCCACACACGTGAAGGTGACAGGAGGACGTGGGACGTCCCGCTCCATCACTCTCCACCTTATTCCCTTGACAGTGTCCCTCCCTGAACCTGGAACTGGGGTATTGCCCAGCCAGCCCCAGGGCTCTTCTTGTCTGTGCCTCTCACAGCACCGGGTTTGCAAGAGCCTGGCTTTTTTTTGCGATTGTTGGGGATTCGAACTCGGGTCCTCGTGCTTGCGTAGCACGTACTCTTACTTACCAAACATCTCCCCAATCCCCCAAGTTCCATCTTGTTTGGATTCCTTGTGTAAAGTCGCACCTGCATCTCCATCGTCGGCCCCCAAACTCCTCAAGATCCGTGTGAGACACTGGGCCGCCATCTGCGGAGTGCTTAGCTGCAGGCTTGGTTCTGGACTCGGCACACTCACTACCTTTACCCTATACTATCCTGCTCAAAATACCCAGGAGGGGACCTGTTCTCCCAGGAAAGAGGTACCCCTCACCACCAGGATTCAGGTTTCGCAATCCTTTCAGTTACTCTCATTTCACAGAGGAGAACCCTGAGGCCCAGAACGCTGAAGTGACTTATCTGTATTAGCAGCCAGAACTAGAACTTGAATCCTGGCCTTTGAATGGCAAAGGTCACCCTTAAGCACAAGCCAGCTTCCTGTCTTGGGCATCTTCTGCCCTATGTTTCATGTGTTTGCTGTCTACGAGAGCTCTGGGTGGAAGAAGGAAGGCTGTGTCTGGGAAAGAGCAAGGTCTTGAGTTCACGGCCCCAGAGCAGAGATGTCAAGATCCGAATCTTCACTGCTTGGGTCCAAATTTTATAACCTTAGCCTTCACCCATTCAGTTTTGGTTTTGAGACCCAGCAGTCTGGTCTGTGAAATGGGAGTGACCACCTTACCTATCTCCTAAGTGATCTGTGAAGTTTAAGGATTAACAGCCCACAGAGGCCGGCTGTTCATTCACCTGAACAAAGATGGCAGCCTTAGGCGTGGGGTGTAGCTAAGTGTGGAGTCTGTGCTTAGTATGCATAACACACACACACACACACACACACACACACACACACACACACAATCAACTGAAGGGGAGGAAGGGTGCATTCAGACCATCACGGTGGGGAAGCATGGTGGAGCGGTGCTGTTCACATCATGGTGGACAGAAAGAGTGGGGGCGAGGAGGGAGGGAGAAACCATGGCTACACTGGACCCTAGAGGAGAGGATGTGCTTTGCCCTCCTGATTAATGCCCCCTGAAATCACTCTCAGTGGTAGACTTTCCTAACCTCCTAGGGACTTCTCAGCTTTCTTAGGCTGACAAGATTAACATTTTTTTTTTTAAATAGCCTTATTTCTCTTAAAATTTGCTATTTGTTCTTTTACTGTCTGCGTGACATGTTTTATTATTCCTTTATTCGAGTGTGTGTGTCTGTGTGTGAAGATCTTGGTGCGTGTTTGTGTGTGCCGTGTGTGCGAGTGAGTGTGTGTGTGTGTGTGTGTGTGTGTGTGTACATGTACATATGTAAGTGTAGGTCAGAGGACAACCGCAGGCACTGTTCTTCAGGCACCATTCATCCTGATTCTTTCCTTTCTTTTTGTTTTTCTTGAGACAGGGTTTCTATATGTAGCACTGGCTGTCTTGGAACTCTCTATGGAGACCAGGCTGGCCTCGGACTTACAGAGACCCACCTGCCTCTGCCTCCCAAAATGCTGGGATTTAAGGAGTGACCACCATGCCCAGTTCATCTTGATTTTTTTTGTTTTATTTATTTACTTTTGTTTGTTTGTTTGTGAGACAGGGTTTCTCTGTGTAGCCTTGACTGTACTGGACTTGCTCTGTAGCCCAGGCTGGCCTTGAACTCACAGAGATCCGCCTGCCTCTGCCTCCTGAGTGCTGAGATTACAGGTGTGCGTCATCACTCTCCAGTCTCATCTTGATTTTTTAGACAAAATCTCTAATGGGTCTAGATCTAGCTAAGTAGACTAGGCTAGCTGGCCCACAGCCTATTAGATCCATCTGTCTCTGTCTCCTCAGCATCAGGATTACAAGTGTGTGTCACCACACCTAGGTTTGAAAACACTCGGGTGTGCGCATGCGCATGCACACGCACACAGACTGGTCCCAGGCTCTTGTGCTTGCAAGAAAAGCACTTTACCAACTGAGTCATCACCACCTATCACTTTTTTTTCTGCTTTCACTTTAGACTGAGAGCGGCCATGCCTAAAAGTGCCCTGGCTTTTGCCTGCAGAGTCTTAAACTGTGCTACAAGCATGCAGGAAGGTCACCAGGGTCAGAGTGACTGTAGAGTGACTCACCCCTGTGGAGGCAGATCCAGAGAGAGCCACGGGCTGAGTGGGCTAAGGCACATTTCTCTGCCTCTCCCTTGGGTCTCTGGACTTTGTGGGGCTTCTCCAGAAGCCACCCCAGTGATTTGGATGCAGATACCCGGTCCACTCATCTATCATCAACAGGAGCAGAACATTTAAGGCCTTTCACCAGAGGACATGGACAGGGTGTGACCCTCTGCCTGACTGCTGCCCGGTCACTCTCTGGGGCTAGATGCTCCCAGAGCTGTTGGCTTGCTGTCAGCACACAGGGAAGTCAGTCAGGCCCTGCTGTTCTACAGGGAACTTTCCCTGGAGTGTTCAAGGTTCAAATTCTGGCTCAAAGTATGACTCATTGCGTGCACCTTTTAGCCTGAGTGCCTCCATGTCCTGAGAGCTATAGTGGCGTTACCGCCTTCTTTAAGAGTGGAGCTGACCAGTAGGTGTGTATGTGATCAGTCCCTCTGCCCCGACTGTGGATTCGACCACAGCTGCGTTAGGCTCCTGCCTGACTCCTTCCGAAGATGGAGTATAACCTGGAATCAAAACCTGCATAAACTCTTCCTCCCCTAAACTGTTTTTGTCACCGAAATAGAAATAAAAATTAGACACCACCATGAAGCATTTCTCTTTTTTTCTCATTTATTTTTTCACTTTATGTCCTTGTAGCCCCTTCCCTCCTCCCTTTCCAGTCCCACCCTCTTCTCCCCCCGCCCCCCACTTCCTCCCTTTTCCTCAGAAAAGGGGAGATCCATTTTCGGTCCACCCCAGCTCATCAAGTTGCATCAGGACAGAACATGCCCTCTTCTCCTGTGGCGTGGCAAGGCAGTCCTGCCAGGGGGAAGTGATCTTAGAGCTAGCAAGTGAGTTCCTGGCTGTCCCCACTTCCCTCAAAAGGCATTTCTTTACATAGGAAAGGCCACTCTAACATTTATAGCAAATTGTGTTATTATTTTATATTTATTTATTCTCTCTGTCTTGTGTGTGTGTGTGTGCATGTTAGACTGTACCTGTGGGAGTCAGAGGACAACTCAGGCGTTAGCTATTTTCTCCTTCTACCACATAGGTCCTGGGCATCCAACTGAAGTCATCAGTCTTGATGGCAGGCTCCTTTACCTACTGAGCAATCCTGCTGATTCCTTTATCATCGTCATTATTATTTTGAGACAAGATCTCATGTAGCTCAGCTGGGTCGAACAAACTCCCTGTGTAGCCAGCGATGACTTTCTGCCTCTGATCCTCCCGCCTCTCGAAATTCTGAGCTAAAGTTACAGGTGTGAGCTGTCTTGCCTGGTTACATTACACGAACATTCTGCAACAGGACTGTATCCCCAATATTTCAAAAGTCAGTACAGACTTGAAGAATAACAAAATTGGAGGTCTCAATTTTCTTTTTTCTTTTCTTTTCTTTTTTTTCCTTCCTTCCTTCCTTCCTTCCTTCCTTCCTTCCTTCCTTCCTTCCTTCCTTCCTTCCTTTCTTTCTTTCTTTCTTTCTTTCTTTCTTTCTTTCTTTCTTTCTTTTTTTTTCCTTTTTGGTTTTTCAAGACAGGGCTTCTCTGTGTAGCCCTGGCTGTCCTGGAACTAGGCCTGTAGATCAGGCTGGCTTCAACCCCACAGAGATGCATCTGCCTCTGCCTCTGGAGTGCATAAAAGCTGTCATATCTGGCCCCTGTGACTCACTTCCTCTAGAAACGCTCCACTCCCAAAAGGTTCTACAACCTTCCTGAAAGTGCGTGGCTTCATGATACACACAAAGTACAGTCCGTTTTGCTCTTTCTGCTACAGACTGTCTGACAGCCCACCTAAAAGAGTCTGCCGTGGGTGGACTAGGCTGCATAGGCTGGACCTGGGACTTGGGGCCATGTGGAGGAGCCCATCGTCCAGTTGGTTCTTGCTGAAGTTGAGTCCTTGGCCTTGAGGGCGGCATGAAGGGGGCAGGTAGGCATGGTGAGACAGGAAGAGGAGAGAGGCACCTGGCTCCTGAGCTGTAACCTGGCTAATAGGAGCCGGAGGGAGAGGGACAGAGAAAGGCAGAGCTCCCAGAGGACCATGGTCTGAGGGCACGGCCTGCCCTGGTCCTCTACCTTCCTGTCTTCGGTGTGTGTTCCTCGTTCTTATTGTCACTGCTGGGGACTGGAGAGGCAGACGGGTTCCTGCCGTCCGTGGCAACGGGCCAGCTAGTGAAATCAAGGTCTCTGATGGCGGCGGTGACCCCAAGGTTTGTGTTCGTGACCTTTCTTTCTTGGAGAAGGAAATTTTTTCTCACTCGGACATTGTCTTAATAAAACCAGGCAAGAGAAAGATGGGACCAACATCACGGAGGGTAGACTGTTGTCAACATACCATAGATAATTGTATGAAGCGCTTTATGTGACACAGTACACAGATACATTCAATAGAGCTTAAAATAACTTTATTTATTTCTTTATTTCTTAGACAGGGTCCCTCTGTTACGTAACTTTGGCTGTTCTGAAATGCTCTAGACCAGGCTGTCCTGGAACTCCCAGAAATACAACTGTCTCTGTCTCCGAAGTGGGAGCTAGGACTTAAAGGCTGTGCCGCCATGCCTGGCCTAGGATTTATTTTAAAAGTAAGTCTACAAGTGGGTATGTGCCTATGAGTACAGATGCCTGAGGAAGCCAGAATCATCAGATGCCCAGGAGCTGGAGTTACAGATGATGATGATGAACATTCCAACATGCATGCTGGGAATGGAACTGAGGTCCTGTCTAAAAGTACCAATGTCTCTTAACCACTGAGATATCCGTTGAGGCCTGGTTTTATATTTTATTTTAAATTGTGTGCATGTGTGTATGCGTATGTGTTTGCATGAGGGTATGTGCACATAAATGCAGTGCCTGGAGAGGCCAGAAGAGGGAGCTGGAGCTCCTTGGGGGTGGAGTTACAAGCAGTTGTGAACTGCCTGACACAGGTGCCGGTTTGGGGGCTCTGCAGCATAGTAGGTGTTCTTAACTGTGCTGAGCTATCACTCCAGTGTGCCCCTCTTTTTAAACAAACAAATGATCAAATAAATAACTGTGCACATGCTTTGGGGATACGGCACCTCTCTCTTCAGCTACAAGACTGAAAAAATTTGGAAACGACTTGGGATAGCTTTTTGCCAGATGAAAACACTGATGTCTCCACAGCAGGAGATCATTTCTTACCTGTTCTATGGTTTCCCACTTGGTCCTGAGCAGGCTTGGAGTTGGTGGCACCGGGCAGGGAGCTGTTTTCACAGAACTCAACAGCTGCCCCTGTCCAGAGTCCTGAGGAGCCGATACAGATCACCCTCAGAGGACGGGAGGACTCGTGAGGAAGAGAGGAGTCAGTCCAACCCCAGTTTGGGCCCTCTTGCTCCTCACTGTGTCAGAAACCTTTAGGAAATTGATGGCCATCTTCCAGGGAGGTGCTGGCCAAGTTAGGAAGACAAACTCCTGAGATATTTGTCTCTAGTCGAGGACTCCACAGCTTTGTGGTGTGGAGTTGAATACAGAACTCAGCTGAATAAGAACTCAGCCATTCAGCTCTCCTAGGGTCCCTGGAGGGCCCTGAAAGAGGAGGAGCTTCTGATAGGGTAAAACCTGTCACCTCATTGCCAAGAAACCTAGAGGATGAGAAGAGGGCTGGGGTCCTACAGTTCCTTTCCAGGGTGCATAACCCAGATAAAGATCTCCCTTGAGGCTCCACTTAAAGGGCTCACCACTTCTCCATGGCTCCTCCCTGGGGCCATGCTTTTAACAACACAAAGCTTGGGGACCACTTTTCTAAACCACAGCAGGCCACCCTGGCACTCCTTTTCCTGCCATGATATATTTTATCCAACATTTACTAAGTACCGCCTGTGTTCCTGGCCCAGCAACAGGCACTCAGGTCTCACTTTTCATGAGGAGGTTCTGAGAGAGCCTTGCTTCAAGGGGCTCGTGTTCTGCTCTGTTTTGCTGTCAGCGTAGAGGGGCCTCGGAATTCTCTCGGGGACTGCGGTGGGCTTTCATTTGCACATGTAATTCTGATGTGAAGTCGGTGTAATAAGATCCTGCCAAGAGGGACCTGCCTCAGAGCTGAGTGCATGTGTGAGCCCATAGGCGCGTGCTCACTGTCCATGCAAGGGTATATCATGTAATTCAATGACACAGTCTCTGTTTCCATAAATGGATTTCAGGCCGCGGCATCCACATCCAGAAGTGATCCTGGTACTTGTCCTAAGATTAAGTGAAACTGGCAAGTGGCAGGGAGAATTGAATAAAGATGGCGGGTGGGGGGGGTCACCTTTCCCTCTCCAGACACTGGCAGCATCTTGTAGCGCTGGGAGGTGAGTGCTGGTTGGTTCCTTCTCTTCCACCTCCTAGGGCTGAGGCCATGTTGCAGCAACCCACAACTGCAGGCAGGAGTCCCAGGCAGCACAGCCCCTTGCTCATGGCCTTAGGCATGAGCAGAGAGCTTCAGTGCTTTTCTGCCTGCCTGTTGCTTTCTTTTTAAAGGTTCTTTTCTTTTATTTATGTGGGCACATGTGTGTCTGTGGGTGTGCACACAGGTTTGGATACCCCTGGGATGCCAGAAGAGGGCATTACATTCCCTAGGTCAGGAGCTGCAAGTGGCTGTGGGTTGCCCTAGCAGGGTTGTTCTGCAGAAACAGAGGTTCTTAACTTCTGAGCTGTCTCCCCAACCCCTCTTATTCCTTTGTCCAAGTATTTGAAATTAAAGATAAAACAAAGCAAAACAAAAACAAAAACAAAAAAAAAAAAACCCAAAAAACCAAAAAAAAAAAAAAAAAACCAAAAAAAACCCCAGAAAAGCTCACACCTCTAATCCCAGCAGCTGGGAAGCCGAGGCAGCAGAAGCCAGCCCAGGTTACAGAGGAAGACCTTGTCTCTAAAACCTGAAAATTAAGGCCAGAGAGATGGCTCGGTGGTTAAGAACGCTTGTGGAACAGGACGGACAGCCTGATCGTGATCGTCAGAACTCCGTGTGGAAAGAAAGAGCCACCTCCTAGAAGTCATCTGACACGCGCCCTGGAGTGTCCATGCCCCAGTGAGCACACGCCCACCTTCACACACATACGTCGTAAAACACACACACACAAAGAAACAAATAAATAAGTAAAATGTTAAAAACAAAACAAAACAAACAAACAAACAAACAAAAAAAACCCAAAGCCAACAACCTGCCCATCAAAAAAAATAAAACAAGACTAGACATGGTGGCACATGCCTTTAATCCCAGCACTCAGGAGGCAGAGGCAGGCAGATCTCTGCCAGTTTGAGGCCAGCCTGATCCACAGAGTGAGTTCCAGGTGTCTTCCACTCCTGGCTGTGGAAGGATGTTGTGGGCTCAGGAGGCCCGTGCCTAGAGCTCATGAAAGGACCACTGTTAGAGAAGTCTTTCATCTTTTTAAAATAATTTACTTAATTTTACTTCATGTGCATTAGTGTGATGGTGGCAGACCCTTGGAACTGGAGTTACAGACAGTTGTGAGCTGCCATGTGGTACATGGGAACTGAACCCAGATCCCTTGGAAGGGCAGACAATGCTCTTAACCACTGAGCCAGCTTTCCAGCTCTCTCTGTTGAGGGAAGAGATACCCCCTCAGTGAGAAAACAAGGGGTGTGCCCGCTGGGACTCACAGGCCTGGGGCCTCGGCAGCTTTGACAGGATCTGGCAGACATCCAAGGCTCAGGAGGGAAGCAACCCACATTCTTCTGACCCGACATCCACTGGATGTTTATTTGCCCCTGGGAGAGGTTATCTCTTTCGACAGGCAGGCCCAGCACCAGGCCTCCGTGGGTGAGTCCTGGCTGGGATGGGACGAGAAAAACTGTGATTGTGTGTATGTCCATGTGTGCACGCGTGCACACAGATGGTGAGCAAGGTTTCGGGGTGGATTCTTGCCACCCAGAGGCTGCAGCTTTCTTGGTTGTGGGCATTTCTCTAGCCATACCCTGCCAGTGAATGATGGGGAGAGGGGAGCTTCATGAGAAGATGCTGAGGCCTGGAGAGATCTGCCTTTGCTTTTACCTACTTGAGCCGCCTTGCAACTCGTTTCTCTGTTCTGAGCCTCAGTTTCCTCATCAGGAGCAAGCTTATTAGATAGTGGGCTCCTAGGGTACCTCACTATCCTAGGGACATTTGGTCCTTTGCAGTTAGTGTCTTAAGAAAGCGCACATTTCAGCCGGCACATTCCTGTAATCCCCACACTCAGGGAGGCAGAGGCAGGTGGATATCTGTGAGTTCCAGGCCAGCCTGGTCTACAGAGTGAGTCCAGGACAGTCAAAGCCACACAGAGAAACCCTATATAGAAAAGAAAAAAAATAATAACAAAAAAAAAGAAAGTGCACATTTCATTTACCAAGTCCAAGTTTTACATATTTGGGGCCTCTTTTTCTTTCTTTAAGATTTTTTTCTTTTCCTCCCAGCACTTGGGGAGGCCTCTGCAGCAGGCGGATCTCTGTGAGTTTGAGACCAGCCTGGTCTCCAGAGTGAGTCCAGGATAGCCAAGCATAGGGGCAAGTGAGTTCAAAGCCAACCTGGTCTTCAAAGCAAGTTCCAGAACAGCCAAAGCTATTACACACAGAAACCCTGTCTTGAAAAACAAACAAACAAACAAACAAACAACAACAATAACAAAGAATTTTTATTTTATTTTGTATCTTATATTTTATTTCATTTCAGCCAAGATCTCACTGTGTAGCCCTCACTGTCCTGGAACTGAGAAAGCCACCTCCTGTTTCCCCAGGGCTGGGATTAAAGGTGTGCACTGCTTCTCCTGGCTTATTTTTAATTACGTGTGTGCATCTGTGTTTGTGTATGGGTATGCGCACAGGAGTTCAGGTGCCCTTGGAGTCCAGAAGAGGGTCTGGAAGTTTTGAGCCCTCTGATGTGGAGCTGGGAATGGAAGCAAGAGTGTGTACAAGCTCCCCCCAACAGGGCTATCTGACCAGCCCCTCTCCTTTTCTCTTCTTTTTTTCAAATTCTGAGCCAGGGCTTTGAATTCTCTGTGGGGTAACCTTGAACTTCCAAAACTATGCTGGGATTATACGTATGTAGCTCCATACTGAGTTTATGAGTTGTTGTGAATCAGGGATTCACGGATGCTAGACAATAGGCTGGCCTATATTTTTAGATCATTTAGAGGCGTGTGTGTGGTATACAAATGGGTACATAGTCATGAGTGCACAGGTCAAGGTTAACAGTGTCTTCCTCTAACACACTTTCACTTATTTGTTTATTTACCTTATTAAATTATTATTATTATTATTATTATTATTATTATTAAGCCAGGCATGGTGGCACATGCCTGTAATCCCATCACTCTGGGAGGCAGAGGTAGGTAGATCTTGGTGAGTTTGAGGCCAGCCTGGTCTACAGAGCAAGTCTAGGACAGCCAAGGTTATGTAGAGAAACACTGTCTCAAAAAAAAAAAACCAAAACAAAATTATTATTATTAATTTAGGTATTTCTTTCTTGCTTCCTTCCTTCCATTAGTATTAATTTAGGTCTTCTTTCCTTCCTTCCTTCCTTCCTTCCTTCCTTCCTTCCTTCCTTCCTTCCTTCCTTCCTTCCTTCCTTCCTTCCTTCTTTCTTCTGTATACCATGATCTGCCTGCATGTGTGCCTGCTTGCCAGAAGAGGGCACTAGATCTCACTACAGATGGCTGTGAGTCTCCACGTGGTTGCTGGGAATAGAAACTCAGGACCTCTGGAAGAGCAGCCAGTGCTCTTAACCTCTGAGCCATCTCTCCAGCCCCTTACTTTAGGTTTTTCAAGATAGGGTTCTTCCGTGTAGCCCTGGATTCCCTGGAACTCACTCTCTATACCAGGCTGGCCTTGAACTCACAGAGATCTGCCTGCCTCTGCCTCCTGAGTGCTGGGATTAAAGTCCTGTGCCACCATGCCTATACCTGGTTGTCCCTCTTATTTTTTGAGACAGGGTTTCTCATGGAGGCTGGGGCCCAGCGATTCAGCTTGAATGTGGCCAGCAAGCCTCCCGGGGCCTCCAGTTCCTGCCTCTCAGTGATGGCATTATAGGTGTGCGTGGCTGTGTTTGGCTTTTTACAGGGGTCTAGATATCTGAACTCAGGGTGTCATGCTTACCCACTGAATACTTTCCCCACTGCGCCATCTACCCAACCTTTCATAGACATAAACAAACAAAAAAACCCCCACCACCGCAACAAAAAACCCAACCCAACTTTAATTAATTAATTCACTAATTAATTAGTTAATTAATGTATGCGTGAGTGTGTGTGTATTCTTGTGCCTTTGCATTCACAGAGGCCAGAAGAGGATGCTTTTTGAGGCTGAGGACAAGGATCAAAATACATCACACACAAGTATGAAAACATCATAAAGAAGCTCACTATAATGTGAAATTAATATACGCTTAAAAAAATAAAAACCCTTACAACAATAGCATTCAGTGGCTACCAAACCAGTGTCTCAGAAAGCGGCTACACTGTAGGAGGGAGGAAGAGGTCAGGAGCTGTCAGTCCAGCAGAGCCTTGGAACATGCATGGGCCTGAACCGATGGCGCAGAAAAGGTTTCCTGCCTGGGGACACCTGAGGGGAAAAGGCGTCAGGAACAGAAGTGGCCAGAGTCCCATGTGCCCACTAACTCAGCACCTACACACGTACACAATTACGTCAGTCCCGAGTGTGTGCTGGGGGAGTTCCCTCGGAGACCTCCCCACAAGCAGTGTGCACTGAGCATCAGGCTTGTGACAGACACAGCTTCTCATCTCTAGAGGAGGAAAGGGAGACCTGAACACCTAACAAGAAACATGCCAGCGAGGAGAGGAGCCTGACCCCGCAGCACAGGAGCGTGGTACACAGGGCAGAACAGAAGAGAGGTGTGGGGGACCCATTCTCAGTGCCCCCAGAGTGATCCCAGAGCATCATCAGGTCCTCCTTGTTCCCAGGCTGGGAAAGCATGGAGGCTGTCACAGCCGGGGGCACGATGTTCCTTCTCCTTATTGGTGGGCTCTGCCCATCACATCTGTCAACCCTGCACCTGAAGAGCCAGATACTCCTTTTTCAAAAGGTGGTTCTCCGGAGAGTAGAGGGGCCTTTCTTGTTGACATTCTCCCATCTCCCCCTCTTCCAGCCCTAGGGAAGGCTCTGCTGTGTCCCAAACCCTTCCCTCTGGAGGTGTGGCTGGAGGTGTGCAGATGCTATCTCGGGCATGAACTGACTCATCGGCATGACATCTCACCCTGCTGGGCAGGAAAGTGGTCTGAGAGCCAGAGTTCTCCTGGGGCAGGGACATTCCACAGCTGTCCCAGGGCAGGGCTGTGGGAAGACCTCCACATCACGTTCCCCGGGGAGAGGGGCTGCTGTGAGAGCAGGGCAAGGCACTTGGGAGAGGCACAGACTCCCTAAGCATTGGGAACACATCCCATGGAAGAACAATGACTCGGGTTGTGTTGTGGTGTCTTTGGGAACCGAGTTTAGACCCTTGGACAAGAGGGATAGGTGGAGGTGCCTTTAACGCAACACCCTCTGGAGGCTTGAGCTGACTGTCTTCCCAGGGCTGAACAAGGATAAGTGAGGAGCCCCGAGGCCGAGGAGGATGCAGGGGTTCATGGAAACATGGAAACCTCAGCCTTCTTATGCTTATTTTTAAGGGCTAAGATTTACTTGAATGGAAAAAAAAAATGACTTAAAAAAAAAAAAGCCAAACAAACTGGCCAACTTTGAAGTCCTTGACACTCTGTTTGTTTGTTTATTTATTTCTTATTGTGACAAGGTCTCTTGTATCTCAGGGTGCTTAAAGTCACCTTGCAGGGAAGGACCTTCACTAACTATTGATCCTTCTGCCTCCATCTTCCAAGTGCTGGCGTTTCTGTGGTCCTGGGGATCAAACCCAAGGCCTCATGCATGCTGGAGTACCCTACCGACTGAGCTAGGTCCCCAGTCTCTTTAAATACCTGGTTTCTGCTACTTGCTAGCTCAGCGGCCTTCAACATTCTGTCACTCAACTTCCTCTTCCGACATATGGGACACTAATGGCTCCGAAGCTGTCCTGGGAGTCGAAGCTCTGTCTAAACATGTCCAGGGAAATATCAGTTTCCTTCCCTGTTCCGAGGAGGGTGAAAGTGAGCCAGCTACCCAAGGTCACCTGTCTGGTGGTAGAGGTCATCTAGATCAGATGCAATGGGCGGAGTCCCAAGTCCCCGAGCACCTGCCACAGGCCTGTGCACTGTGGTAACCCAGTGAGCAGCTGCTAGCTGGCCAGGTGTGATTATCACCTCCCTTCCAGAGGAGGCTCAAATGATGCCATCTGTTGTTCAGGCTGCACAGATGCGGAAGCGCCGAGCTGGGATTCCAGGAAGCTGGCCTCTTAATCAGGACGGTGGTTTGGCAAGCTGCGGAATGGGGGGAGGTGAGGGGGGTGGGGCGGGGTGGGGTCGGGCCTGATGATCCCGTTCCTGGCCTGCTTCTGCGAGCTGGATGGTCTGGAACAGGGGAAGGTCCTCTGTGGTTGCCTGTGGGGGCCTTCTAGCCACTGAGACGGAGCTGAGTCACCGTGTGACTCACGAGGTCACAGCAGCTATGACCTGTTTACATGGAAAGAGAGCCCTTCTCTTCACAGCCTTGGTGGGGAATTCAGGAGTGGCTGCTTAACACCCAGATAAAGGTTCACACAGGATGTAGGCTTGAGTTCCCAGCCCTGCATCCCTCCCGGAACTGGTCGCTCGACACGAAACACGAGCAAACCCTCACACTTACACACTGTAAATTACAACGGAATCGCAAGACTTTTATCATCTTGTTTTTAAAATAATGTGTGTTTGAGTGTTTGAAGCAGGAGGCCAGAGGAGGGTGTGGGGTATCCTTGTCTATCTTTCTGTGTCTTACTCCCTTGAGGTACTGCCTAGAGCTAGACCAGCAAGTTTCAGTGACCCTCCTATCTCCACCCCCCAACTCTGGCATTGACAGGCACCTGGCCACACCTGGGTTTTGTGGAGGTGCTGGGGATTTGAATCCAGGTGCTCATTCATGAACAGCGAGAGCTCTGGAGCTCTGCCAAATTAACTGCCTAGCCTCTAGAATGATTTTCTTTCCTTCCTTCTTTCTTTCTTTCTTTCTTTCTTTCTTTCTTTCTTTCTTTCTTTCTTTCTTTCTTTCTCTCTCTCTCCTTCCTTCCTTCCTTCCTTCCTTCCTTTCTCTCTCCTTCCTTCCTTCCTTCCTTCCTTCCTTCCTTCCTTCCTTCCTTCCTTCCTTCCTTCTTTCTTTCTTTCTTTCTTTCATTGTTTTTTTTTTTTTTTTTTTTTGTTTTTTTTGAGACAGGGTTTCTCTGTATAGCTTTGACTGTCCTAGAACTTACTTTGTAGACCAGGCTGGTCTCAAACTCATAGAGATCTGCCTCCCAAGTGCTGGAATTAAAGGTGTGCACCTCCACCGTCAGGCGTAGAAGAGTATTTATTTGTTTTGTTTTTTGTTTTTTTTTTTTTGAGACAAGGTTTATCCCTGTAGCCATTGTAGCTGAACTGGACCCACTCTGTAGACCAGGCTGGCCTGCCTCTGTGTTGGGATCAAAGGTGTGTGCCACCACTATCCGGCTCATAAAATGTTTTCTAACTCTACTACATATATACTGGCTGGTATTAACTATGTATTACCATATATTACTAGTTATATATGTGATATTATATATTACTAATTCTTTTATTAATACTTATCAGAAATGCTGCTCACCTTCTCACCCTGATTTTGGACACAGAGTCTCATGTAGCCCAGGCTGGCCTCAAACTTTATGTCACTGAGGATGACTTTGAACTTCTGATCCCCTTACTTCCATGTCCTGAGTGCAGAAATGGCAGGCCCTGTGCCACCATGCCCAGTTTATGGGGTAGTGGAGAGAAAACCCAGGGCTTTGTGCGTGTTAGGCAAACACTAACTGAGCTACCTCTCCAGACACCTGGAGTGTTGGTTGTGTTTTCTCCTTTTAAATATCCTATGTACATGGTGAAAAAAAAAAGATCTCAGGGCTACTTCCTTCCTCAAGGGAACAAACGAGACCACTGGACATTCCCAGGGAGGTAATGAGGTCTGGGAGATTCCAGGGATGGAAGCTACAAGTCTGGTCCACAGGAAGGGCGGCCACAGTGACTGAGCAGAGAGAGCGCTGGGCTCCCAGTCAGGAGACCTTGCTTATAGCGCCATCTATTTGGTCATCAATCTGATCAGGTTTTACCACAATCCTTCTGTGCCTCAGTTTCCAGTGATATCACATAAGGTTATTGATCAAGACACCACTGCTGACAGCTTTCCCCAGTGTAATCCTGTATTGCACAGGAACCTACGACAATGAATCCTTTGGGAACAGCTTTTCTAGAGGCTGGGGGCCCGAAAGATGACCTCTGACCCCACAACAGGGGCTTTCAAGTCTGAACTGAGCAATTCCTTTAGGGCTGAGGACAGTCCCCATGCATTAGACACCTTACCAATATTTTCTGTTTTTGTCACAGGCTCCAGGACTCCTTCATCAAAAGTGGGATTTAGGTCTGAGGAGTGTAGAGGGTGTCTGGTGAGGGGTACAGTAGCTGTCAGGCTCTAGGCCAGTGGGAAAAGGGAAAGGCAGGCAGGCACTGACCTGTCTTCCTGGCTCTGCTGGGGACAGCACTATCAGAGGGTTAGGGCAGGATGGACTTGTCATCACTGTCGGAGGTTTGCCTGTCCCCACTTTCCTACTAATCCCTGCTGTAATGCCATCCTCCCCGAGCCAAGACTGAATGCCTTTGGGTTTTGAGAAAAGAAAGGCTTTGTTGCTTGGTTTTGTTACAAGTTCAGTTTGATGTTTTTGTTTGTTTGTTTTTTTCCCCATTTGATTATTTGTAGTTTTTAGGAATGGGTTGTTCATGATTTTTGCTGGTGCTGCTGGTGTTTCTTAACAGTCTTTTGTCTTTTTTAAAAACATTTATCTATCTATCTATCTATCTATCTATCTATCTATCTATCTATCTATCTATCTAGTTAGGTTTTCTGAGACAGGGTTTTTCTCTGTAGACCAGGCAGGCCTTGAACTCAGAGATCCGCCTGCCTCTGCCCCTCCCCCCATGCTGGGATTACAGGCGTGTGCCCCCAACTCCTTTATACGATTTTTTACTTTTAATTACATGTATTTATTTATTCTGTGTGTGTGTGAGCACTCGTGTGCTACAGTGAAGCATTTGCCTGTGGAGGTGGGAGGACGCTTGCAGGAATATGTCTTCTCCTTTATCTGTGCGGTTGCCAGGCACGGCAGCAAGTGCCTTTTCCTGCAGAGTCATCTTGCCACTTTTACTTGAGAAGCGAGATATTTAGAATTTTAACACATGTTTTGCTTGGTCAAGGTCTTGCCAAATTAAACAAGACTTGGGGTAGCAGGAAATGTTGGTAGACTTTCCTGCCCTTCCTCTGTCATTCTGAAATCCCAGGAGCTGCCTGCTATGTCCTCAGATGACCTTAGTAAGTCAGCAAGTAAGATGACCCTTCCTTCTTCCTTCTTTCCTTCCTCTTTCCTTCCTTCCTTCTGTCCTTCCTTTCTCTATCCCTCCTTCCCTCTCTTCTTCCTTCCTTTTCCTGTGTGTGTGAGTATATGTGTTTGTGTGTACTTGCTCACCACGGAGCTCATGTGGAGGTCAGAGGACAACTTGCCAGAATGGGTTCATTCCTTCCGTCATGTGAATTCTGGGGATTCAACATGAAGTAATCAAGTTTGACCGAAAGCACCTTTACCTGCTGAGCCGTTTAGCTGGCCACAAATTCTGTATCTCAGATTTAATTAATCTTTTTTTTTTTTTTTCCAGACTCTTGTTTAACTTCTCCATTTAAAACTCTTGTTCTTATTGTTCAAAAGTTGGGTAAGAATCATGAGGTTGCATCGAATCTTATGAAAGAAGTGGGAAATAGTAAGATCTGGAGAGGACAGGAACTCCACAAGGAGAGCAACAGAACCAGAAATTTTGAACACAGAGGTCTTTCCAGAGACTCATACTCCAACCAAGTACAATGCATGGAGATAACCTAGAACCCCTGCACAGATGTAGCCCATGGCAGTTCAGTGTCCAAGTGGGTTACATAGTAATGGGAAGAGGGACTGCCTCTGACATAAACTGATTGGCCTGCTCTTTGATCACCTCCCCCTGAAGGGGGAGCAGCCTTACCAGGCCACAGAAGATGACAATGCAGCCACTCCTGATGAGATCTGATAGACTAAGATCAGAAGGAAGGAGAGGGCAACCTCCCCTATCAGTGGACTTGGGGAGGGGCATGCGTGAAGAAGGGGAAGGGAAGGTGGGATGGGGGGGAGGAGAGAGGGGTTTATGGGGGGATATGAAGTGAATAAAGTGTAACTAATAAAAGTTAAAAAAAAAAGAATCATGAGGTTGGCTTCACAGGCCAGGGAAACACAGGCTTAAGGAAGAAAGAGGAGTCACTCCAGCCTTTCAAATTAGTACTAGCCAGGCCTGGGGTCTCAGGCCTGCACTTGGGAGGTAAAGACAAGAGGATCAGGGATTCAAGGTTATCCTCTGCTATATATCCAGTTCCAGGACAGCCTGATCGTCAGAAGAAAGTCTAAACAAAAACAACAGAACTTAGTTGTAACTTAAAAACTCAGACTCTTGGGGCTGGAGAGATGGCTCAGCAGTTATTATCTTGCACTGACTGCTCTTCCAAAGGACCCAGGTTCAATACCAGGCATCCAAGAGATGGCTCACAACTGTCTGTAACTTAACTCCTGTTGCAGGGGAATACCCAATACCCACACAAACACATACAGGCAGCCAAAAATACCAAAATTTAAAAAAATAAAATAAAAATAAAAGAAAGAAAGAACCCAGAGCCATGTCTCAGGGCCTTCCTTCTCTTTGATAATGAATCAGAACTTCTGTCCATAAAGTTGACCCTCTTGAGGTTCCTAGGCTGGAGTTAAGAAAGTGTGTAGAGGGTCAGTGAAGGGGAGATATTCAAACTGTCCTGGCCTAGACAGTCCCAAGGGTCTTGATGACCTTGAGAGCTGTTTGTCTTCTGACTCACCGGTGCTACCTTGACTGAGTGATTTCAAATGGGGCCCCAAGCGGAGCCTGTCAGTTCCATCTGAACTGACCAAAGTAGTCAGGAATGTTCATCCGGCCTGTACCGAGGATAAGGTGAATGCAAATTAACTAGGTGAGGGGGGTAGGGTGGAGATCACAGCATTCATTCATTCCTTCATTCATTCACTCACCTCTTCTCGCATTTCCCAACCTCCTGCTACTGTCCTCTGTTATCAAGCCTTCCTTGTGACTCTGTGAGCACTGGTGGACAGGGCGAGCTCAGTGTTCTGGTAGCTCCCCTGGAAGGCTAGCTAGGTCACCAGGTCCCTGCTGCACTCTGATTCACGTGTACCTCATCCTCCTCCATCAGCCACAAGGCGGAGCAGAGGAAGAGTGAGGCCCTCTCCTCTGCTGGAAACTGCAGCCTGTCTGTGTCTGGGTGAAGAAGCTTATGGAAGACTACTGAGGACTCCTAGGGAAAACTGCTGAGGAGTCCCCAGAGATGGTGCTGATTCTCAGGTCGGGAGGGACAGTTGGGGATGAGGCTCAGTTTGGTAGGGTGCTTGCCTGGGTTTGATCCCTAGCACCACATAAACCAGGAAGGGTGGCCCGTGCCTGCAATCCTAGCATTGAAGAAGCAGAAGCCGGAGGACCAGGAGTTCAAGAACATTCTTGGCTACGTAGAGACTTTGAGAGCTGCTGGAGTTACATAAGACCCTGTTTCAAAACCCAAACACCAGGGTGTAGAGGGTCCTGGAGCGCTATAATTTTGCCAGTTTTTTTTTTTAAACAAGAAAGACACATTCAAGTATCATTTGCAGTTAGATGTTTACTTTGTATTCCAAATAAACTTAAATCCAGAGAGAAGATAGAAATAAATTTCCAAAGTTTAATGTTTCAGAGTCTCGTAAAACCTAATGCAGCCAGTCTTCACCCTCTACCCAAAGCTGGGGAGCATTGTGTGTCTGTTTGTTTGTTTGTTTTAAAGTTTTGTCTTTACTTACTTCGAATACAGTAAAGTACAGTTTATGTATTAAATAGCACTATAATAGAATGATTTGATACAGTTTTAAGCAGAAGAAGAAAGTGAAAAATCTTTAGGCTACAAACTCCTCCCACCAGGACCAACCAACATAAAACTTCACTTTTTTTAAGTGGGTCAATGGGCAAATGTTTTCAGTGACTCTTGGCATCTAATTCCTTTTGTGCTAATGGTTGACAGAATTAAAAAGAAATATCACCCAGTGCCTCAGAGGAATGATACATATTGGATTCTTTCTTGATGAAAAACAACAACAACAACAAACCTTCATATTACGTCAATACTCAGAGCACAGACCTGCCATGAGGAAAAAAAAAAAAAAAAACTATGATAGAGTTGAAACTAGAAAAACAACAACAACAACAACAAAAACCCAGTAGGTTTCTATCCTCTTTCGTGACTCATGTGTCCTTGTGTTCTTTTGCCTGCATTCTGTCTTTCCTCACTATCTAGCAGGACCTTCTCTTGGTCTCCGTCATCAGTATTAAAAATAGTCAGTTCTACCTGCTTACTTACGTGTATTTATTAAATGGTAGGATCCGCATCTGAGGGAAATCATGTTTTCGTATTTTCCTTTCTGAGTTTGGGTCTCCTCACTTTCCAGATTCATCCGTTTTCCAGCGAATCGATTTTTTTGCTTAAAAAAAAAAAAGATGATTTTTGTTTCATATATGTGGCCCTTTGCCTGCGTGCATGTCTGTGCATCATTTGGATACCTGATGCTCACAGAGGCCGTCAGAGGGCAACTGAGTTACAGACTGTCATGTGGGTGTTGGGAGTCAAAACCTGGGTCCTCTGGAAATGCAACCCGTGTTCTTAGCCACTGTGCCATCTCTCCAGATCTTTATTTTTCTTTTTAAAATGCCATTTTATTTATTTATATATTTATTTATCTATTTGTTTATATTTCATGTATTTGAGTGTTTTGCCTAATTGCATGCAAGTACACTGTGTTTGTGTCTGATTCTCACAAAAGCCAGAAAAGGGCACTGAATCTCTCTGGAATTGATACAACAGAGAGTTGTGTCTCTATGTTGGTGCTGGGAACCAGACCTGGATCCTTGGCAAGAGCCGTTGTTACTCTTAAACACTGAGCCATCTTCCCTGCCTCTATTTAATTTTTCTTTACATCTGAATATTAGTCCATCATGTATATGTACCACATTTTCATTGTGCATTCATTTGTCAGGATGGTTATTGTTGAGAAATCTGGCAACAGCTATTAGAGGAGATGTGGGGAATAGGACCTATTATTCACTGCTGGTGGGATGATTATTAATGCAGCCATTATGGAAATCAATGTGGAAGTTCTATTAAAACTTAAAAATAGAGCCGGGTGTGGTGGTGTACCCCTTTAATCCTGGCACTCTGGGAGGCAGAGGCAGGTCGATCTCTATGAGTTGGAAGCCAGCCTCGGGTACAAAGTGAGTTTTAGGACAGGCCATAGATTACACAAAGAAAAAACCCTGTCTCAAAAAACCAAGAAAAAAAATTTAAAAATAGAACCAGGTAGTAGTGGTTCATGCCTTTATGCCTTTACTCTCTGCACTAGGAAGCAGATGCAGGTGGATCTCTGTGAGTTCGAGGCCAGCCTGGTCTACAGAGTGAGTTCCAGGATAGCCAAGGATACACAGAGAAACCCTTCTCAAAAAGGAAAGAAAGAAAGAAAGAAAGAAAGGAAGGAAGGAAGGAAGGAAGGAAGGAAGGAAGGAAGAAAGAGAGAGAGAGAAAGAAAGAAAGGAAAAAATTACCATATAACCCAGCTGTAGCATTTCTGGACATTTACCCAGAGAAACCTCATATTGTGTCACAGAGACAAATCTGTGTTCATTGCTGTTCTAACAAGGAAATGGACCAAACCCAGGTGTTCAGCAGGTGGGGGAATAATCTTTATTTTTGGCTCAGAGATATGAAATGAAATGAAAACAAAACAAAACAAAACAAAACAGCTATTGTGGTACCTGGGTATAATCCCAGCACTTGGGATGAAGAGGCAAAAAGATCAGGAGTTCAAGGGCAGCCTCAGCTACTGGAGAAGTTGGAACTAGCTCAGGCAGCCTGAGACCCTGCCTCCATTTACATAAATTAATTAAACAAGAGAAATTACGCTTATTTGTGCCTGAGTCTGAGAAGGAGACTGCCCTGATGTAGGCTTTGTCCTTAGTTCAGCCATAGCCTGTTCTCTCTCAGGTACCTCAAATACCATCTCAGCAGAGGCTGGAGGGAACATCTCTTTCTGATTTATTTTACAAACAGGGAAACTGAGGCCCAGCCACTGTGACTTCTTCATGGCAGAGGCTGAATTACTGAGAATCGAGCCTGCCTTGAGACGACTGCACACTGGGGTGGACGGCACCTCCTCTTGTCTGTTGCTGGATTCTGAGACAAGCCCTGGTGTCTAGTAAATGCTGAAAAGATGCCTTGTTAACACAGAAGGAGATCAAGGCATCCATGGGGTGCTGAAACCTCTTGCGGAGACCAGCCTCTCTGAGGAGATAGGGATATGGCAGACAATACAGCGCCTCCATCCTTCCCCAGCTCTCACCACTCAAATTCCGAGGAGCTTTGGACTCATCGGCTGGCTCTCACTCCCAGGGAACTCCAGGCTTCAGTGGAGCCAGGCAACTGGCCATC
This sequence comes from Psammomys obesus, assembly GCF_907164565.1. Lineage (NCBI taxonomy): Eukaryota > Metazoa > Chordata > Mammalia > Rodentia > Muridae > Psammomys > Psammomys obesus. Next base: position 5,984,908 of record NW_026587032.1, on the reverse strand, counting down.
CATCATTCTTATCTCTTTGCTCTGGCGGCCTCAGGTCCCTGGCCTGGATGGGCCCAGGGGGCCAGGAGGGGGCTTGGAAGCTGAGGGCATCGATAACAAGAAAGCAGCTGTCCCCTGGGGGAACTTCAAAGTGCCTGGAGCTGAAATTTATGCACTGAAGTGATTGTCTCAGGGGCCAGAGGGCTGTCCACCCTCTGGATATGTATCCAGTACCTACAGGGTGCCAGGCGCTCCATCAGGGGGTCTTGGTTGTCAGTGGCAGAGCCTACCTCATTGGGTGAGGCTTGACACAGGATCAGTCCATTGATCCACCCAGTCAGTGGTCAAGAACCCACCCTGTGCTGAGGGCTTCTGGGGCCCAGAGAGGTTGCTGGAATGGCTTAAGGAATACGGGAAGGTTGATGTCTGCCAGCCTAAGGGATGAGGGCTTCGTCATCAGCTGGGGTGGACCTCGGTCTTCCTAGCTGTGGAATGAGGGTGATAATGGCTTCTACCCACAGGGCAGAACACAAATAATAAAAAAAGATCTGACAGGTTAAATGCTGAGCCCACCACCGCCTGATGGTCATCTCACAGGGAAAGTGGCTATTTGGGGATCTGTAGTTGGCTGAGGTATGTGTTTGTTTATTAAAGATTTATTGAATCCCTGCTATGGGCTGTCTGGCAGTTGCTGCAGGGGCTACTGGCTTGGTCTGAGAGGGTTGGCAGGTGTCCCTTCTTCTCCCACAGGTCTCTTCTTGCTCATGGCTTTGAGGCTAAGAAAGTCTTGGGCCCAAAAGTTCTGGTAAAAGGAATTTGGGGACTCAGCACACTTAGTGTCTCTCTGACCCTGCATAGGAGCTTTCCTAAGCCCTACCTCAGCTCTTCCCACCTCCGCTTCCATACCAAGGGGGCATGGCACCCTTCCTGTGATCCCATGAGGAAGGTCTTCCACTCAGAAAAGGGCTATAGCTCTATCCCTAGGCTTGTCCTCATACTCTTGGGGCCTCAGTTTATCCATCTGTACAATGAGGATAAGCTGTCATATGCCCTAGCTTGGCCTCCAACTCATCAAATAGTAAAATAATGACTTCACACTCTTGATCTTCTTGTCTCCTCTTCCTGGGTATTGAGATTAGAGGGCATCTATCAAGACATCCAGTTTATTCCATGTTGGACATCCAACTTGTGTCCTCTTACTGCTTAGACAACCACTCTACCAACTGAGCTACAGCCCCAGTCCTAGAGTGGGAATATTAGAAGTTCAGACTGTGAAGACGATTATCGTAAGGGTAAAATGAAACAGACTGAGTTGGGCGGTGGTGGTGCACACCTTTAATCCCAGCACCCGGGTAGGCAGATCTTTGAGTTCCAGGTTAGCCTGGTCTACAGAGTAAGTTCCAGGTCAGCCAGGGATACATAGAGAAACCCCTGTTTTTAAAAAACAAACAAACAAAACCAAAAAAGCAAGCAAGAAAGGAAAAAGAAAGGAAGGAAGAAAGACGGAAGGAAGGAAGGAAGGAAGGAAGGAAGGAAGGAAGGAGAAAAAAGAGATAGATTGCAGGGTTGGGGTCTGGCCTAGTGGTAGAGCATTTGCCTGGCATACACAAAGCCCCAGCACCACAAATTAAGTAAATAAAATAAAAATCAGAAAAGGTTTTGTAAAATTCTTAGTACAGTGTCTAGATAACAAAATCTTAGATGAGTAATTGGCTAGTAACATGAATGATAGTGATGGTGGCTCTTGGGAGTCAATCAAACAGGAAGGAGAGGATGGAAAGGAGGAAGGGTGTCTCTCAGACATGGTTTGCAGCTGACTGAAGCTTGGCAAGATTTCCAAGAATGCTGTCAGCTCTGCAATTCAGGGAAATGCAACAGGGGAGAGTCAGACCAGGCGTGATGACAGCACCTCTTTCCCGCCTGGTCTGCTGCAGAGCTGAGAGGGTTGGTTCTACCTTCTCTCATACCTTCCACCTCAAGGCTGCAGAGGAAATGCCCTGGGTCAGTGCTGAGAGTCCAACCCTCCATCCCCAAATTGCGCATGCTAAAGTCCCCACCTCAATTATCGAGGTCCCCAAAGGTACCTCAGAATGCCGAGCATGCACGGGGCCTGGGTTCTATCCACACTACCTCTTAAACAGGCTGGCACATGCCTGTAATACTAGTTCTAGGTGGCTAGGGTCTGGATGATTAAAAGTTCAAGGTCATCCTTGGCTACATATAAAGTTCCATGTTAGCCTGGGGTACCTGACATTTTATCCCCAAACTCCCAAACTGCCCTTATGCTGGATTGTGTAAAACAATAACAAAACAAAAATTTTATGGGTATTTGACCTGAATGCAATCTTGCACCAGAAGAGGGCAATGGATCCCCCTAGAACTGGAGTCACATATGGTTGTCAGCTGCCATGTGGGTGCTGGAAATCAAAGCTGAGTCCTTTAGAATGGCAGCCCACTTAACTGCTAAACCAGATCTCCACCTGAGTCTGGGTAGTTTATGGGGAAACAACATTTCTCACAGTCCTGGATACTTTGTAGCTCAAGGCCAGTGGTAGAGCCATCATCTGCCAACAGCTACTTCCTGATTCATGGTTGAAGGTCCTTTCTTGCTCACATTATGGGGAAGGGTGCAAAGAGTTCTTGGGGATTTCTCTTCTAAGACCCTCTGCTCTTGCCCTGGTCATCCTCTCCCAAAGCCCCACCTCCTGTCACCATCACACCAGGAGCCAGAAGAAGCACGGAGCACAATCGTCAGTCCACAGCAAGTCCTGATGGCAAACAGCATCCTTGCAGAGGTAATTAAGTTACAACGGGGTCATTATGCTGGGGCCTGATGCAACACTGGCAGTTTCCTTCCAGATACACCCAGGAAGAAGGTGGTATGGAGAGACAGTACAAGCACTGGGGAGACGAGGACAGGTAAAGTGCTCACCCTAGAAGTGGGAGGGTCTGAGTTCAAACCTCAGAACACACGGAAACCAGCAGCTGGCAAGCCAGACACACTGATTCATGGGGCTGGCTAAACAGCCTCGACTGCTTGGCGAGGTCTAGGTCAGTGAGAGATCGCATCTTTAAAAAAAGAAAAGGAAAGGAAAAGAAGAAAAGAAAAGAGCCAGGTGTGGCGCAGGCCTTCAATCCCAGAACTTGGAGGCAGAGGCAGGTGGATCTCTGTGAGTTTGAGGCCAGCCTGGTCTACAAAGAGTCCAGGACAGCCAGGACAACATAGAGAAACTCTGTCTTGAAGAACACACACACACACACACACACACACACACACACACACACACACACCAAAAGAACAGAGAAATAGGGACAAAGCTCCTGGGAGGAATCTACCTTGCTCACCCTTTGTTCCCTGACTTTTGGCCTCTCGAACTGTGGAACCATTTCTGGTTTAAGCCAGGCAGCTTCTGTTACTCTGTGACAGCAGCCCCAGTCACCTTATGGGGATGGCCCTCGAATTCCTCCCTTCCCAGGAGCACAGCATAGCACAGTGCCCCAGGGAGCCCTGGGATTTCCTGGGGCTAGCTCTTTCCTGCCTAGCCCTGAGGGAGAGGCCAGGGCCTGATGTGAGGAAGTTCTGTCTCACCTCCAGAACACAGGGATGCTGGGCCAGAGGCCGCCTCATAGGTGAAACAGGTCTAGGCAGGAAGTCTAGCTCTGTGCTAGGAAATGGGAACCTATGGACTTGCTGCCTCCTGGGAGAGCCTGGGGTGCCTTCCCTGTTGCTGAGGCCCACTTCATCCTCTGGGAAGCCCACCGTGGCTCCCTAAGGCTGGGGTATGTCAAAGGTCCCGGGAGTCAGCAGACTGGCTCTAAACATTTCCTCTCACTCATGAGCTACGCTTTGCAAACCCTAGTCTCTCCCAATTCCAGTCCCAGTACTGTGTTCTCCTGGGCCCCATTTTCCAGGATTCTTACCTGGTGGTCTGCAGGAGAGCGTGAGGTCACATCTAACCGGCCACCTTGGTGCTGAGGAGATAGTATCGGGGCTGGTTTCCCTTCCACCTTGGGCTTCTTGCTCTTGTTCCTAGCTTGGGTATGTTATTATATTCTAATTGCATTAGAGCAAATGGCTGTGTCCTTCTGTGGCTTCGATCAGGTCTGGGGCCTGATAATCGATCCTGGCATAGTCTAGACGGGAATCTCTTTGAAGCTGTTTTTTTAGAGGCCAAGAACAGACACTTTTCCAAAGGGCTTGTGTTGGGCCAGTCAGATTGTAGGACATCTTTTAGGGGCAGTTTGTCCTGGCTCCAGGCAGCCTGGTAATGTCTAGGCTCCTGATGGAGCATAGCTTATGCCCTCCCTGGGCTGGTGGGGATCTGTCAATCAAGATGCTAGCAGCAGGAGGACTGTCATGAGTTCAAGGCCAGCCTGGGCTATAGAGTGAGTTTCTGGCTCTGTTTCAAACAACAACCAGAACAACAAAAGGACCAACAAAACCAAACTCCACAGTAATTTAAAACAAAAACACAAAACAAACATCAACAACAAAAAAAGCTGCAGAAGTGAAATATGAACTATCATTGGGTTAGGGAAAGGAGAAAGGAAGAATTGGTGTTTGAGACCAGTTTCTGTTTAGGGTAATGAGAAAGTTCTGGAGCTAGACAGTGGGGAATGTCCGTACAACTATGTGTATAGTCAATACCACACTTGTGTTTAAAATTATATCTACATACATTTGAATATAATGTAGATAATATAACATATAATGTGAATACAAACGCACATAATCTTTTGAGACAAAGTCTTGCTATGTAGCCCAGGATAGGCTCAATACAAAGACCAGGATGGCTTGAAATCATGTGACTTTTCCTTCCTCTGCCTCCTGAGTGCTGACAGTGCCAGCTTGCTAACCTTATCTGCCTTGTTGAGTCAGTGTCGCATGAAGCCCAAGTTGCCCCTGGATTTATTATGTATCTGAGGGTGACCTTGGACTTCTGATCCTCATCCCTCTACCACCTGAGTGCTGTCGTGACAAGAGTGGGCCAGGTGTGGTGGTGCATGCTTTTAATCCTAGTGGTTGGAAGGCAGAAGCAGTCGGATCTCACTGAGTTGGAGGCCAGCCTGGTCTACATCCTGAGTTTCAGGACAGCCAGGGTTAGGTAAAGAGATCCTGTTACAAAACAACCAAGAGGGTATAGCACCACACCCAGCCAAAACGGTTTAAAATTGTGTATGCGTGGTATATTTATGTGTGTGTGTTGTGCAAATGTATTTGCAAAAGAGTGTGTGCGTGGAGGCCAGAGACTGACATTGGTGTCTTCCTTTAGCAATCTCCACCTTCTTTTCTTTCGTTATTTTTATAGTGTTTTTATTAATCTTTTGAGACTTTCATGCACAGTATTTTGATACTAACCCTCCCCTACCGTCTCCCCGACCCTCCCCCACCTCCTAACCTACCAAACTGGTTCTCTGTCTCTATCCACCCCCCTCCCACCTTGCTTTTTGCTGTTGTTTTTGTTGGTATTTTCATTTTTTTTTTTCAAGACAGTGTTTTTCTGTGTATCCCTGGCTGTCCTGGACTCACTCTGTAGAGCAGGCTGGCTTTGAACTCAGAGATCCGTCTGCCTCTGCCTCCTGAGGGCTGGGATCAAAGGTGTGCCTCACCAAACCAAGCCACCTTTGTCTTTGAGGTAAGGTTTTGCACTGGAGAGCTCATCTGTTGGCTAGACTGGCCAGTGATAGAGCTCCAGGGATCTGCCTGTTTCTTTCACACACACACACACACACACACACACACACACACACACACCCTCAGCTTTTCCTGTTCCTGGGGATCCAAACTCAGGCCATGCTTACTTTACTGACCAAGCCACCTTCCCAGTGCCCCAACACCCAACACGGTATATTTTACATTTTACCCTAAAGTTTTAAATAGTTTAAATGACAGGTTTTGGTCTACATAGTGAGTCCAGGACAGCCAAGGCTGCTGCACAGAGAAACCCCGTCTCGAAAAACCAAATAAAATAAAATAAAACGAAAGATTTTGGGGAGAGTATGTTTTACCACAATAAGTAAATAAATGTGCAAACAAATAACCAGACAGAAAAAAAATAAAACAAAAGCAAACTGAAGCCAGGAGGCCACAGACTCAGGCATTGTGACAGAAAGAGAAGGTAGGCTGGTCATGGCGGATGTCACACCCTGGAGATGGAGAGAGGTCAGAGCCATACAGGGCAGAGCAAAAGATGAGCTCATCTCTTCCGTCTCTCATCCAGCCTTCTGGACTTTGCCCCGCCTGAAGCCTCAGCACGGAGCTGGTTTCTCAGACTCTGGATTGTGTGACTGCCTCCCCTTTGAACAGAGCGCAAGGGCCCAGGGCTCTTGCTGAACTCTAGCTAGATTTCAGTAGCACTGCTGTCAGCAGCCGACAAACTCGGTTTCAGGTGATACTGGTTTTACCTTAGTGGGAAGAGAAACCCCACCTTGTTTAACACAATTCTGGCAAAAATTCTAAATGAGACATGTCAGGGAGGCGGAGATGGGGCGCTGTCCCGCACTAACTAACGGGCATACTTACCTCAGGCAGATGGGCGGAGTCTGTGAGCCCTCACTTCTTGAGTGAAGGGGTTAGGTCTTGCTGGACATGGTCCTAGTGAAGGGTTTCTGAGAGAACACTGTGTGATCGAGGGGTCCAGAGGGTGCCTCGTCTCCCCACTCATTCTAGCTGTCCTCATGCCCCTCTCTGAGCTCCCTGGCCAGGGGCTGTCCCCTCACTTCCTTGGGCCTCAGTTTCCCGACCTGTCACTGGAGGCTTTGTTCCCGTTCTTTCTCAGATCCTTTGCTGCTCTGAGGTCTCTGGCAGTTTGGACCCTGCAGCTCAGCTCCTCCTTCCACAAAGACCTGTGTGAGCCAGCGGCTCCAGACTCAGCCTTGCAATACCCACATCCAGATCCGGCTGACCTTTCTGCAGCCAGTCCTTGTGGTAACAGATGCCAGGCCAGCCATAGGCACAGTTCGTCACGGCGGAGAGCAGCTGGCTGAAAAGATAACTTTAAGACTTCTGTATCTTCTGCCCGGCGTGATGGCCCACACCTGTAATCCCAGCACTCGGGGAGGCAGAGGCAGGCAGAGCTCTGTGAGCCGATGCCAGCCTGGTCTACAAATCGAGTTCAGGACAGCCAGGGCTACACAATGAAACATTGTCTTTAAAAAAAGCAAAACAAAAAGACTTCTGTATATTCAAGGGAGTGTGTATGTGTGTGTGTGTGTGTGTGTGTGTGTGTGTGTGCGCGGGCGCGCGCGCGCCCGTGTGCCTGTGTGTGTTTTTTTTTTACACTGGTCTCACTATGTAATCATGGTTATGATGTAACTCACTATGTACAACAGGCTGGCCTCGAACCCACAGAAATCCAACTGCCTCTGTCTTCTGAGTGCTGAGATTAAAGACATATGCCACCACACCTAGCTCTATTTGCATATTTTTGAAAGATTTCTGGGGGGGGGGGGATGGGCATATATTTATCTCCACCCCAAACAATGAGGCTCTTAGAGAATTACTCAACGAACATAGGCCAGGTAGGGGAGGAAATGGACTGTGTAAATGGAGGGAATGACTTTCCTCCAGGGAACGAACTTTCTGTGTAAGTGTGTATCCACTTCCACTTTGGCCTCTTTCCAAGGCGTGTCTTCTTGACACAAGGTCTCTCCTAGGCAGGGAGGCAGGAAGGGAGTCAGCAAACCCAGAAAGGAACCTGCTGGATTTCTAGGACCTTTGAGAGGGCTGGAGAGAAAGCACGTGGGTTAGCGCTCTGCAGCCCTGTGCCCGGTGGCCAAGCCGGGGCCTAGCTTTCCAGAGCAGCCTTGTGTGTGCTCTACTGCAGCTCTCTCTCTCTCTCTCTCTCTCTCTCTCTCTCTCTCTCTCTCTCTCCTCTCACCCAGCTTCCAACAGGCTTAGCTGGATGCCTCTCATTCTTCTTCAGTTCTTGGAGGAAAATCCCAGTGCTAGGCTGTCTCCTTCAAGAGCTTGTCCCATAGTGGTCTTGGGTAGGTCAAGAGCTTCCCACAGGACTGCCAGCACATGCTACCGATGGAAGTGAGGCACCAGAAAAATATCCAAGGTTTTGAGACTGGAGGCCTGAAGCACTTGGTGATGTCACCGCCGTCCTGAAGGCAGCTGGAGGCCTGCATGGATCTGGAGGCTTTTTTTTTTTTTTTTTTTTCCCAGCCAAAACCTGGGATATCAGAGACCTGGAAGAGAGGGCTCTTTGAGTCAGACCAGGGTTCTCCGTGATGGGTTCAAATGCCACCCTCCCCCCACAGACGTTCACTTCCCCACATAACCAGATGACAGACTTACAGATGATCATTTAAAAACAAGACAGCACCAACACACACTTTCCTTTTGAAGATTTATTATTTTCTGGATATGAATATTTTGCTGCCTATGTATTCACTGCATGTGTGTCTGGTACCCATAGAGGCCAGGAGAGAGTGTCGGATCCCTTGGAACTGGAGTTGTGGTGCTTGTGAGCTGACCTGTGGGTGATGGGAATTGAACCCAGGTCCTTTGCAAGAGAAGCCAGTGCTCTTAACTTCTGAGCCATCTCTCTAAGCCCACAGTCCATTTTCGTGTTCTGAGCTGCAGATGAGGGCACAGGTAGAAGACGCTGGTACCTGACAAGCCTTTAAGTCAGCTGACCAGGCTCTTGTCCGGGCACGTAAAAGCCTGGGGCTGGGTGCTAATGGCACCGCTACATGTCTACGGTACAGGAGAGTAAAAAGCTGTTTATCACTCCCAGAATTGTGGGACCAGATAAAAGGACATTTGCTCTTTTAGGGATACTGACGTGGACATGGGACTAAGGTGAGGCTAGTACATGATGGGGAAACTGAGGCAACTGCATAGCCCTCTCTTGAAATCACCACCATAAAATCACTCTTTATGATATTTGACGGGCCCTGGGGGAGTAACATCAGCCTTGGCCCTCTTCTGATAGGGTAATAAAGCCAATGAGGGTCTGTGGAATGTTATCGAGGAGTCAGACCCTCTGTAGGAGTACGCCAGCCGTTTTGTTGTTCTTTTAAAAAACATTATATTTAGCCAGACGGTGTTGGCACACGCCTGTAACCTCAGAACTTAGGGAGGCAGAGGCAGAGGCAGAGGCAGAGGCAGAGGCAGAGGCAGAGGCAGAGGCAGAGGCAGAGGCAGAGGCAGGTGGATCTCTGGGAGTCTGAGGCCAGCCTGGTCTACAAAGTGAGTCCTGGACAGCTAAGGCTACACAGAGAAACCCTGTCTCGAAAAAAATTTTTTATCTAGTGAATAGGGGTATACATGCAGCATGACAGTGTGCATGCTGAGGTCAGAGGATAACCTTCAGGAGTTGGCTCTCTTCTCTTACCACATGGACTTGGGGATAGAATTTGGGCCATCAGGCTAGGCAGCAAATGCCTTTCCCCACTGAACCATCTTGCAACACCATCCAGTCAGGTCTTAGTTCTTAATCATCACATTATGCCACCTTTCAGGCAGCTCATATCACAAATAGGGAAACTGAGGACCGGAGAAGCCGAGTGCCTAGTCCAAGTCCACACAGTTAAGCGGTGTCAAGGCAGGAGCTAGGTAGGACTCAGTTACCTAGGTGTCAGCCTGAGGCGCCGCAGGCAGGTAGAGGTGCGTGAGGCAGGTTTTCTCTGAAGACTTGCTAGCGCCTGGCAACAGGTGCTTCCTCTCAGTGTCGGGGTGGAAATGTGGGGAATTGCACCCCACCAGCCAGAAAAAACCTCATGTCCTGGGCCCCGGGGGCACAGTGCCCATTCAAAATCCTATGTAATTTGAGGCAAATGAAACCCATATGTCTCTGATTCGTTGGCACTTAAGTCTTCAAAATGTGTTTGAAGAGCTGTGACTTGGAAAGCCCTTGGAACCTGTTATAATAATGTAAATAAGGCTGAGCTCCCCTTCCCCACCCCCACCGCAGCCTGGCCTTTCCTCTCCCCACTCCCAAGCAGAGCTCCTGCCTGTATCTGGTGAGCCAGAGGAAATGCAAACACCCAGCCTTGGAAACCTGTTCTGGGAAGGGAGGGGACAGTTGTCAGTCGGTTTGTAGTGGCGCATTGGTGCAGAGCCTCTGCGACTCGACTCTCCACCATCATCCCGACTGCATTAGGAATCACTTGGAGGACACACCTCTGGCACCTCTGTGTCAAGGGGTTTCCAGAGAGAAAGAGGTTTAGCTGAGGAAAAGGGAGAGTCTCTCCTGAGTGTGGATGGCACCCTCCCATGGACTAGTGTCTTGCACTGATTATAAAGGAGAAAGAGAAAAGGGGAACTGAGGGCCAGCATTCATCTCTCTCTGCTTCTTGGCTGTGAATGTGATGTGACCAGCCAGCCATCTGAATTTCCAGCCACCGTGCTTTCCCATCATGGTGGACTGTACTCCCTTGAACTGTGAGTCCAGGGAGCCCTTCCTTCTTTTCTTCTTTATATTGGAACTCCCCTATTGAAAACAAATATCTGTTTCCAATAGAAAAAAATGGATAAATTATGGTCAACCAATACCATAGAGCAGTAAAAAGTGTTGAGACAGACAACATGCAGAGACACAGTGATGAAGTTACAGTTGGATGCAAAGTATGGCACCAAATGTTAAAAGCTTAAAACATTTGACCTGGAGAAAGTATGGAATGCCTTTAAACTTGGGAAGCAGAGGCTGGTGAATCTCTGAGTTCGAGGCCAGCCTCGTCTGCAAAGTGTGTTTTAGGACAGCCAAGCCTACACAGAGAAAGTCTGTCTTGGAAAATCAAACCAAACCAAATCAAACTAACACGTTGGGATGAGAGTATAGCTCAGTTGGTAGAGTGCTTGTCTGGCATACATGAAGGCTGGATTTGATCCTCATCACGGCATAAACTGCATGTGTTGCTACATGCCTGGGTGTTATGGAACCCAGGAGGCTGAGGCAGAAGGATTAGGAGTTCAAGATCATCTTCAACTATATATTGAATTTGAGGCCAGCTTAGGCTACATGAGACCTTGTCTCAAAAAACAAACCAAAAGTTCGGTGTGGTGGTGCACGCCTTCGATCCCAGCACTCAGGTGGCAGAGGCAGGTGGATCTCTGTGAGTTCCAGGCCAGCCTGGTCTACAAAGAAAGTTCCAGGACATCCAGGTCTATTACACAGAGAAACCCTGTCTCAGGAAAACTAAAACCAACCAACCAACCAACTAACCAAACAAACAAAAAAACAAGGACCAGGATAGAAAGTGTCAAGATTGTGTCCTCTGTATGTGACAGGCAACTTGTACTCATGAAATCTTAGCAATATGGTTGCTTAAATAAGATATAAACAACTGGGGCTAGAGAGATGATGGCTCAGCAGTTAAGGGCACTGAATGTTCTTCCAGAGGTCTAGGGTTCAATTTCCAGCACCCACATGGCAGCTTACAAACATCTAAAACTCTAGTTCCAGGGGATCTGATGCCCTTTTCTGGTCTCTGTGGGCACCGCATGCATGTATATGCAGGCAAAATACCTTACACATAAAATAACACATTTGCAAAAAAAAAGAAGCTGTGGTGCTTTAAATAAGAATGCCCCCCCCCCGGTTCATATAATGTTTGGCCCCCAGTTAGTTGAACTGTTTTGGAAGGATTAGGAAGTGTGGTCTTGTTGGAGGAGGGGAAACCGAGGAACAGAGCAGTCAGGTGAGGTTTTTATGGTCACACTGCTAGTCATTTGTAGAACGAAGACTCAAAATGAGTCAGGCCGAGGGCCACACCCTCCCCTCTCACTTTGGTTCTAGAACACCTCGAGGTATACAGATCTGGGTCCCTGGGCCCAGTCACGTCAGGGTCCCTGAGAAAAGGGTGACCCAGAGAAAGGAGGCTCCATGCCTTTCACCCAAATGAGCCCCGTGTCAACACTTTCTGCAGTCTAGCGGGGAGAGGCAGCCAGGTAGGGGGGCAGCCCATGTGGTTTTGATAGAACGGCCATTCTCCGGGAGTGAGACCGTTAGCCAGCTCAGCCAAGTTAAAGAGCTGTCGGGTTATGATGGATTTTTATTTTTAAGGGTTTCAAGTAAGCTGTAAACATTCACTCCAGACTGACATTTTCCCCTTTTAACACCTGGGATGGGTAGGGTGACAGAGCAGAGAAAGGGGCGGTGGCCATGCCCCAGGGGAGGGCTCTTTTCCAACCTGCAGCTCTGGGAGGGGGCTGGCTGCTCTGAGCCTCACACTTTCTCCTCTTGCTTCTCGGCAGGGTAGACTGCAGCAGGAATTTTAAAACACAGTCTTTGGGGAGCTAGCTGACTGGGATCTTTGGGGTCAGGAAGGAAGTCAGGGACAGTATGTGAGGTCGGGGGAGGGGTGTAATTATTTTTAATGTACCTTCTCGTGTCCGAAAAGGGCTGTGTTTTGCAGGAAATTTTAGTTCTTTTTTTGATACATTTGGGCATCCTTTTTTTTTTTCTTGAATAGCCAACACACATGTATTTACATTTCTAAAGTCTGTCTTTCAAACAAACAAAACATAAACTAATATGAAGAGTGCTCCACTGCTGAATGCTAAGCTAACCTGTATGTTTTTTACCTAGAGCCTGGCCTGGGGCAGCTCACTGACTATCCTCGCCCATGGTAGATTCCCATGCCCTCTGTGGCTACCTTTTTCAGTCTTCATTTTATAACTGAGGAAGGTAAAGTTTAGGGATATGATTTAACTTCTCAGAGACAAACAGCTGGGAAACAGTCTTAGAGTATAAACACTGGCCTCAAAATACAGTACAGACAGGGCTCTTTATTTTAAATTATAAAACAAAAAACAAAAAAACTGTTATTTCAGCTGGACAGTGGTGGCACAGGTCTTTGGTCCCAGCACTCAGGAGGCAGAGGCAGGTGGATCTCTGAGTACAACGCCAGCCTGGTCTACAGAGCTAGCTCCAGGACAGCCAGGGCTACTCAGAAAAATCTTGTCTTGAAAAACCAAAACCAAAGCCAAAACAAAACAAAAACACAAATAAGCAAGCAGAACAAAACAAACCCTATTATTTCACTTTATATGTATGAGTGTTTAGCCTTCACATTTACCTGTATACTATAGTATATACTCTCTGTGTGCCTAGGGCCCAGTGGAGGTGAGAAGGGGGCATCAGATCTCATGAGTCTGCAGTTACAGATGGTTGTGAGCCAGCAAGTAGGTGGTGGGAATAGAACCTGGGTCCTTTGGAAGAGCAGCAGTGCTCTTGATCCCTGAGCCATCTCTCCAGGCTTCAGATGGAGGACAGTTTGTCCTCCAGTGCCTGAGGGTGGAAGCCAAGATCACTGCCCCAAAAGGGATCCTTTCACCCATAGCCTCTCTCTGGCTAGCAAGAGACCATCTTCCTCCTGGGTCTTCACGCAGCCTCTTCTTTGCATATGTTCTTCATATTTCTATGTGTATCCAATCTTCATCTTTAAAAAAGGAAAACAGCTAGTCAAGCATGGTGACACATGCCTTGAATCCCAGCACTCAGGAGGCAGAGGCAGGCAGACCTCTGAGTTCTAGGCCAGTCTGGTCTACAAAGCAAGTTCCAGGACAGCCAAGGCTACACAGAAAAACGCTGTCTCAAAAAACTGAGAGGTGGGGAGAAAAAAGAAAAAAAACAAAAAGATGTCTTAGGGTTACTACTGCTGTGATGAAACACTATTACCAAAAGCAACTTGGGGAGGGAAGGGATTTTTTTGCTCACAGTTCCATAAAATAGTTCATAGCCCAAAGCAGTGAGGGCAGGAACTCCAACAGGGCAGGAACCTGAAGACAGGAGCTAAGGCAGAGGCCATGGAAGGGTGCTGCTTACTGGCTTGCTCAGCCTGCTTTTGTTGTTTGTGTTTGTTTGTTTTGTTTGAGAGAGGGTTTGGAACTCACTCTGTAGACCAGAGGCTGGCCTCAAATTCAGAAATCCTCTGCCTTCTGTGTCGTGGGGTCAAAGGCTCGGACCACCACTGCCCAGCTTCAGCCTGCTTTCTTACAGAACCGGGGCCACCAGCCCAGGGATGGCACCACCTACAGTGGTCTGGGCCCTTCCCCATCGATCACTAATTAAGAAGATGTACTACAGGCTTGCCTGCAGACCAATCTTATGGAGGCATTTTTGAAATTGAGGGTCCCTCCTCTCAGATGACCCTAGCTTGTGTCAAGTTGACTAGAACTATCTAACACAAAGGAAGGAGTTGGTGGTTCAGGTAAAGCAGGGAAAGTTGCTTCTCACATAAGCCTCAACATGAGTTAAGTCCAGAGTCCCTACACACAAACAATAAACAAACAAACAAACAAATAAACAATTAAAGATACCAACCATGATGGGTTAGGACTCCTCATTATGACCCAATTTTTTAACATAATTACCTCCTTAGAGGCTACATCTCCAAACCATCTCATTCTAAGGATCTAGGAGCTGAAACCTGAGCATGAGATTGGGCTAGGAGATTCAACCTCAGACCAGAATGGAAGAGGAGCTGCTGATACACAAAGAATCCTGCTGAAGATGTCTGCAACAGCAGTTCGACTCAACCCAGGTAAGAGCCTTTCATTTCTTCAAGGGACACATTGGACTCACCTCACAGAGAAGGAAAATCTGCCTCTGCCTCAGTCCCCTCCTAAGTACCTGGCTGCCACCCATGGCACCCTCTGCCTCGCTGCCTGAATTTTCCTGGCACACTGACTGAACTGCTCTGGTCGGGATATGACAAGGACAGAGGGACAGATGGGAAATGATGGTACCCACTGTCACTCACTGAACACCCCAAGTGTGCCAGACACACTGCCAAGGTCATTTAAACTTCACAGCAGTCCTTCGAAGCAAGCATCATAGTTATATCATTTGAACAACACAGAAGCCAAGTGTAGGGGCATAGGCCTGGAGTCCCAGCTTTCCATCTTCCAAATCCTGAGATCCTAGGCACGTACCACTTCACTCTTGCCTAGCCACTTTTTTTTTTTTTTAATTTATCTTTCTTTTTCTTTTCTTTTTTTTTTTTTTTTTTCTGTTCATCTCTCTTAGGGAATGTTTGGAATGATTAGCAGCATGATTAGCTCAGGTGTCCATCAGGTATCATTTCCATTTTACAGAGGAGAAAATGAGGCTCAGAGAGAGTGGAGTGAGGTGATCAGGCGGTGGCTCCCATCTGCCTATTCCAATGGTCTGAAGAAGACGAATAGCTTGCTAACTACCCTCGGCCTCCTTGACATGCCCTCAGGAGGCAGCTGCCAGTGGAAAGGAAGGGGCCTTTTGACGTCAGCGTGTGTCAGAGGTTGAGGGCCACCCCAGCATCAACTCAGCTATTTAGAAAATATTCATGTGCTGCAAAGGCAGGACTGAGGCTCAGGGTATAGGGAAAAAAAAAAAAAGAGAGAGGGAATATCGGAGAGGAGAGAGGATGCCTCAGACTGGAGGGACATGAGGGAAGGGGGAAAGAGAAGAAAAATGAAGAAAAGAGTGGTGAGTGGAGGGGCAGAAGCTTGATGTGAGGAGAGGGACCTAGGGGTCCCCAGAGTATCCTTGGGTCTCTCGTGATTCCCAGGGAACCTTGTGTTTCAGCTTCCTGAGGTCAATTCTGGGACAGGGGATTCTCAGACAGTGACTTAGCACAGTCAGGGGCAAAACCCAGACAGGGGCTACATCTTCATGCTGATCCTCATCTGGATCCCCATCTGGGTTCCCCTCTGAGTTCTTGTCCAGGTCCTCTCCTGGGTCCTCACTTGTATTGTCATCTGAGTCTTTACCTGGGTCCTCATCCAGGTCCTCACCGGGCTTCTCTTCAGAGCCCTCATGAGAACGGGGCAATTATATTCCACCTTCCCGATGCCCACTGGTGGGGGAACACTGAGCAGACATCTGATCTGGCAAGTGCCCACGTGAAGTGGGAGTCGGGCACACCTGTCCAGACCGCTCACCCCAGGCCCTGTGAAGACCCCTGCAGGCTCAGCAGTAGCTGCCAGTGCCACTTCGAGGCAACCCCGGGTGCTGAGGGCTCTGCCCAGCCCCTCGGTGCTCCCTGCCTCCTGACACGCTGATCTCTTTCAGTCCAACCACAGGAACCCTGCAGCTGATTTAGGAGCACGCTCAGGGCCCAGAATGTAAACCATTTCTCACCAGGAATGTGTAAACACCCATAAAGCAAAGGATTTGGGGCCTGGTCATGTGGGCCAGCGGCCCATAAAACCTCCATATTGATCTGGGCTCTGCAGCAAGCCTGTAAGCTGGGAGATGATGGAGGTGCTGAGGCTTGGAAACCTGTAATCTCCCGCCATACATCTGAGGTGGCGTGTTTGAAGTCCTACCTCGGATTATTTATATTACTTTTGCAGTGTGTACTGGAAGGGCATTAGCCCAAACTCCTGGCAGCAAGGCTTCCAGGGTGTTGGCCACTTAGAAAATACGGAAGGAAGGGCACAAGGGGCTCATCTAGAGAGGTGCTCAAGCACTAGAGTTCTCTGCTTAGCTGGATAATCAAAGCCAGACCATGCAGTGCACACTTCCTTCAAGTCAGCTGCACGGGGGCCACATTACCAGTTCTCCCAAGTCCGACACCTGATCTGCCATTTACTGCATAATCCTGTCTGTCTGTCTGTCTGTCTGTCTTACCATACTGGGGATGGAACCCAAGGCCTCTCGAATGCCAGGCAAGTGCCCCACCATGAAGCTACATCTCCAGCTTCTGCCTTTTATTTAAAACTACAACTCTTTTAAAACTTAGCTTTATTCTGAAAAGTCTGTGAGACTGTCTGCTGTCAGCATTCTGTTTTTCTCTTGCACATTAAGATGTGCTCACGGGGGCTGGTAAGATGGAGCAGAGGGTGAAGGCATCTTCTGCAAAGCGTGAAGACCTGAGTTCAATCCCTAGGACCCATAGAACCAGCTCCTAAAATTAATTCTTTGACCTCTACACCTATGCGCGCTCTCTCTCTTTCTCTCTCTCACACACAGTCAATATTAAGATATTATTGAAATGTGTTCGTAACCTAACCTGACAAATGTCAGTCCAGGCAAGGAGACTCATACCTGTTTTTCTAAGTGCTTGGGAGGTAGAGGCAGAGAGATTTCCAGAAGTCTAAGGCCAGCCTGGGCTACAGAGGGAGACCCTGTTTCAAACATCAGCAGCAAGGGGTGGAGGGAAGGAAATGAGGTAACTGCCCATATAAAATACCCAGCCACCAGGGACCACAGTTTAGAAATCGCTGACGGAGTCAGGTATGCTTGTGGTATAAATTGGGGAACTGAGAACTGCAGATTAAGGGCTTCCCCCAAAGCCCTTCAGGTACATATGGGCTGATTAGGGGCGAAGGGGTTACAAAAACAGCCACCGATCCATGGAACATTTTCTTTTGAGACAGGGTTTCTTCGTGTAATAGTCCTGGCTGTTTTGGATTTGCTTTGTAGACCAGGCTGGCCTCGAACTCACGGAGATCTTGCCTGCCTCTGCCTCCTGAGTGCTGGGATTACGGGCGTG
Organism: Psammomys obesus; assembly: GCF_907164565.1. Taxonomy (NCBI): domain Eukaryota; kingdom Metazoa; phylum Chordata; class Mammalia; order Rodentia; family Muridae; genus Psammomys; species Psammomys obesus. The sequence goes on along the minus strand of NW_026587032.1, from coordinate 5,967,499 downwards.
CGCCACGATGAGTTGAGGTTCTCCTGTGCATTTCCAGCTGGGCCAACTACATTGTGAGCTTGAGACTGGCTTGGGGTACATGAAACTGTGTATGAAATAAAATAAAGTAAAACAAAAGCTTTCCTACGAGCACCAGGAGCAAAGAAAGTAAAAGGCCAAAAGTGGACAGATAAGGAACTCTGGGATTTCAAAACAAGATGGAGGGGGCATCGGTGACTTCAGCCACTTGGGAGGCTCAGTTAGGAGGACAGAAATCCTGAGATACCTGCCTGGGCTACAGAGACAGTTCAAGGTAAGCCTAGACAAGTTAGTGAGGTCCTATGTCAAACTAAGAACAAACTAGGCTAGGGACATAGCCTGGTGATGGAGCCCTTGCCTGGCATGTGGGAGGCCCTAGGTTCCACCCCCATTTCAGGGTGGAGGAAGAGTGACCCCAGAAAATTTGGGGAAGGCATGCCTTTTGAAGGGTGGGTGAAATCTGGACACAGACCTGCACGGTTTGTTTTTCAAGAGGAAATTCTTCCCATTTGTAGAGTCGCTCTTCCTGTGGCTAAGTTCTGCTGGTGGGGAAGGGCCCGGTTTCCCAAGTACCCTGAGGATCATTGCCAGCAGTCTGGCTGCAGGCTGCATTGCCCCCACCCTGAGGGTTGGAGAGGCCCGAGGACTGGCCTGGAACAGCAAGGAATGTTCGTCCACGTCCATGTCACTTGTCAGGATCGCCTCTGCCCTCAACACCACTAATGGGAAAAAGGTTTTTGTTTTCTCCTTCCTTCCTTCCTTCCTTCCTTCCTTCCTTCCTTCCTTCCTTCC
>NW_026587032.1:5940194-5966289 GCF_907164565.1 Psammomys obesus | reverse complement strand
CTTCCTTCCTTCCTTCCTTCCTTCCTTCCTTCCTTCCTTCCTTCCTTTTGCAGGCTTTGGGATGCTGGATCCCCGCAACACCGTGGAATGGGCCTGTCTTCACCCCTAGTTCACAGACGAAGGACAGAGAGCTCAAGATCACTCAAAGGGAGTCACATTGATATTCCCCCCCACCACCACACCACCGCCGAGACAAGCCGCTTCCTATCTTGGCTATTTCATCTGCTGCGCAGGCCTGGAGGGGACCCCTCTCCCTCCTCGTCCACCACTGCCCCTGGGCTCCTGCCAGCTGCTTTCTCTGTCACCCTGCCCTTTCCCCAGTAATTCTGTCACACCCCTGTCCCATTCTCAATACTGTAACCCATCAATTATCAGGTTTTCGATCCTTGTTAAATTTTCGTTTATTTATTGGGGTGTGTAGGAGGCTCGGTGCCATGGCCCATACATGGAGGTCAGATAGTGGTCGGCTTTCTACTTCCCTTCAACTGTGTGGAACCCAGGGATCGAATTCAGGCTGTTACGCTTAGTGGAAAGGGCCTTTAGCTACTGAACCACCTTGCCAGCCCTAATATCTTTTAACATAAACAATCTACAAATGCACAAATATGCTTTTACATCCACGCCTACAAGTGGCCAGAAGGCACTGTACTCCGTCACAGTGGGCTTTGTGCCACGGTGTGTGTGGAGGTCAGGCGACTGTGTGCAGGAGCTGGTTCTCTCCTTTCACCTTGCAGGATCCAAATCAGTCGTCAGGTTTAGTGTTTGTTGGCTCTCTCTGCCCCATCCTCTGTCCACTGCAGCTTCCCACACTTCCTGCCAACGCCTGTAGGTGTTCGAGCTTGTTCAATCAACACCTCAGTGGTCACTTTCTGCTTCTCACTGTCCACCGCTGGGGATGGTGCTGTCCAGCTGTGCTGGAGGTCAAGTCTCTAGTATTTGTATCCCAGGGCCCCACTTTAGGTCACTCACCACAATTTATGACTCTGCCTCTGTCCATCGTTCCCACAGTGGTCGCTGCCGATGGCTGTGGTCATATGATTCGGCTTCTATGGATGAAGCATATATCTCCCATCTTACATTTTTCCTTCCAACTTCACCTGCAGCCTGAGTGCTTATCAGAGACCACGTCACTCCCCACTTTAACCCTTCATGGATTTCCCTGACCAGTGCGGCCCAAGCACTTTCCGGTCCTCAAACCTCATGCTTGGTCTTACCCAGCTCCTCAGCACATGGGAGCTGGGATACCTCCCTGGGCATTGTGCCTCAGCCACACTGAGGTTCTTCAAGCACCCTTTCTCCTACCCGCCCCAGGTTCTTCACACCTCCTGCTTCTGCCTGCCTTGCTTTTTCTTCCCTAGCACCTGGTTGGCTCCTCCGTCCCTGGCCAAAGCCAATCTCCTTCCCATGATGACTGTCCCATATCTGGGCTAGCTGCCTCCTGCAGCTCTGGAAGGAAACCATCTCCTTAAACACTGAATGAGTGTCCAGCGTCAGGCCTCCTGGGGCCATGAGGGCTCCTCTCTGGGAGGAGCTGGGAGTATGCGTGTGACTAAATGTCTGTGTGCCTATGAACATCTGTGCATCTACCCCAGTGGGGATTTGAGTGACTGTATACATGCCAGTACCCAGGCCACCTCCTTGGACCCTACTGTCACCCTTCCTGTTTGGCTTCAGCTAGGGTCAGTCATGTGACAACCAGGCCAGGGTCTGCTTTCTTTCACACCTGGGGCTGCAGAGTGAGAAGGACCGAGAAGGGACTTCCATCACCCCAGATACCCTGAAAGTCAGCAGGCCAAGGGGAGTTCTAGCTGATGACTGGTTCCAAAGTGGTCATTCCTACTGCTTGGAAACACAGCACCTTATGGGGCCCTCCCTCCAGCCTCTCTCTTGGCTTCTGTAAGGGGCTTGAAGCATCCCTGAGTCAGGTTCTTGTCCTTCAGCAACTGTGTAGTAGATATGATTATTATCATCTCACTTTTCGGATGAAGAAAGGAGGGCACAGAGGCTAAGTCTACCGGGATTACACAGCCGGAGAGAGACTTTGTGGCCAACCCATTGCCAGAAAGCAGAAATGAGAAAGAGGTGTATAGAGAAAATTTTTTGTTTGTTTGTTTGTTTGTTTGTTTGTTTTGCTCTTCGAGACAGGGTTTCTTTTTGTGTAGCTCTGGCTCTCCTGGAACTCACTTTGTAGACAAAGCTGGCCTCGAACTCAGAACTTCAACTGCCCTTGCACTCCTCTGAGATGCTAGGATAAAAGGTGTGGGCCACTGCCACCCGACTGAAGCCACTTTTTAAATTATTATTATTAGTTTTTTCGAGACAGGGTTTCTCTCTGTAGCCTTGGCTGTCCTGGACTCACTCTGTAGATCAGGCTGGCCTAAAACTCACAGAGATCTGGCTGCCTCTGCCTCCCTAGTGCTGGGATTACAGGCATGTGCCAACGCGCCCGGCTTCTTACAACTCTTGAGTGGAGAAACCTATATTCAGAGAAGTTGAATAAATTACCTAGGGGCACACATGAGGAGGTCAGTGGACACAGAAGCTGGTGTTCTTGGCCACTGGAGGAAGGAGGCTTGAACCCGGCCCCACTCCTGCCCTGAGCCTTCAGACCTTCTTCCTGGCCATCTCCCACTCATTCTTCTCATCCTCCTTCCTCTTCATCTCGACCTTGAAGAATCTCACCCAGTAAGGGTGGGACACAGAAATCACCCAGCTGCAGAGGGGAAACTGAGGGGCACAGCTTCAGAGCTTGGGAGCAGAGCCACCTGCTGGTTCCCAGGCCAGAGCCTTGTACCTTTACCCCTTAGTTCGGTGAGGCTGACTGTCTCCACTGCCTCTGGTTGGTAAAAAACCCTGTCCGAGAAGGCCCGCACGGTAGGTTTTTGGCTTGTTCTTTTGTTTTTGTGTCTTGAAACAGGGTCTCACCCTTTAGCTCACAGCGATCCTCCTGCTCCAGCTTCTGAAATGCTGAGAGACTACAAGTGTGTATCATCATGCTCAGATCCAGTGTGATTTCTTTTTCTTCTTTAATTTCAGGCAGGGTCTCATGTAGCACAAACTGGCTTCCAGTGGGCTGTGCAGCCAAGGATAACCGTGAACGCTGGCTCCTCCCACTTCCACCTCTCACACAATGGATTTCAGGGACGTGCCACCACACCCTGGGGCTGTGCAGGGCTGGCATGGAGTCCAGGACTAGGTGCATCCTAGGCAAACACTCTCCTACCTGAGCAGCACCTCCAGCTAAAAAAAAAAAAAAAAAAAAAAAAAAAAAAAAAAAAAAAAAAAAAAACAGGCGGAGACTGCCTGTGATTCTAAGGAGCTCAACATCAATGGGACAGACAGCATCTGAGTGGGGACGCTGCCCAGAATCGCCTTTGCCTGGTTGGGGTGGGCTCAGGGGATGGCTGTTGGCAGGCTATGGGTTAAAGCAGCACAAACCTGCTGTGTGTTGCAAGAAGGACTGAGAACCACAAAGGAGTCCACTTTCTACAAACTATTGGAACTGTTGGAGAGACGTTTTGTTTTCTTTCTTTCTTTCTTTTTTTTTTTTTCTTTTTTTCAAGACAGGGTTTCTCTGTGTAGCCTTGGCTGTCCTGGACTTGCTTTGTAGACCAGGCTGGCCTCAAACTCATATTGATCCACCTGCCTCTGCCTTTCTAGTGCTGGGACTACAGACGTGGGCCTCCATGCCCAGCTGGAAAGAAGATATTCCAAAGAGACATTCTCACCTCCCCTTTGGCTCTCAGACTACTGAGGCAGCAGGCCCCAAGAGGCTGGAACCTCATCCCGGAAGAGGGGAAAGGATGAATGAAGTCTTGAGTCGACGAGAGGGGAGCTTGTTTCCCTAAAAAGATTTCACATAATTGTCAGATCACTCTGCAGGAGAAACGAGAGCCAAGACAGTCTATGACGGGTGAGACCACACCTTGGTTACGACTGCTTAGCTGTGCTTGCCTCTTTGTCCTCTTAAGTAAACCTAAACCCTATGCCGGGGACCCTGAAGACAGACTTCCTCCCGAGGCCACATCTAATGCACCTCCTTTCTCTGCTTTTCGCAATTTATCCTGCCTCTTTAAACAGCCTGTTGGGTTCAGGTGGTGGAACCAGGCTTTGTCAGAACCCAGACTGTCTCCCTAGCCTCTCCAGTCACCTCACTGGTCCACAGTATAACGGGACCATGTACACCTGCACTGGAGTCCCCACACAGCCCTAGCTTTGAACACTGCCCCCCCCCCCCCAGATTTCTACAAAGGTGTCTCTTTGCCTTACCCTAGACCTCTCTGGCCTCCTTGCTGGCTGTGCTCTCTCTTGAACTTTGCTCCTGGTGGGTGTGAGGGACACAGTGCCTCCTAGGGAGCATCCAGAATCCCAGAGAGGGGCCAGAGGAAACCTGGCCATCGCTGGTAAGCAAGTGGCAGCCTGGTGCTCACCAGAAGGAGGCTAAGGATGTTTGCTGGGCTGGCAGCTGAGCAGGCTGTACTCTGCCCAGTCTTCCTAGCATCTGTCTTCCTTACAGACAGGAAGACTGGAGGTTAGACTATTAGGAGATGACTGGGAAGGAGACAGAGGCAGAGGGATTACTCTCATGAGGAGGAGAAACACATCTCTCCACCCTGAAAATGGTCACTTAGAGATGAGAAAGATACGCTCCTCACTCTGAACCGTCACCCAAAATGGATGGTCCTTGCATTCCACTGCTTCCCACTGTTTTACTGAGCCCTCAAAACAAGGTTGTCTCACTGTCCCTGAATAAATGGAAGAGGAGGAGGCTCCTAGGCTGAGAAATTTGCTTCCTGTCTTCCAGTCTGGATCCACAGTTGCCTGGTCTCTTTCTTTCTGCAGCTCCATTCTGCCGCTGGCCAAGGCTTCTGTCCCCAGCCTTGGTTCCCCCCATCAGGGTGGAAAATGAGGGTCATGGGTCACAGACACAGGAGTCCAAGAACTACAAGGCATTGTCAGTGGCCAAAGAATTATGAACAGGCAGGGCTCAGTGGCACAGGCCTGTAATCCCAGCACTCAGGGAGGCAGAGGTGGGCAGATCTCTGTGAGTTCGAGGCCAGCCTGGTCTACAAAGTGATTCTAGGGCAGCCAGGGCCACACAGAGAAACCCTGTCTTGAAAACAACAACAACAACAAAAAAGAATTATGAACAGAAGACCCAGGAAGCATCTGATAATGCCCTCCTACCCCAGGAGCACTGAATTAACGAGGTTGCCAGGACCCAGGCTCTGAGGGTCTGAAGGTTTCCCTCTTATCATGGCTCTGTGGGAAAACAGTAGTAGGAGGAGTTTAATCACAATGTTGGCTGTCATCTCCCCACGAGAAAGCATCGCTGCCTTCCATCTTACAGAGGAAGGAAGGGCTTAGCTCTGAGGCTACAGCCTTGTCCTCCCATCCTCCTCCTGCTGAGCTAGAGACACCTCTGAGGGGTGGATCTGGTCAAGTTGACCTTTTCTCTCTCTTTTTAAGCTGTGGGCAGAGACCCACAGCAAGAGAAGAGCAGACACAGGATGTGAACCCATGAGCGCTGAGTGTTTTCCCTAAGCCCTTTGCGCTCTGACCTACAAAGAACAGGAGGAGCAGGCTGGAAGTACGGGAATGCAAGTGGTGAACGCATAGATGAATGAAATGAATGAATGAATGAATGAATGAATGGAATGAATGAATGCTCTTCCTCTCGGAGCAGCAAGAGATGAGGGCTGGTCTCCCAAAATATCAGACGGGGGGCGGCGGCTTAGACCCTCTGAAGCTCCCCTCTTGGCCTGAGAAATTGTTCATCAGCTTCCCCAGGGAATTGGGTGCCACCTAGAGGACATTAGGGGCCCAGCAATGGTGTCCCCTAAAGAGGGGGGCCCACCCCACTGCTCCTGAGCCTTCCCTTTACCCTCCCTTTACCATTTCCCCATCCGTTCCTTTAAAAATGCAGACAAGACCCGGGCAGCATGGCATGCTTTTTTAATCCCAACCCCAGAGGCAGAGGCAGAGACATGTGGATCTCTGTGAGTTCCAGGCTGGTCAGGGCTACACTGTGAGACCCTGTCTCAAAAACAACACAACAAACAAACAAAACTGTAGACCAGGGTTGTGGGGTGGCTCAGCGGATAAGAGTACTTGCTGTACAGCACAAGGACCAGAGTTTGGATTCTCTGAACCCACTTAAAAAACAACAAACAAACAAACAAACAAACAGGTATTGCCAAAAGTACCTGTTAACTCCAGAGCTATACGGAGCTGAGACAGCTCACTGCGGGAGGGGGAGGGAGGTGGGAGGGAGGGCTCACTGGCTGGCCAGCTTAGCCAAACAGGTCTAGTCCCAGGTTCAGGGAGAGACCCTGCCTCAAAGGAATAAGGTGGAGTGTGACGGGGTGTGATAGAGAAGGACGCCCAGCATCCTTCTCTGGTCTCTGCAAGAACTCAAGTGTGCACATGTACACCCGTGCATACGTTACACATAGGCGCACACACATGCACATGCAGATAGGAAATGGGATGTGGCTTGGTGTCAGAGCCCTTGCCTAACAGGCTGGATCAGGTCCTTCTTCCATTGAGGCCCGTGCACATCTACACATGTATGTCTCTCTCTCTCTCTCTCTCTCACACACACACACACACACACACACACACACACACACACACACATCTTCAAAAAGTCAAGGGAAGAGATGGGTCAGAGGAAGTCTGGGGATTGGTCTTCAGCTGAAGGGACTACAGAGGTCTTCCATCCTGAGCTTGCCCAGTGGGTGAGGGTTTGTGGGTCTGCAGGAGACTGCCCTCGCTTCTGAAGAGCTGAAACAAGCGCTTCAGCGAGTTGATGGCCACATCCCACCAACCTCCATCCAAGCAGTTGCGGGAGAGACCCTGACGCACTTTGCAAGGCGCCTGTCCACGTGAGGTGGTTTCACCGGTTCGAAAGCATGTAACATTACAGACAAGTGAGGCCGGGAGAGCTCCAGCAGCGAATTTGCTTTGAATGTCTAAGGCCCAGGTTCCACCCTCAACTCCAAGCAATGGGGGGGGGAGTACTCATTTTAAAGCATGGTAGAAACAATACCTATAATTATAGCACTTGGGGTGGATGAGGCCGGGGAACTGTGAGCTACAGCCAGGCTGAACTACATGAAAGGCTCTGTCTCAAAAAATAAGTAAATATATATATATATATATATTCAATTCCCATCACCGACATGGTGGCTCACAACTGTCTGTACTTCCGGTTCCTGGGGATTGAAGCCCTCTTCTGACTGCAGACACACATGTGAGCAAAGCACTCATAGGTATAAAATAAAAATAAATAAATGTACTTATTTAGTATGTACGCATGTCGCAGGCGGTACTCGTTGCTGAGAGAACAACTTTTCAGGAGTCAGTTCTCTTCTTCTACTGCGAAGTCCAGGGAACAGAGCTCAGGTCTCCAGGCTTGGCAGCGAGCACTGTTACCCACTGAGCCATCTTGATGGTTCCCTAGGTAAGTAAAATTTGGGAATTAATTTATTACAGGGAAAAATACAGACAATATCTTCTCCAGAATGAAACCGCAGCGAAATGAAAACGCACTCGTGAGCCTGCCCCATTGGTACCAGCATTGGTCTGTGTGGAGTAAGCATCCTTAAATTCCAGATGTGTAGACCACAGCAAGGCTTGCCACGGTGGCTGAATTTGCAGCCTGTGGCCTTAGTATCTCCCCATAATGCCTTTTCTCAGCCCACAGTCTGTACCCCATACTCTTACTTCATCCTCTCTGCTTGTCAAATCCTCACATTCACCAAGACCAGGCTTTGATGCTCAGGCATATCCCACCTCTATTGTTTGTCCTCTGCATTTCCAAGCATAAGCTCTCTCAGTCCATCAGTGATGCATGCAAGGAGCATGCCTGCAGAGCCTCCGTGTAGCTGGGCGTTACATACCTGCTGTGCAAAGTCCCTCACCCCAGGGACTTTCACTTGGGTGTTTAAAAAAAAAACCCATGCACTAAAAAAGTAAGAGATGCAGTGTGTGGTAAGAGATGGCCGGGGCCTGTTGAGGCAGGGCACTGAGACAGGGGAGTGCCTTTGAAGCCTGTTGAGAAGTAGGCTCCCCTGGCCTGGGTAGGCAGCACCAGCATCGAAGAAGCAGCTCCCCAGCACCCGCAAAGGCTTTGGGGTTGAGAAAGACAGGAAGGCTGATGCAAAGGTATGTAGGGCAGGAGATGGGGTTCCTGAAATAGACAGGGGGTCCTAGAGGGCCTCCACCGCCATTTTTGAGGCGTGCGATCTTGATTCTGCTGCAAGGGAAGTGGCTGGGATTTACATTTTTTAAAGTGTTCTGGCAGGCTGGGGAGGATCAGAGGGCCAAGAGTGGAAGCAGATGGGTCCTTATCTCTCCTTCCCCACTTTCTGGGCCAGCCTAAGCCTTATCTCGCTTTCTAGAGAGCTCCTTGAGGCCAGGGAGGGTGCCTGTCTCAGAGGTTGCAGAGCCCAGGCCAAGCCTGACTTGTAGATGGGGTGCCCCGCCTCTGCCCCAGGAGAGAGACAGGGACACATTCTGCTCTCTCCTCTTGCCTCCCGCCTCCCCTAGCTCTCCTCACTCCCTGGCCCCAGCACCAGGGAATGTTTGACAGAGGCACGTGTTCTCCAAACACAACTTGACGCATGATTTCAGGAGAAACACGCAAACAGATTTCTGCCTCTCGCATCCATCAGGGGAGACATGGGCTCTATAAACAAAGGCAGGGTTTGTCTCCTGCTCTTCCATGCAGACGTTTTCCCTGCGAACCTGGCAGCCCCCAGGCCCAGCCTGACCACGTAAGACCAGAGCCCCTCACTTGAGCCTCCAGGATCCGTGGCGCTTGTTCACAGATAACAAAACAGATTCCATCCGGGCTTGGTAGTGCCTGCCTGTACTCCTGACTTTGGGGAGGCTGAAGCAGGAGGACTGCTGCACGTTTGAGGCCAGCCTGGGCTGCATTGTGAGTTCCAGGATAGCCCAAGCTACAGAGAGAGACCATGGACACACACACTCAAGATATTGTGGCTAGCAGACACTATACTACTTAGCTAATAGAAATAACACCATCTCAAGCTAGGTGCGGTGGTGCACTTAGCACTTGGGAGGTTGAGGCTGAAAGATCATGAGTTCAAGGCCAACCAGGACTACACAAAGAGCCCTCGTTTCAAATAAAACAAACAAACAAACAAACAAACAAACAAAGCAGGTGACTAGAGAGATGGCTCAGCAGGAAAGAGTATTTGCCTCAAAATCATGAGGACCAGAGTTTAGATCCTGGCATCCGTGTAACAAGCCAGGCTTTGAGCATGCATGTGTGTGCAATTGTGAGCACATGCAGAGACATACAAGCAAGTAAGTAAATAGGGTAGGGCATGGAGAGGCGTGCGCTTAATCCTAGCACTCAGAAGGCAGACTTCTGAGTTTGAGGCCAGCCTGGTCTACATAGAGAATTCCAGGGCTACACAGTGAGATCCTGTCTCAGACAACAACAAAAATAAATCTTAAAAAATATATATAAGTTAAAGTAACAGCAGCAAAAATTTAAATTAAAAAAAAAAAAAACATACACGCACGCAAAAGACAGTAAACAGCACTCGTTTTGTCTTGAGTGTTTTACCTAGCTAGACACGCCTCAAAAATGCCGGTGAGGTAAGGTCCTTATTTTCCCATTTTTTCAGGTGGAGAAACTTCAGACACAGGGAGCATGACCAGATGATTGTCTGAGTCCTCCTGAGACACAGGGAAGGTAGGACTTGAATTTATATTTTTTAAAGACTTACTTATTTACTTTGTTGTTGTTGGAGCCAGAATCTCACTTTGTAGCCCTGGCTAGCCTAGAACTCACTCTGTAGACCAGGCTGGCCTTGAGTTCACAGAGATCTGCCCGTCTCTGCTTTCTAAGGGCTGGGATTAAAGGTGTGCACCCCCACCCAGGGGAGGCCCTGATGCTGTATTCTGTCAGGTTTCATCTGAGTGCCCCAACCTACGGTATCAGGCAAGCTGGTCCCTACCCCTAACTTCAGTCTCTAAAACCACCAAGGCCAGAGAAGGCAGCTGCCCCAGCATCCTCTGTGAAAGGTGATGCTTGGGAGCCTGCGCTGGGGGTCTCCTCAGAGCCTCAGTTTCCCCAGGGGCTCAGTGAAATGACAGTTGCAGCCTTGTCCCTTCGTACAGCCCCCCTCTGTGACTGCTAGTGGTGGGGGTAGAGGATAGGACAGGATGCCTATCCCCTGAACAGAGTCGGTGGAATGTCACGCAGCCTAGTTCTGGGTTTAAAGCCCCAGGGGTGACTCTGGGTCTGGCCTCCTCCATGGGGAGACCCCCCACCTCGGGCTCCAGCCCAAATTGCCAGACACAAGTTTGAGAAGACCACCCCCCCCCTCCAGGCAGGGTGACCAGGAGCCAGCCGGCTGGCCATTTGTCCCCAGATGGGTGTGCAGATAACAGGCGTCTGGAGATAAGGCAAGGGGAAGAGAGCCAGGCCAAGCCAGCCAGGCAGAAGCAGGAGCTGGAGCAGTACAGGCGCCGGCAGAGTGCTGCCTCCCAGCCCTGGGGCCAACCCACAGCTCTCCCTGCTATCCTTCCCCAGGACTGCTGTCCTTCCCTCTCCCGCACTCCCTGCCTTTGCAGAACTGAGGAAAGCAAACAAACCAACAGGAATTTGTCCAAAGCTTCTGAGGGTCCTGGGCTAGTCCTGGGGCTGGCTTGGCAGACAGCCTATGGCCTCCTTGCACAGAGTCCAGCCTCAGGAGGTCCAGCCATACAGTGAGCCAGAGACTCTGCCTGTTGTCCTCTTTGCTGATGAAAAGCACAGAGGTTGGAAACATCAGGTCACAGCTAGAAACCAGTGCCTCTGGGATCCCAGTTTAGGCAATCTGGCCTTGGTGGGTGGCCTCCCTGCTGCTTTAACTGTCGCCTGTGATATTATTACACGAGGAAGGAAAATAACAGCTGAGCTTATTTGATTTTTTTTTTTCTTTGTTTGGTTTTTGAGATGGTGTCTTATTTGGCCCATACTGGTTTCAAACTTACTAGGTAGCCAGGAGGACCTTGAACTTCTTATCTCCCTGCCTGTACCTACAGAGTGTGAGGATTACAGGTTTGTACCCCACCCTGGGTTCATGCTGTGCTAGGGGTTGAACCTAGGACCTCCTGCACATTAGGTGAATGTTCTACCGGTTGAACTGCTTTCCCTGTTCCCATATATGTCCATGTATGTCTATGTCATGTTTGGGAACATAGATGGTCATATGGCACACAACCACATTTCAGTCCATGTCAGATCACAGATGGGAGATTACGCCTCCCGGTGACGTGGCTGTCGGTGACGTGGCTGTCATCTAAGGTCATGCCTCTGCTGAGTAAGGAGACTGACTGACGCATTTCTCACAATGCTCCCTATAAGGAGACATAGTGACCGCTCTGGGTAGCAGTGCTGGGCTGCTCCTGCTTGTCCGAGGCGTGATAACCAAAAGTGTCTCCAGGCATGGCCAACTATTCAAGGCAGTCCCTGTCCCTTCCTCGGGTGCCCCATTGTTCTGGAAGGTACTTCTAAGAGAGGTTCTCCTTGCTTAGGTTTCTGTGCAAGCATGAGGCGTGGAAAACAAAGGAGCCACTAATTAAGACGGAAAGTATGAAAGGGATGGATGGATGGATGGATGGATGGATGGATGGATTGATGGATGGATGAAGGGAAAAGAGATGGATGGGCACTGACTGAAGGAACTAGATGAAGAAAGCAGATCCCGAGCTGGGTGTGGAGGTGCTCACTTGTCATCCCAACACTCTGGAGGCAGAAGCAGGAACATCGGAAATGCAAGGCTATCCTCAGCTATAGGGCGTTCGAGGCCAAGCTGGGAGACATAAGACCCTGTGTGAAAAGGGAGAGGGCTGGGGAGGAAACCATCAGGTCCCGGGTATGTGGGAACGCCCTGAGACCATCCATCAACATCCCTCCCCACCCCGGCTTTACAGGAAAGGAGAGAGGCCTGCAGAGGACAGGGCTTGTCTGCGTTCATAAACACACCAGTGCAAGGCAAGATGGAAGGCTCAGGGCGCTGGCTCCTGCCCAGAGCTCTGGACCCAGGAATGTGAAGAAGGCAGGAGCCCGCTGCTCTGGGAAAACTTTTTTTTTTTTCCTCTTACAGATGAGGCTCTGTGGCCTCATCTGTGAGAGCAGATTACCTTTCGGGCTGATGCCTTTAGACAACATCTAATGGTATACTGTGAAAGGGGCAGCCTGAAAGGGATACTCCCGAGGCAAGAGACCCCCCAGGTGACTTGTAGCCCAGAGCTCTCAGTGCAGCAGGTCTGTGTGCACGGAATGGTCTTTGGTCACTTACACCTCTCCCTCCCTCGCCCACTGGAATTCTTCTCACCAAGTGCCCCTCCTTCTTAGTGCTTGCCTGAGCACAGGTGACCATTATTTATGGGAGCCCAGGCAGCTTAGCAGTGCCTGCCAGCGCTGAAGAGCCCCTCAACACTGCTGACTGCCAAGAGTCCCTGGGTGGGGTGGGGGGTAGGTGTGGAGTCTCATAAGTCCCTCCCTACCCATGATGAAAAGTGGATGGGCCCAGTCTTATACAGGTCTTGTGCAGCTAAACACAGGATGGGTAAACAAAACCTAGCACATGCCTACAGAGGATTATCACTCAGACCTGCAGATGAAGGCAGTGTGGACATGTGCTGGTACATGGATAACATGCTAAGGAAACCAGCTACTACCAGAAGACAAATATCTTTTTTTTTTTTTTTTTTTTTGAGACAGGGTTTCTCTGTGTAGCCTTGGCTGCCCTGGACTCACTTTATAGACCAGGCTGGCCTCTCAAACTCACAGAGATCTGCCACACCCTGCAGAACAAATACCTTAAGAGCCCACTTACATGAAGTACCTGGTTCATTCAGACTCCTAGAAAAACAAGGTGGGGAGCCGGGGAAAGCAGACACTGTTTTTAAGGGGTAACGACTTTCAGTTTTAGGAGATGAATTATGGAGACTGGGTACACATTGAACTCCTTTTTTATTGCTTTTTCTCTGTTCTGTTCTGTTCTGTATTGAGACAGGGTTTCGCTGTGTAGCTCTGGCTGTCTTGAAACTCACTCTGTAGACCAGGCTGACCCGGAACTCAGGGATTCGCCTGCCTCCGCCTTCCTAGTGCTGGGATTAAAGGTGTGCACCACCACCACCTGGCTACATTAATGTACTTTTGTGTATGAGAGACAGGATTGCATGTGCTTCAGGCTGGACTCAAACTCACTGTGTCGCTGAGGGTGGCCTTGAACCCCTGATCCTCATCCCAAATGCTGGGTTGATGGGTAGTTTGTGAATATGTATAATACCATTAAATTGCATTAAAATTGTTATGCCAATAAGCTTTTTGTTGTGTGTGTTTTGTTGTATTCTTTTAAAGGATGAGGAAGAACATGAGGTGAAAAGGAGCCGCTGTGAACCATACTCCACACAATCCTTCCTGACTGGGTGTGGGAATTCAGAAGGGAACTGGTGGATAGGGCAGCCCTGTGGATCTGGGGACAGGACTGACTCAGCCGCCCGGGGGGATGGATGCTACTCTGGGAAAGTTTGCCTGAAGCTCTGTCTCCTGTGGACTGAGCTCCTTCTGGGGTCTGGTGCCCTGAGATTAGCTGGGCCACAGGTTAGGAAGACAGCAGCAGGAGCCAAAACTGGGAGCGGCCCAAACCTCTGTGGTCTGACCCCCACAATGTTAAGAGGGGCTCAACTTCGAGGTCTAAGACCTCACTTCTGCCTCCAAATCTCCATACGTCTCTTCCCCCCACTTCCGCCTTCCAAATCGTGACAAATCGTAACAGATGACTCTTCTAGCAGCTGTCATGGAAAAATCCTCCTGTGTTCGGAAGGACAGTTCTCAGTCCCATCAGCAGAACCCAGAACAAGAACACTGCGTCACCAATTGATCTAGACACACAGTATGTGTCTAGATGGTGGGAACTGGGAAGATAGGCAATTTTTTATTTTTAATTTTTTATTTTTTACTGTGGTAAAATACATAGAACTGGATGTGTGTCAATTCATCTCATGAATGTGAGAGAGACCACAGTGTGAATCACATTCAAGGTGTCCAGCAGCCATCGCCATCTTTTTCAGGATGTGCCCATCGTCCCAAATGGAATCTGTAGGCACACTGTTTTGGGTACAGACACACATGCACAAACACACAAACACACCCTTACACATAGTATGTACACAAGTACACATAGATACACACGGACATGCATCATTGCACAGACACACGTATGTGATACATAAGCATGCAAACACATGCGTACACACGATACGAAGACACATTTACATATAGCCACACAAACACACAGATGTTCATCATACACACAGACACAGATGTACATAAATACACATGGACTATGCTGATACACACATAAACATATGCACAGATATGCGAATGCCGAATGCTCAGAGGCACACACACACACAGAGGCACACACATATACACATACCATACATAAATGCAACACACACAGGTACACACATAAACACACACATATACAGAGAGACACGCAAACACACAGAAATAAGAAAGACAAAAACCACACAGACATACAGACATTCACACACACACAGATGCATGTTTGCCTTTTCTTCCTTTCTTTCCCTTTTTTCTGTGTAGCCTTGGTTGTCCTGGAACTCACTCTGTAGCCCCAGGCTGGTCTGGGACTTAGAGATCCGCCTGCCTGTGCCTCCCGAGTGCTGGGATTAAAGTTGTAAACCATTATGTCCCAGCTACCTTTTTTTGTTTTTTAAAGATTTTGTTTTAAATTAGGCATGCCTGTCTGCGCGCGCGCGCACACACACACACACACACACACACACACACACACACTCACACACTCACTCTTTGATTGCTCATCTGAGTGCAGCACCCACAGGGGCGAGAAGAGGGCATTGGATTCCCTGGGACTGGAGATGTAGGAGGGTGTGAGCCACCAACCTGGGTACTAGGACCTGAAATCAGACCCCCTGGAAGAGCACACAGCGCTTTTAACCGCCGAGCCATCTCTTCGCTAGCTCTGCTCTTTTTGAGTTTTAAAGACAGGATCTCTTTTCATAGTTTACAAAAATAGTAATCTCAGCACTTGGTATTAAAGCAGCTAGCATTTCTGTGAGCACGCCCCATGTTTCGGGAGACTAAATTCCTTACGAGACTGTCTATGCCTGAAAGCCAGGCTTCTCCTCACCCTACAGCCTTTTTGAGGTATCAGACACCCCACACTTATTGTACCCTGTTTGGTGAGCCTTGCTTCCTGAAGTAATTGCATGAATCAAGTTTACTTGGTACAAAGTGGACATTTACTATTTTAATGGCTACCAATGTATTTAACACATAGATATTTAAATATAGCAATATCTTTAAATATTCTGTGTGTGTGCTTGAATTAATTAACGTATTTAAGTATGTCAACACTTAAATTATGAATGTATTTTAAAGTGCGTCTCATGCTTAAATATGCAAGAGAGAAAAATTCAGCGAACACAAGGAGCCTGGTGTGTCCCACAATGTCTAGAGACTCCCAGCACTGCTCAGAGTGGACCTGTGCCAATAGCCAGTGCTAAAGGGATCCTCCATCTTGCTTCCTCCTGCTCTTGGGGAGACCTGGCCTGCGTGCATGCGTGTGTGTGTGTGTGTGTGTGTGTGTGTGTGTGTGTGTGTGCCTGTGTGTGTGTGTGTATGAGTCTGCTGGCCTGGAAAGGCCAGAGACCACATTGCCTTCACACAGTCCAGCAGCCATCTTTACACAACACCAAACGTGACCAAAAACTCTCCCCGGGAAGGAAAGGCAGCTGCAGCAATGGATCCAATCTGGAAAAGGGAATGGGGGCACCTGCCATCTAAACTCAATCAGAGCTGGAGGATTAGAACTGCTTGTGGGAAAAACATCAACAGAACACACTCAAAACCGGGTGTGGTGGTGCACACCTTTAATCCAGCACTTTGGGGGCAGAGGCAGGTGGGTCTCTGAGTCCCAGGTCTGCCTGGTCTATAGAGCAAGTTCCAGAACAACACAGAGAAACCCTGTCTAGAAAAACCAAAATAAGGGCCAGGTGGTGGTGGTGCACGTCTCTAATTCCAACATTCAAGAGGCAGAGACAGGCCTCTGAGTTTGAGGCCAGCCTGGTCCACAGAGTGAGTTCTAGGATAGCCTAGGCTACATAGAGAAAAGCTGTCTCAAAAACAAGACAAAACAAAACAAACAAACAAAAAGAAAAACAAAACAAATAAATAAATGGTGTATGAAAGTTCCTTTGAATAACAGACTACCCTGACTATACAAAAACTCTAAGAGTAAATATAAATAAATAAACTCAACAAGGTGATCTAATACTCTCCCATTCCGGGCATGAAATAAGATTTATGTTCTATTTGTGTGTTTAGTGGAAAAAACATAACCTTTTGCATTTTAAGATATGTACTAAAATATTTACACAATGAAGAAAACCCCCATCTATTTCAGGAAGAAGTACCCTGTCTGATGACGTTGCTGCCTGGGGTTTACTGGGGTCTCAGCATCCTTCAAGAGCTTGCCTGATCTCAGGCCATTACCGGAGGGGTCTAGAGTTAGAGCTGAGGGATGTTCTAGGACAGCCTGTGGCCCTTAGAGTGCAGGGCCCTGAAAGCTCCCTGAGTGGTGAGACTCCCGTTCAGGAAGTCTCTGACAGCTCTAAGGATCTCCACTGCTTCCCAACCCCCAGGGACACAGCCCAGAAAAATCCAGACGGACCAGTCAACAGGGAACTGGAACTCGCCGTTCACCCCCTCTGGCTGTGTAAAACTCCATCCGGGACCCACCTAGACCCTACGGGTCATGCTGGAGATGTAGGACCTTCACATCCTAAACAAAGGGGTGTTGAGGAAGGGCTGGCTTTTCCCTATGGGCCAGGGGTGCCTCTGTGCCACCTGGAGTTCCCCCAGAGACACCCCCCACAGAGCTCAGACGATTCTAGCCACAGGGCCCCTGCCCTCCCTCCAGGGCTCTCCTTGCCATGCCACTTCAGGGTCACATGCCTGCAGCAGCCAGGTCACTCTCCCAGCTCTAGGGTCTCAAGAAAGCAGTCTCCCGGGCTGGCAGAGGCCACCTACCCAAACCAGCAGCCCAAGCCTCTCCAACCTACCCTTTCTCATTGTCTGCCGCCCTGGCTGCATCCGTCCTCATTTCTTCTGCTGCAGAATCATCGGAGTGGGGGAGCCAAGCTGTCTGTAGCTCATCATCTATGGCCTCTGTAAGTTCCACACCCCCAAAGCTGCCCAGCTAACCTGCCTACCTCCAGCTACGTGCTCAGAGGAGTCATCCTCACAAAGCTGCAGGCGCTACTGAAGGAAGCCAGCCCACCTAAGGCCTAGACCGAGTTGCAGTTACCAGACTCAAGACTCTCAGTGGATAACTGGTATGGCACGCAAATTCTATCACCATAACGGTTGTTTTAAAGGGTTTTAATTAATTAGTTGAGTGATTGGAAGGTGTTTAGGTATGCAGCACTGCATGCCACAGCTGTTGGGCAGAGATCAGAGGACAACCTCCAGGAACTGATTCTCTCCTTTTACCACATGGATCCTGGAGGGATGGAACTCATGTCCTTACACTTGTCAGCAAGCACCCTAACCCTTGAGCTATCTTGCTGGCCCCAGGAGTTTTTGTTTTTGTTTTTGTTTTGATTAAGACAGGGTCTCCGGCCCAGACTGGCCTTAAACTCCCTAGCTAGCTGAGAATGGTGTGGAACTTCTGATCCTTCTAAGTGCTGGGTAATAGTCATGCTCAGCTTCTGCAAAGCCTGAGTGGAGCCCCAGGGCTCTGTGCTTGCTCGGCAAGCTCCCTACTGATAAAGCCACATCTGTAGTCCCTGCTCCCACTCTTTTTTTTTTTTTTTTTCAAATAGGAACCCACGGAACTGGAGAGATTACTTAGTGGTTTTAAGAACACTGGCTGCTTTTCCAGAGACCCAGGTTCAAATCCCAGCACCCATATGGCATCTCATCACTGTCCACAACTCCAGTTCCAGGGGTATCACACACCCTTGCACAGACATACATGCAGGCAAAGCATCAATGCCCATTTAAAAAAAAAGAAAAAGAAAAACAAAAAAGCCAGGCGGTGGTGGTGCACATCTACACAGAGGCAGGGGGACTGCTGTGAGTTCGAGGCCAGCCTGGTCTACAAAGCCAGTCTAGGACAGCCAAGGCTACATGGAGAAACCCTGTCTTGAAAATAACAACAACAAAAGAAAAAGTGAAATGGGTAGCAAATGGCCTTGTCCTCTCTGACGCTTACACCAGCTCAAACTTTGCTTTGTTGGTCCCTGTTCTGTGTTTGTCCTTGTCTTGCTGTCCCTGCTCATGTCACCATCCCTCTTCCACTGGAATATGAGCCGGGAAGGGATGTTGCTGGCCTTGGTGTTCTCCATGTTTGACATGGAGCAGATCTGCACTGGACAGCTGTAGACTCGTCATCCATTTCATCAGGGTGAGGTTTCGACGGCCAGGAGCGCCGAGAAGTGACGAACCTTCCAGCACCTTGACTGGAGTTGCAGGGTTGGTAGAGCGACTCTACTTTCGTAATCCATCAGCCTCCTTCCTCCTATTCCTCACCTCCCCCACCTCACAGAATCCTTCCGGGTTCCCTCAAGGACCATTTCCTGGCCCATTTCCCTCCTTCCTCCACCCCTGCAACCTGCTGGCCTCCGATGTCTCCCTGTGAAAGCACCTGGAGCTCTCTCCTCGCTATGCACCACACAGCCCCCTCTTTAAATGGGTCACTGATTTCCCACTGCTCTGGAATAAAGGTTGATATCACAGCCTGAGGAACCTGACTGCAGCTTCCTTCCCACCCTTATCATGCTGGGCGAGATGGTGCACGCCTTTAGTCCCAGCACTCAAGAGGCAGAGGCAGAGCTCTGCGCGTTCGAGGCCAGCCTGGTCTATGTAGTTAAGTCCAGGACAGCCAGGGCTTTTATACAGAGAAATCCTGTCTAGGAAAACAAAAACAAACAAAGCTTTCCTCATGGAACTTTCTCTAGCCTGGAACTTGCATGCAGATCTGACTGGCCTTGAACTCACAGAACTCTGGCTGCTCTGCCTCTTAACTGCTGGGAAAGGAAGGTATCCGTCTCTCTTGCTGTGTTTGTTTGTATAAGGGTCTGACTCTCAGTCAAGCTGGACACTCCCAGCCAGACCTGGTGGGTACCATATTACCATATGTTCCTGAGACATTGTTTCCAAGGGTCTGCAAGATGACGCAGGGAGAAAAGGCACATGCCACAAAGCCTGACCACCTGAGTTTGACCTCCTTGAACAATGTGATAGAAGGGAAAAACTGAGAACTGTCTCCTACAAGGTTTTTTTTTAAGTTGTCTTCTGACCTTGGCATGCATACTGAGGCACACCTGTCCATGTACACACACACATGCATGCACACATGAACACATATACAAACACACACAGATGCACACACACACACACACACACACGCAAGTAAAATTGCTCTCAATAGATAAAGAAACAAACACCGGTACTGCTTCTCCATCTTTCTGCCATGCTTTCTGTCTGCCTCCTCGCCGGCTGCCAGGCCCCTCTCAAGTACCCCATACCCTGGGACTGGAGTTCAGGCCTTGTACCTGAAACATACTAGATAGCTCTGGGACAGCCCTAGGTGGCAGGGAAAGATGGGTTAGTCTTTGGCCTGGTGGTGACTTCTTTGTGAGCCTTTGGATTCCACCAGCTGGCAATGGGCAGGTTAGCTGGACTCATACCTGCTGCAAAATCTCCAGAGGGCTTGGTAAATTCAGGCCACCAGGTACAGGCTAGCCAGGCCAAGGATCTTCCAAGAAAGAGCTCTTGTCCCTGCCAGGTGTCAAGGCTGAGCAGCAGGATGGGGGCCTGCAGTCCGAGCAAGAACTGGGCACTCCCCAGCCCGGAAGGACACCGGTGATGCCCTCCCAGTGACTTCCACTTTTGTTTTATTTGTTTTTTGAGACAGGCTTTCTCTTTATAGCCCTGGCTGTCCTGGAACTCAGAGGTCTGCCTGCCTCTGCCTCCTGAGTGCTGGGCTTAAAGGTGTGTATCAGCATGCCTGGCTGGTCCACGCATGTTTGATGATGTTCTCAATAAGCTTCAAACCGATCAGGAAGTAACTCTATGAGCTGAGATCATCTGTATTTGATTCTTCCTTCCTTCAAAGTAGGAACGAAAAAAAAAATCAAAACTATATGGTCATGTTGGGGTTCCCATGGGTGGCTTTCTCAGGATTGCTCCTTGTCAGCCCTCTCCAGCCAGTGCACTCGTGTGCTCACACATAGACACACACAGTGGGTCTTTGGCGTGGTTGATGGTGTGAAATCTTAGCTCCTTTCCAGAATAGGGCCGAGATCCTTGTCACCGTGGAAACCCCCAGCAGCTCAGGCCTGGCCTGAGAAATTCCCAGCCTTCTTTCCTAATGAGCCCTGAAGGCAGCACTGGCCGTAGGACCAGCACCATCCACACCTGTGGAGACAGATTCTGCTGCCTGGGGGGAGGACAGGCCGGGCTTTCCCACCACATCAGCTGAGGCCTCCAGAGTTGCAAACCAAGGCCGCATCTGTGATCAGATGCATTCAGCTTGGCTCAGTCACACTGAGCATGTGTTTCAAATGAAAACTTGTACCAGCGGAAGATTTGATATAATAATCTCACACCCCTGCTGGCCCTGAGAACGTGCAGTGCGTGGTGGCTCTGCCCCCACAGCCCCAGGTGGCCACACCGGCCCCCAGGGTTAACATTGACAAGACTTGCCCATGGGACATGCCTTCCAGCCTGACTAGGTCCCACCTGGCTCATTTTAGTCGATCACAGTTTAGCCCAGTCTTGGAAGCCCTGTTCCTCTAGGGAGGCCCATCTGAAGAACACTGAACAGTGTGGCCCAGGGGCTTCTCTCTGTAGGGCTTCTTTTAATTGGCTGAAATACATCCCAAGTTGCTCCAGCATGATAGGAAATAATGGCACCTTAACATCTACGGTGCAGTGAATGCTAATTATGAATTAAATACAAACTGAGCAATTCTTCCTACTGCTTCAGGCCTTCCCTCAGGCTTCCTAGGCATACCCATCTCCATTCTCTACGTCATCTCTTGGTAAAGAAACAAGGCCAGGCATCTAGGGGCTACACACAACTGATCTGGAAGCCCCTGGCTGGGAGGTAGCAGCACGCAGCAAACACCTTTGAGCTCAGCACTCTGGAAGCAGAGGCAGACAGATCTCTGAGTTCGAGGCCAGCCTGGTCTACAGGGTGAGAGACAGAGAGAGACAGAGAGAGAGGCAAGTTCCTAGTAGTATCAGTTACTGGTTGTGCTTTGGGAAGGCTCTCTGTGCTGCAGCTTTCTCTGGAATCTAAGAAATGGCACTGACTGACTCCAACACTGAGACATTGCATTGCGTGTAAGTGCTGTATCTCTTGAGTTCCTTGGGGATAGGTGTCAGAAACAGTTTTAAGTGTTAGCAAGAAGCGGTATTGCCAAAGTGTGGTGTGCACCTGTAATCCCAGCACTCAGAAGGCAGAGGCAGGAGAGTTGTAGATTGCAGGCCAGCTTGGGTTGTGTAATAAAAGGCTGTTTGTAAAAAACAAATAAAACAACAAAAAAACCTTCTGTGAGTTCAAGACCAGCCTAGTCTACAGAGTAAGTTCATTCCAGGACAGCCAGAGTCTCAAAAACCAAACCAAACCAAACCAAACCAAACCAACACAAAACAACCAAGCCAGGCATGCTGGGGCACGCCTGTAATCCAGAACTTGGAGAGGCAGAGGCAGGTGGATCTCTGTGAACTCAAGGCCAGCCTGGTCTACAAAGCCAAGGCTACACAGAGAAACCCTGTCTCAAAAAACAAACAAAACCAACCAACCAACCAACCAAAAAGAAACAAAACAAAGTCTAGGGATGTGGCTCAGTGGTAGAGCTTTTGCCTAGCATGACAAGGCCCTAGATTTGATCCTTAGCATCTGAAGCAGCATAAGGAGGAGGGAAAGGAGGAAAAAAAGGGAGAGGGAGATGGAAGGGGGGAAAGGAGGAAAGGGAGGAAGGGGTGGGCTCTCATTTGAGAGAAGAATGTGAGTTGCTCAGGGAATCCCAAGGAAGCCTCCATGGGGTTTGGGAACCGCAGCTTCCTGCACACTAGGCTGTACTGACAAGTGCATCTTTGTGCCCAGCCCACACTTGTTCTTTTTATGTAGCACATGATAGGCCTTCTACCAACTGGGCTACATCTCCAGCCCCCAAAGATATATGTTTATCCATTCTGTGTGTATTTTATCCATTCTGGGATGCTTGGGAATCAAGGACAGTAATGAAAGGATGGGTCGCCTTGACAGACAGCCCCTCTGGAACGACAATCTTCCAGTGTCTTTTCTCTCCTGTCCTTGACTCGGTGTCTTGGGACATGAGCCTTGGGTCACATTCCTACCTGGGTGACAGTAGGTTAACTGGAAGTGAAGCTTGAGACAGCAATTCTTGTGCAATTCCTTTACTGAGAAAGCTGTCAGGAGGCTTGAGCAGGCAGGAAGCAGG
The DNA here is from genome assembly GCF_907164565.1 of Psammomys obesus. Lineage (NCBI taxonomy): Eukaryota > Metazoa > Chordata > Mammalia > Rodentia > Muridae > Psammomys > Psammomys obesus. The sequence goes on along the minus strand of NW_026587032.1, from coordinate 5,943,729 downwards.
ATCACAGAGGGCAAGAGGCCAAAGATGTTTCCGGAGGTTGATCCCTGGGGAGCTATGGAGCATGAACTGCCTGAAGGACTTGCCTTGCTGGGAGGCCAGGGGACCCTGTTGCATCCACAGCGGTCAGTCACCCTCCCCAGGCCACCCATGGGGGACAGGATAATACCTGAGGCCCAGCCACCTGGGGCAGCCCCTGGAGGCAACAGGCAGCTGTGAGCTGTCAATCCAGTTGCCCAACCTTTACCGGGAAGCAGAGAAGGGGCGGGCCTGGAAAGGGCAGGGCCACCCGATACAGTGTCCTTCAGCGCTAACACCATGGGGGAATATCAGTACCTAAGAAAAACATCCTGTCCTTTCCAGAAGAAGCTCTGCTGGGTTCAGGGAACTGGAAAAACAGAACAAAACAGAAGAAGCCAAGTACAGGTAAATTCTACTCCCAGCCAGCCTGGGTCCTGCTCAGTGAAAGTACCCAACCCCTTGGTGGCTCTTCCCTCCTGTAACAGGATGTAAGGACAGATTTGTCTCCCAACAGGCTGAGAATCTGAGATGCCGCGTGCCAGGGTGAGGTACAGGTTCACCAAACCACATTTGTGAAGCAGACAGCCCTTGGGCCGGTGCGGCCCAGTGGGTAGAGTGGCTGCACTGCAAGCGGGAAGTTTCGGGTCCTATCCCAGGACTCCAGGGCTTCGAGCTTGAGAATCAGAAGTTATCCTCAGTGTTATCCTCAGGCACATAGAGGTTTGAGACCGGCCCGGACTATATAAGATCTTTTCTTAAACAAAAGACCTAGCTGTTTACAGTCCCCAAACCACACAGTAGGAGTGGCTTTTAAAGGGCTGGATGAAGCTGAGCAGGGTGGTTCGGAGGCAGGAGACTGAGGCAGGCAGACCACTGGGGGTTTGAGGACAGCCTGGTCTACAAAGCAAGTACAGGAAAGCCAAGGCTACACAGAGAAACCCTGTCTCCAAAAATTAAATTAAATTAAAATTTTTTAAAAAAGGAAGGGGCTGGAAGAGTCATGGATAACAATTAAAAAAATTATTTTCCACAGAATAAATTTTCATTTTGGGGGTTGTGGAGAAAATGCCTCTTAGGTTATGTAGGCTTAGACATTTTTTTTCAAAAACCTACTTTATTTAGGGTTCTTAAATGCCTCTGCCTCCCTTCCAACCTCCTGCCCCTAGTTAGGAGATAAAGCAGGTTAGTAGGGACAAGGGACACAGAACTTTCCAGCTACTTCCTGCTGGCTAGGGTCATTGGGTTCTTTAGGGCAATACCAGTCTCAGTCATCCAGATTCCAGAAGTCCAGTCAAACAGCAAGTAGAAAAGGTAGCAGCAACCTTGAAACTGTCTCTAGAGCCTTTCTAAGCAACTCGAAGCAGAGATAAGCCAAGCAATGTAGAGTCTGTTTTCAGCGGTGGATAAAGCATTTCCATATCCCACACTTGGGAACAAAACAAAATCACATTCTCATAACTGAGTTTTTTTTGTTTTTGTTTTTGTTTTTGAAAGAGACCAAAACTTGCATTACAGTTAAGAGCTTTTGCAAAAGACCTGAATCTGGTTCGCAGCACTAACATCCTAATATCAGGCGGCTTACTCCAGCTCCGGGGGAGCCACTGCCCCCTTCTGGCTGCTGAGGGCATCACACTCATACACTCAAACCCAGACACAGATACACATAATTAAAAATAAAGATAAAAATAAATTTTATGCCTTTAATCCTAACACTCTGAAACAATCAGATCTCTAAGTTTGAGGCCAGCCTGGTCTACAGATTGAGTTCCAGGACAGCCAGAGCTACATAGAGAAACTCTTTCTCAAAACAAAACAAAAACCCCAAACTAAATTAAAAAAAAAAATTAATTAACAACAAAGAAAACTTGCTGCTCTTGCAGAGGACCCAAGTTCAATTCCCAGCACCCACATGACAGCTCACAACCACCTGTAACTCCAGTTGTAGGGGATCCAATTCCCTCTTCTAGCCTCCTGCAGGCAAAACATTCACATACATAAATTAAAATGAATAAATCTAAAAAACAAAATAAAGATAAAACCATCTCAAAGAACAAACAAACAAGGAACCCAAGCCAAAACAAATTTAAACTTTGAAACCAGAGAGCTGGCCATGGAGTAAAGGAGCTTTCCACCAAGACTGACGACCTAAGTTTGATTCCCAGGGCTCCCAAAATTTGTGTTCGAACCACTCATGACTGGTGGCACAAGCCCATATACATGTGTACACGTGACAAAAATGCTTCTAAATATATGTTAAATTTCATTTTAAAAAGATAAGCATTTGCGGTACTGGAGAGAGGGCTCAGCAGTTAAGAGCACTGGCTGCTCTTCCAGAAGACCTGAGCTCAGTTCCCAGCAACCACATGGTGGCTCTCAACCATCTATAATGGGATCTGATGCCCTCTTCTGGCATACAAGCAAACATGATTTACCTGAGTTGGAGTCCAGCCTGTTCTACAGAGTGAGCGAGTTCCAGGTTCCAGGACAACCAGGGCTACACACAGAAACGAGAGGCAAGGGGCGGGGAGGATGTGAGAGAGAGAGAGAAAGAGAGAATGAGACAGATGACAAAAAGAGAGGAAGAGGAGAAGAAGTGGAGAAGAGGAGGATGAGGAACAACAACAAGAAATCAGGAAGGGGTGGGATAGCAGGCTGCTGGTGGTCTGCCTACACAGAGCCTGACTTCCTCAGCTCTTGAGAAGGTGCTTTGGTGCCTTGACTTTTGGAAGGTCTTAGCCACTATCTTGCTCTGTCTCCTAAGGAGTAAAAGTTGTTCCTTTTTTTTTTTTTTTTTTTGAAGCAGGGTCTCTCTCATGTAGCCCAGGATGGCCTGGAACTCACAGTGTATCTGAGGATGACTTTGAACTTCTGATCCTTCTGCCTCTGCTTCCCAAGTATGGGGATTACAGGAGTGCATCCTCGTGTCTATATAGGCCCAGCTACAAGAAGAAAATCTGTCCTAAAGAAAATGCATAGACAAGCCAGGCCTGGCGGTGCACACTTTTAATCCCAGCACTCAGAGGAGGCAGATGCAGGAAGACCTATGCAAACTCAAGGCCAGCCTGCTCTACATAGAGAACTCCAGGACAGCCAAGGCTACATAGAGAGACCCTGTCTCAAAAAACAAAACAAAACAAAACAAAAAAACCCAGTAAATGTATGGCTGGCTCTTTGACCTCCCTCCTCCCGTGGGAGGGAGGAGCAGCTTTGCTAGGCCACAGAGGAGGACTTTGCATCCAGTCCTGAAGATACCTGATAAACTAAGGTCAGATGGAAAGGGAGGAGGACCTCCCCTATCAGTGGATTTGGAAAGGGGCAGGGAAGAGATGAGGGAGGGAGGGTGGGTGGGATTGGGAGGGAATGAGGGAGCAGGCTACAGCTGGGATACAAAGTTAATAAACTGTATCTAATATTTAAAAAAAAAGTATCTGTAAAAAAAAACAGTAAATGTGTGTGCAAAAGTATGTGTATTATTATTATTATTATTATTATTATTATTATTATTATTATTATTATT
>NW_026587032.1:5833941-5940184 GCF_907164565.1 Psammomys obesus | reverse complement strand
TTATTATTATTATTATTATTATTATTATTATTATTATTATTATTATTTTGTGTTTTTGAGACAGGATTTCTCTGTGTAGCCTTGACTGTTCTGAACTCTGTAGACTAGGCTGTCCTCGAACAAAAATATGCCTGCCTCTGCCTCTGGAGTGCTGGGATTAAAGGTGTGCACCACTGCACCTGGCTCATGTATGTGTAAAATGTGTGTGTGCATACATATGTAATAGGACATTCACTAATAATTACCATAAAATTTCCCATAAGTGGTGAATCAGTTGAGTGAATTAGGATTTACCCTCGAAGGGCACTTTGTGTGCTGGGGTGTGGCAATGCGCGCATGTAACCCCAGAACTTAGAAGTCAGACAGAAGATCCCTACAAATTACAAGCTAGCCTGGACTGCACAGTGAGCTTGAGGCCAGCCAGGGTCCCTGTCTTTAAGTTGGGTGAGGTGGCCAGGTGCAGTGTAATCCCAGGACTCTGGGAGGCAGAGGCAGGTGGATCTCTGTGAGTTCAGGGCCAGCCTAGTCTACAAAGCAAGTCCAGGACAGCCAAGGCTACTCGGAGAAACCCTGTCTCAAAAAAACAAAAACAAACAAACAAACAAACAAACAAAAAAAAAAAAAAAAAAAAAAAAAAAAAAAAAAAAAAAAAAAAAAAAGAAGAGAGAAAGAGAGGGGTGGGATTGGGGAAAAGGACAAGAATGTTCTGCGGTCTTATAAAAACAAAACAATACCAAAACAAAATCATGTTGAAGTTTGACACTTGTGATCTGTTGCCAGTCTTCATTACACGGTGAGACCCCGTCTTAGCAAAACAAGCAGATAAATAAAAACAATAAAACGTGAGCAAGTCTTGCATACAGTATCTGCTGAGTTTCGGGACACTATGTACCCTTAAGATTGCGGATTCTGTGTTTTCTGGAAATGGGATAGTTTAAGATCTTCAAAGGTATTTGTGAATGACATATTAAAAATTGCTATTAGAAAATGATACTGATGGGCTGGAGATGGCTCAGGGGTTAAGAATATTTGTTGTTCTCACCAAGGACCAGAGTTTGGTTTCCAGTATCCACGTCCTGTAGGTCAGAACCATCGGTAGCTTCGTTTCCAGGGGATCTTATGTTCTCTTCTGCCCTGTGTATACACATACCTACACACACACACACACACACACACACACACACACACACACACACACACGAGTCATAAAAATATAATAGTGATGAAGGGAGACATTGAATGTCAACCCCTGACCCCCACATCGATGTGCATGTTCACTCACACATACACACTAACACACACTCATACATACACAGAGACACACAGGCAAAGAAAAAAGTAAAAGGTAAGCACACACATGATATCATGGTCACGCCAAACAAACAACAAAACCCAAACTCAGGACAATCAATAATTGTGTTTTCATCAGATGGTCAGATCATATAAAGTAAATATGACCCATTATTGCCTTTTCTGGCCTGTTATCAGCTGAGAAAAGCAGCCGGGCAGTGATGGTGCACACCTTTAATCCCAGCACCCTTGGAGGCAGAGGCAGGCAGATCTCTGCGTTCAAGGCCAGCCTGATCTACACAGTGAGTCCAGGACAGCCAAGACTACACAGAGAAACCCTGTCTCTAAAACAAAGAAACAAACAAAGTGAGAAAAGCAAAGAAAGGATGGTCTGTGATCTCATTCTGGAAACAGGAGTGTAAATGGTGTTTTTACCCTCCAAATTCTGTATTGCTTACTATACGGAAACTAGTAAACAGAGCTGGGATGTAGCGCCCTGGTGAAGCTTTTGTCTAGAGTGTGGAGGCTCCGTATCTCATCCCTAGCAGCACAAAGTGATGATGGTGGAGAAGGAGAAGAAGAAGAGGAGGAGGAGGAGGAGACTCAGAAGAACAACGTGATGGACTTTTAAAATACGTATATCTAACCGGGGACTGGCGAGAGAGCTCAGCAGGTAAAGGGGTTTGCTCCTAAGCCTGATAGACTTGAGCTCAATCGTGAAATCCCACATGGTGGAAGGAAAGAATCAACCCTCTCAAGTTGTCTTCTGACCTTCATGCTGAAAAACACATAAATGTAATAATAATAACAATAATAATAATATCTAGTTGCACATGGTGGCTACGTGCCTATGATACTGGCACAGGAAGCTCAGGCTCCTGAGAACCATTCTCAGAAGAAAACGACAAAAAGCTTGTAGTCCATTTGGAGTTGATTTCCCCACAAGAGTGAGAGAGAAGGGTTCGGTTTCGCTCTTCCCCATGTGGACACCCAGTTCTCCCAGCATTATTTGTTAAGGAGGCTATCTTTTCCCCAGTGTGTATTTTTGGCATCTTTGTCAAGATTCCGAGGGCTCAGGTTTGTCCTGTATCTTTTGTTCTATTGATATACATGTTTGCTTTTGTTTGGTTTTGTGACTGTGCCATGGTGTCCTTGCCATTGCAGTTTCATATGATGAAGTGACATCTGCTACGCTGGTTCCTTTTGGATTCACGCACTGCAGTGTTTATTAAGAACTGTGCAGCCGGGCACGGCTGCGCTCACCTTTAATCCCAGCACTCTGGAGACAGCGAGCGGCAGGATCTCTGTGAGTTCGAGGCCAACCTTCTCTACAAAGTGAGTCCAGGACACCCAGGGCTACATGGAGAAACCCTGACTCAAAAAACAAAATAAAGAATTGTGCACAATAAGGAAGCCGCGGAACCAAGCTGGGCATCCATCTGTGGAGGAGTGGAGAAGGGAAATGTGTGTCTGTACAGCCAGTGAAGAAGAATGAAGTCATGTTGTCGGTGGGAAAATGGATGCAGCTAGAGGCAAGCGCATTGAGCTCGTTGAGGCAATCTCAGAAAGACAAATACGGGCTGGCCAGATGGCTCAGCAGTTACAGACACTTCCCATCAAGCATGAAGATCCAAACTCAGTCCCTGGAACCCACATGGGCCTGTGGTACCTGCTCTGCTCACACGTGCACACACACACACATTAAATAAATGTTTTTAAAAAGACAAAATATGGTTTTTTTTTTCTCTCATTTGGGATTCCTGGGTTTTATATAGTCATGTCAAAAATCAAGCAAGTAAAGATTAAATGAAAGAAGTCAAACCATGCAGGAAGACGGGAGGGGCATCTCAGGGAAGGAAAGGAAGGAGAGGGATGGCTCAACACAATATTGAACACCTGTAAGAGACTGTTTTTTAAAATTTTTGTCAAGTTTTAAAAGAAAGTCTAAAACCAACCTCCAAGTCTCAGAGTGTACCTGCTGGGTCTTGCGGAGAGGACCCAGGCCCCTGGATGTGAGGGAGTCTCCACCAGAGTCCCCAGGGAGGGGCTTCCGGAAGGACAGAGGCTCTGCAACATCTCCCAGGCTCTGGTCCCTGATGTCCTGGCATCCCCACTCTTGTCCCTTCCACCTTTATCAAGCCTCACACGTTCGGGACACTTTGCTGTCGGACTTGACAGACCAAACGAAACAGAGGCGGCTGGCAGATAACCACAGCCCCTTCTTGCCACACGTAGGCCTGTTGGCTTGTCGGGCCTGCGAGCGAAGGCGTCTTACTTCTCCAACACATTCCACAGTCATGTCCCTGGGCTGTGGGCCTCCGGAGCAGTTCCCCTTAAGCCCCCAGGACTTTCACGGTGGTGACAGAAAGGGAACATTAGATTCCTCATTCCGAATTCCCGGCTACGCCGTTGTGACCTTGGGCAAGTCCCACCTGGACCTTGACGGGAACGGGGATGGGCTAGACAGCTTCTGATACTTCCATCCTCCCCAGCACATCCTGGGATGACTCCAGAGTCCCTCAGTTCATCAGAAACAGGAAAAAAAATAAAATAAAATAAAAAGGTCCCCACGCCTCTAAGAGCCAGTTCAGAATCTCATGGTTGTGTCAGGCCAGGATCAATGATGAATGCTCAAGGGGTGGAAATGTTCCCTCAGACCCAGGCCCCGCCCACTGGAAGTGAAAATTTTGCAGGCACAGGGGGTGTGATGGAGCATGACTGTAATCCTAGCACTTGGGAGGTTGAAGCAGGAGGATTGAAACAAGTTTGGGTACAGTCTGAGTTAAACATACGGGCCAGCCTGGATATATGGGAGCCTTTGTCTCAAAAGAAAACACACACACACACACACACACACACACATACACACAAATACATGAAGAATGTTTTTATAAGGGGGGGAGCTAATGAGATGGCTCAGTAAGTAAAGAAACTTGCTGCCAAACCTAAAAAACTGAGTCTGAGCTCCAGGACCCACACAGTGAAAGGAGAAGACTCCCACAGGTTATCCTCCAACCTACACACACACACACACACACACACACACACACACACACACACAGAGTAATAAATAAAAATTTAAATCTAAAAATAAAATTAAACAAGAAAAAAATCTCACAGGATGACACCTGTAAAATGCCTTCTTATTTATTTTTTTTCTGTGTATTAAAAACAAAACAATCAAATCACAATCCATCACGGTGCAACTCTGCCTGTATTTCTGAGCAAGGGGAGACCAACTCGAGCAAGCGTGACTAAGTAGACACAGGGCCAGTAGGTGCTCTGGCTTGTAAAGGCACCTGTTGTGCAGGAACGTACAGCGTACAGCGCGCATACCCCGTCAGTGGGGTGTACACGGATGGGTGGATTTCGATCATAGCCACTCCATCACTTGCTCTCACCCCGCTCTCCCTAAGGCCCCTCTCCCCCAGCAAGTCCTCCTGGTTTAGAATGGTTTAGAATGGGTGCCACAGTGTGAGGACAGCTTGGGAGAGTTGGTTCTCTTTTCACCAGGTAAATACTGGAGATTAAACTTGAACTGTTGTCAGGTGGGGCAGCAAGCACCCTTACCCACTGAGCCGTTTCCCTGGCTCCTCCTTTCGTGCTGTGTGTGTAAGTGTGTGTGTGTGTGTGAGACCACAGGTGTGGAGGTTACTTACTGTAGCATGGGGAACTTCCCAGTAGTTGAACCACTGAAAACAGTGACACGCCACACCAGCCCAGTCGTCATGACTCCTTACTCAACACTAGCTGATACTGCTGTCTCCACACTCTAGGCGTATGCACAGAGGCAGGCATTTAGTGTGTCTTTGGGCCTCTGGATCTGGCTGCAAACCTTGACTTTTTCCAACAGACTGAGGTCTGACTCTGCCCCGGGCTATCCCAACAGGAGACACACAGCTAAGGACCCCAGAGATGGTGAGATTCCATACCATACACACTGCCAATAAGCAGTCTGCTTTAATTCTGCGGCACCGATGTGGTTAAGACTTCAATGATGTCTGAAGTTGGACCTCTGCAAAAACCGGCTGGTCAAAGGTAAACTGCCACAGAAACGGTCTGACCTCCTCACAAGTGATTAAGACAAAACACAACTGAACCTCCTGGATGGGATCCCAGTACAGAAAAGGGACCTAAATAAAAAAGTGGCGACATCTAAATACAGCCTGGAGTTTGGCTTGACGGTAACGCGTCACTTGTTAGTATCTTAGTCTTGATAAATGTCCCTCACTTATGTTAGATGGTAATATGAGGGGAGGAAAGGCAAACAGAAACTCTCTCTGTTATTTTTTGTGCCTTTCTTTGTCTAGAATTATAATCATCCTGTCTAGATTTTTTATAAAATAAGGTAGACATACATGTTAGTGTACGCTGATAATCCAAACTCTCAAGGAGGAGCAGGAAGTCCAGTAGTTCAAGGTCATCCTCTGCAAGTTTGAGACCAGCCTAGCTTACATAAGGCCCTGCCATAAAATAATGATGACGACGATAATAAATGGGCCGGTGAGATGGCTCAGCAAGTCTTGCCACCAAGCTTGACAACAGGAGCTTGATTTCCAGGATTCACATGGAAGAGCACAAATACCCTACAGATTCTCTTCTGACCTTCACGTGTGCTCATTCATGCTACCCCACCCACAAATACAGAAAGAAGTCAACGCAGCAGGGTGGCACACACCTTCAATCCTCCCATTGCTCGGGAAGCAGAGGCGGGCACATCTCAGTATCCATAGAGATCTGGTCTACAGAACGAGTTCTAGGACAGCCAAGGCTACACAGAGAAACCCTGCCTCAGCAAACAAACAAATGCAATGACAAATTTCACACACACAAAAGAATACAGGTGGCATAAATTACAGCTCAATAAATACATCAGCAAAAGCAGCTGGGCTCTGTGGCACACGCCTGTAATCCCAGCACCCAGGGAGGCAGAGGCAAGTGGATCTCCGAGTTTGAGGCCAGCTTGGTCTACAAAGCAAGTCCAGGACAGCCAAGGCTACACAGAGAAATCCTATCTCAAAACAAATAATTGCAAAAAATTGTAAGTACTACAAAGATGCTAACGGTCAGCTTGTGCGCTGAGTATGCATTGCATGCCAGCGCTCCTCTTGAGGCATTATTTCATCCCCCACACTGTGGTGAGACTGCTGTGACAGATCCTCTCTTAGGCCAGCAGCATCACCTCAGGGCCATCCCTTGAAGCAAGGAGCCATCTTTGGTTCATCATCCAACATACACGCTAAGCAACTTGCGTGTGTGTGTGTGTGTGTGTGTGTGTGTTCGTGTGTGCTGGGGTGTCAGTGCACAGGCAAAATTTATCTCCTCTCCTCCTTGTGCTCCTGTACTTCTGACTCTCCTGCCTCTACCTCCCAAGTGATGGACTATGCATGTTTCGCCAGTCCTGGTGCCCGCAGTGCTGGCTATGGAACCGACAGCCTCCTGTACGCTAGGCAGACGCTCCACCAACTGAGCTGCTTCCCCAGGCCTGGTTCCTGGGGTTTGCAACCTCACCTTGGCAAGCCAGTGCACACACAACACTATTAAAGCTGATTCGGTTGGTTGTAGTCCTGCAAAACACACACACCCAAAGTAGGGAGATGGATCCTATCAAGTTATGTTTCATGTTGGGTATAGTGGAGCATGCCTTAATTCCCAGTGCTCAGGAGGCAGAGGCAGGGGCATCTCTGTGAGTTTGAGGCCAGCCTGGTCTACAGTGTGAGTTTCAGGATGGCTGGAGTTACACAGAGAAACCTTATCTCAACAAAACAAACAAACAAACAAAAACCCCCAAACAAATAAAAACAAACAAATCGCCAAAAACAACCCCAAAATATGTTGCATGAAATTCTCAAAGAATTAGTAAAAAAAAATAGTATAAAATAAAAATAACTTTAAAGGAAAAAATAAAAAGCTGCTAGGCAAAGTCTAGTTAGCAGAAAGTATTCTTAGACTTCAGTGTTTGGGAGTGAAGGACTAAAGACAAGTAAATGCACTGTTTGGTTCGAGTTCTTTAATTATTGTCAATATTTATTGTAACTTATTCACTATAAATAAATTACAGCAAATAATAAGGTTAGGGTATAGCCTGAGATTTATGAGGCTCTGGTCCTCAGCACTGGTACCTAAAATACACATGTACATATATAAAATAACTATTGTTATATAGCATTACTAGGTGATTTAGAACTTTTTAGTAGGTTATTCAATTGTTGGTTATTTTGGTGGTTTTGATGCAGTCTCACTAGATACCCCATGGCTGGAATGGAACCCACTTTGAAGAACAGGCTGGCCTCAGACTTGTGGGTATCCTTCTGCCTCTGCCTCCTTAGTGCTAGGGAGATGGGGTTTGAGTCTGAGTTCTCTGGTTCCCCCCCCCCCCCCAGGTACCTTAAACATTAAGTGAAGAAAGCAAGAGAAGACAGTAGCACTGGATCCGGCTTCCTTTGTACCCAGAGGACAGAAGACTTAACTTCAAGGATTTGGAGAAAGAACTACACATCTGTGAACCGAAAGTATCATCTACCCTGCTTCTGGGCTTCTGGTGTTTTCTGTACTTTTCTTTCTTTCTTTTTTTTTTTTTTTTCTGAAGCCTGACGAAAAAGTCTATACCCAGTGTTCTGTTTGGTACAAGACAGGGAATGCACATCTCAGTTCTGGCCTTCGTTGATGGTGTAGGCTGCCGCAGGCAAAGACAATGCTGAACTAACATCAGATAGAGCGGGCAGGAGTCTGTCAGATCGAGAGACAAGAGTTGGAGAAAAAGCATGCATATTTGCATGCCAGGAGCCCAAGTGACAAATTTAGTTGTGTGCAATTATGCACTTTTTTTTTTTTTCCCTAGAGCAGTGGCGTTAGAGGCCACCTAATCCCACAGTTTCATGTAACCAATTATTTCTGTCAGCAAATATATTTTGTCATCTTGTCATGTTTTCTGCCTAAGGTTGGGCAGTGGAGACAGTACTTACGTCTAAGAACATGTTGGCTTTTGGTGCAAAGAAACCTAGTTCTGTCAGCCTAGGTAGCTTGTTGCCTGGTGAGACATCACTTTTAGCTGTTTGTATATTGACTTCCCTGAGAGCACACTGCTAACAAGAAGAATAAATAGCCTTTGTAGGCAAACAGCTTATTCTTGATTAACTGCACTTTTTTGGAGACAGTTTCTCTGTCCTGAACTCCCTCTGTAGATCAGGATGGCCTCGAACTCACAGAGTTCCACCTGCCTCTGCCTGGAATTAAAGGTGTGAATCACCACACCCCCCGTTGGTTAACTGCATTTTGTAAAAGGCTGAAGTGACCTTCTCTCCTCCCGCCACACTCACATCCCCACCACAGCCCTCAGTGTGGCCACACCTGGCTAATGCAGTCTCAGCTGAGCTGCAGCTACAATTTGCTCGCCTTCTCAAAATTCATATCTCAAAGCTTTGTTTCCCCTGCTTCACTGTCTACTGTTCAGCTTTAGGGGACTGTGAAGGTGTTTTTAGATGTAGGAAATAGATTTTCTTAGAAGAGAGAGAGAGACCCCAGACTTTGAATGAACTAAGTTAACAAGGAGAACAAACACAGTACCTTTGGCTGAGAAAAAGCTGACTCCTCCCATTCTTTTTAGTGCCAGAACTAACTGCATTCATAATGTGTTTTTAGCAGGTGCAATGAATCAATGAGCCCAGGAGAGTCCAGAGAAGGAGGTTTATGCTGGACCGTTGCAGCACTGTGAGCTGAGGGCCAGGCTCTGCGGTTCCTTCTCCCCAGAGCCCTGCTTGCTCAGGGTCTGTTTAACAGCCTTGCACTACGAATCACAGCACTCTTCCAAATTCTTAGAAAGGCCCCCTCCATTCCCCCAAGCCCACAGTCCTCTGTGCTTGTAGCGTTGGTGTTCTGTTAGCATCATCTGTCACAGCCGAAGTTAAACAAAAAACATGTCAGGTGAGACGCTGAGAGAGACACTTGGCTGTTTATGAGAGATATAGCATTACCATCTAGGCATCTGCCTCCTCCTAGCCACCACCTTCACTCTCCCCTGGGCTTCCAGAGGGTCCCCTTCTCCACAAGCCTGCCTTCAGACGGTTAGCCTGTGCTTCCAACCATGTTTATTCTCTCTGGCTCCAAAGCAAATGCCCCAGGGGGTAAAAAACCTGGCTCTGTGGATGCCTGGTCTCCTGGTACATTCAATTTCTCTCAATTAAGAGACTCTGTTGGAGACACAATGGGTTTTGGTGAGCTTGGATTCTGATTGGTTTTTATACGAATGTACAGAAAGATCTGATTTCCTCTGCGATTTTATGGCAGGGGAGAAGAGGCAATTAGATTAATTTCTGCTCTGTTTTCTGGAACTTTTCTCTCTGTTCTCTTCTCCAGCCACCTTTGTTTCTTCCCACCCCAGCCCTGCTTGTTAATAGACTTTTGGAAGCCTTTGTTTATGTGGATGGAAATGGATTTAGTAAGAGCAGCAGTCAGGTTTTTGGTTTGGGGCTAGTTCCACAGCTAGGAAAGCCCATTCTTTGAATCATACTCTGAATGGCTTTTAAGAAACTTTTGAGTAAAACCTCCAGCCTCCCCCCACTCCCCTCATTTGTGTGTGGCTTGATGGGGTTGTCTGTCCAAGAGGCTAGGGAGCAAGACCCTCACCAGGAGGAGACATGCGCAAATTCAGGAAGGAAGCCCATCTTGGCATTTGCTCCTCTGAAAACACAAATGTACCTTCTTCCCTTTCCCCACTCACCAGTTTCTTCTCAGGGGTTTCTGGGTGCTGAGGGATGGTGGTGGAGCACTTGCCCAGCAGCACATATGAAGCCCAGGGAAGAAAATGATTCTGATTTCTTGGGTATCTTCCCCCACACCCCCATAACTCACTGCAAAATTCTTCCCAGGACAACACAACAGGGTGGAGATGTCATGTAAAGCTGGGAACAGGATGGGGATGCTTCTCCACTCCACATCCAAAGCCCTACCACCCATCTTTAACTTTTTAACGAAGACCTCCCAGACTGTGAGCAAAGGAGACAAAGAAGAGCCCATGAGATTTGAACTTCAACGGAAAAAGTGGGAAAGTCTCTCCTAAAGGCCAGAAGAGCCTGACAACGGCATCTGCCCCCAAGCCCAGAGCTAAGCAGTTTCCCAGTGTTGACCTCAAATCCCTCTTTTGTTTTTCTCTTTTTAAAGTGTGTTTACAGTTGACCATTAAGGGAGCCATGACGGATGTAGCCTGGACCTGTTTAAAATAATCAGACTATCAGGCCGAAGCCTCTTTCTTTTTCTTTTTTTCCTATTTATTTATTTTTATTAATTACAGTTTATTCACTTTGTATCCCCCCTTGTAGCTCCCTCCTCCCCTCCCAACCCCACCCACCCTCCTCCTTTTTCACCCATGCCCCTTCCCAAGTCCACTGATAGGGGAGGTCTTCATCTCCTTCCTTCTGACCCTAGTCTATCAGATCTCATCAGGAGTGGCTGCATTGTCTTCCTCTGTGGCCTGGTAAGGCTGCTCCCCCCTCAGAGGGAGGTGATCAAAAAGCAGGCCAATCAGTTCATATCAGAGACAGTCCCTGTTCCCATTACTATGGCACACACTTGGACACTGAACTGCCATGGGCTACATCTGTGCAGGGGTTCTAGATAATCTCCATGAATTGTCCTTGGTTGAAGTATCAGACCCCTGTGCCCAGGTTTTTTTTGGTTCTGTTGCTCTCCTTGTGGAGCTCCTGTCCTCTCCAGGCCTTACTATCTTCCCCTTCTTTCATAAGATCCCCTGTACTCTGCCCAAAGTTTTGCTATAAGTCTCAGCATCTGCTTTGATATCCTGCAGGGTAGAGCCTTTCAGAGGCCCTCTGTGGTAGGCTCCTGTCCTGTTCCCTGTTTATTTTCACTCTTCTGATGTCCATCCTCTTGGTCTTTCTGAATGGGCATTGAACATCTTAGCCAGCCTTCCTTCTTGATTGGTTTCTTTAGGTGTACAGATTTTAGTATGTGTATCCTATATTATATATCTAATATCCACTTATGAGTAAGTAAAAACTCATGTGACAACACATGCTGGAGAGAATGTGGAGAAAGGGGAACCCTACTTAACTGCTGGTGGGAATGTAAACTTGTACAACCACTTTGGAAATCAATCTGGTGCTTTCTCAGACAATTAGGAATAGTGCTTCCTCAAGATCCAGCTATACCACTCCTAGGCATATATCCAAAAGACGCTCAAGTACACAACAAGGACATCTGCTCAACCATGTTTGTAGCAGCTTTATTTGTAATAGCCAGAAGCTGGAAACATTCCAGATGCCCCTCAGTTGAGGAATGGATACAGAAATTGTGGTACATCTACAGAATGGAATATTGCTCAGCAATTAAAAACAAGGAAATCATGAAATTTGCATGCAAGTGGTGGAAACTGGAAAAGATCATCCTGAGTGAGGTATCTCCCAGGAGCTGAAGCTTCTTCCTAAGAGCTGTTGGGCGAAGGAAAGGTTTGGTGCTCCCTGAATTGCCACCTATGTGCCACACGCCTATACCAGGCCATTGCAGCCCTGGGGGGGATTCAGAGGTTCAGCTAATGAGATCATTTCCATAGTTCGACATCTGTATTCCTGGCGGCTCTAAGCTTTCTGTTCCAGACTGTCAGCAGTACTGGAGAATTTAAGGTAGTCCCTTAGAGCAAGGACATCTTAGGTCTGGAAACCCAAGGACAGAGGAGGGGGCTATCTGTTTGTCCACTCCAGCCCCAAAGTATAAGGAAGGGAGAGTGAAGAAGGAACCCCTATCCTTTGTAACACACGCTGTGAAGCCATCTCTCCTCCATCCACAGACAAGATTTTCTCCATTGGAATTTATTACATTTCTTTCAAATAAATGCTACTGTGAATAGATAATTTCTGTCATGATGACAAACCCAACCAAGGGACTTTTGGGGTGTCAACCTTAGGATTTCAGAACATTGCCTGGCACACAGTCTGTGGCTTTCATTCCCACAGACTCTTTTGCCTTCTCTGGGAAAAAAAAGGAAATGGGATTTAGGACCTTGAAAGTTCTCCCTGAGGTAGCTTCATTTAGCTGGGCAATCTATAGAGATTCCTGGTTCCTACCGGAGCTCCATCAGTGAAAAGCACAAGGCTGGGTAAGAAACACAAGTACAAAAGGCATGGTTGTATATCCTCATCATCCATCTACTCGGGACGTGCAGGCAAGGAGGATGATCAACCTCAGCTATATTAGTGACTTTTGAAGTCAATGGGCTTCAAAATGAGACCATGTTAAAAGAAAGAGGGTGTGTGTGTGTGTGTGTCCTTGGAGTGTGGGGATTCAGCGCCAGAAGCTTGCCTAGCAGGCATACAAAATGTGTAAACAAACAAACAAAAAAACAAACAAATAACAGAAGGGCCTGGGAGAAAGCGAAGGTTTTACATAAAAGTCCAACCCCACACCGACCATCAGTGGCCTCTGGAGTCAGCATGGCCTCTAGCTGCACACCCTCCTCCTCTCAGCTTGGGGGTGTGGCCATCAGGACTAGGGGAGCTTTGTGAAGAGGGATGATTCGGTCTTGGTTGGGAATTCATGCAGTATTGGGATTGAGCATGGTGCCTAGGGTCTAGGGCATGGCATTTGGTATACTACCTGAACTACAGAGCCACACACACCCCCTCCCTAGGAATTCAGATTTGACTGACATAGGAAAAGACTATCCAGACTTTGGAAGCAAGGGGTCAGGCTGCAAAAATGACCTTCCCAGTGCAGAGCCCAGATAATCCTCTAAGTGTAAAAACAGCCAGGACAGTTGGCAGCCCTGAGAGCAACTGACAGAATCCCAAATATAATCCAAGACCAGTAAGTCCCAAACACACAGCATGGTTAGCTGATCGCTCCAAATGAAACTGCCCTAGATGCCACAGTGCCTGGTGGGGGAAATCCACCTGCCTGCCTTCCGGCCCACTGAGTGCTGTAGGGACGAAGCCCACGGGCCTCGGGGACAGGGGCTCCCCTAGAACCCACTCTGGTGCTGGGGGAGGCGAGGACAGGGCAGAAGGTGACCGGTGCTTCTTGATTTATGACCGCCGCACCCCAAGCCTTCCCATAAATTCGGGGGCGTTTTCACCAAAACCATGAGTTACGATTTTTCAAATAAATACACTTTCCAATCAGACTGGATTCTGTTTAGGTTGAAGGCTTCCCGGCTTCCCAAAGCAGACATCTCTCCGTGCGGAAAATACACACAGGAGGGAACGGAGCCGGGACGAAGCTCAGACAACATAAAAACTTGTGTAAACACGTTGTCATTTACAGACTTCGGAAGAGAAAGAGAATTGGGGCAGGGGGGGGGCTGGAGTAAAACACACCCATGTTTAATTCTCTCAGAATCCTCTCGTCTCAGCCTGGAGGGAGGACACGGAAAATTTAATATTCTTTTTCTGCATGCTTGATTTGTGTTACTCATTAGAAAAAGACAGGGGTGGTGGGTTTACCTTAAATAGATTTTGAATTTTTTTGAGGTTATTAAAAATGTAAGACTGGATAAGGTTTACACATTCTCTCTCTCTCTCTCTCTCTCTCTCTCTCTCTCTCTCTGTTTTTCATTAGAAAACAGTGTGGCCAAGGTAAACCGGGATGGATTTTTTTTTTTTTTTTGTCCAGCGCATCTGTTGTAGCTGCACCCTTCAAGTACCTTCCCCTACTCTGAGTCTCTGTTGCCACCTGTCAAAGACTCAGAAGCCACGGAGCCACGGAGTATTCTCATGACATTCTGAACTGAATGAATGATAAAAGTCACTTCTGGCTTGGACTCTTTCTGGCCAGACCACTCTTCATCCCAAGACAGGGGTCACGAGAAGAGAGGACTCCCCCGCTCCAGGCTCACACGGTCTAAGCTACACCCAGCTGTGTGCCCTTAGGGTAATTCTTTCCCATCTCGGGTCTCATTTTCCTTGTAAATGTCGAAGTGGGTCCCCTCACCAAAGCGACAAGTCTTGACTTTCTAACAGTTTCCTGGAGACATCGGCCGCCCCTGCCTATCTTTCTCTGTTCAGAGGAGCAAGCCAGGCCAGATTGGAAAACCCTAGACCCTCTTTGGATGCGACCGAGAAATGTTTAAGGGATTTGCGCGCTCAGGCTGCCGCAGCAAATGGCCCGAGGGCTGATTTATGGCGCGTTCCTGCGCGACGCGATTCCCCAAGACAGCGAGAATATTTTACACCGCGCTAATATAAACAGGCGGCCGGCCGGGTCCTTTTTATGGAGTTCCTGTAATTACCCGGGCCCTGACAGCTCCTTGATTTACTGCCCTATTTAGATAAGGGGTCCGGTGCGGGGATTGCCCGTGGCGTCAAGGTCACTGGACTCGGCGGATCGCGGGGTTTGCAGCGGGCGCAGGGGCGCACACTCGCAGGAGGTGAGCAGAGGGGGGCCCTGGCCTATCTCCCCGAGCATCCCCGTGCTATCCGGGAAGCTAAAGCCCCCAGAGGTGGCAGGACACACACACACCCTCGCCACCCCTCACGCCGCGCGCGCGCGCGCGCGCGCGCACACACACACACACACACACACACACACACACTGGGGCGTTAGCACAGAGCGCGCTGCAGAGGTATGTGGCTGGGATTCGGGTTCCCCGGGGCTCAGTCAGTTTCCTGGGGGGATGGCCGCTGGGTTCTACAGGGGAGGACCGAACTTTACCCTCAGAGCCCAGAGTCGGCAGAATCCCGGCCTGCTGCCCTGAGCAAGAGTCCGCGTCTAGTCAAGGTTGCAGCTTTTCCTCAGCCGGGTAGGGTCAGACCAAAACCCACAGTTTGTTCTTATTTTATATTGTACATCAACCACAGCCCCCAGCCCTAGCCAAACCTCACTCAAGCTTACGCTGAAACCTCCGTGGCAGGTACCGCCAGTTGCCCAGATGGCCAGAGAAGGAGCACAAAGCGACGGTTCCAACTCGAGTGGGTGGGGGAGGGGGCCTCCATTCCGATATTGCCTGCTTCCCCCGAACACCATTTGTTTAACCTCAGAGGACGGTGCTCTCCTCTCTGTGATTACTTGCACAGAGTTTTCTAGTATCTTTGGGGGCAGACCTGAGAAGCTAGCCTCTAAGAGTGCCAGACCAGCGTAAGGTACACTGGGAACCCCGTGGGGCTGGCAGGAGAGCCCTCAGGCTGCCTGGCTCCCGAGGCTTGCTCTGCAGAGGTAGTTCGAAGGAGAATAGAGCCCTTCTTTTGGGGGCACCCGCTGACCCTGGTGGATCCCTGCAACCAATCCGGAAGAGACGGAAATTGTAAATCCAATTGGCTAGCCTTATTCCTTTTCTCTGCAAATGGGGAAACTGAGGCTTGGAGATGGAAAGGAACAGTAAGTTTCTAGAGGATTCGAGAATTCTCCAAAAGGGCTGGGTGCGGCCATTGGCGCCCTTAAAGTCACAGTACTTGGGAGTCAGAGGCAGCAGGATCAGGGGACTTAAGTTCCGCCTGAGCTACGTAGTGAGTCTCGGAGGCCAGCCTAACTGCAGAAAACTCAAAAAGACGGACAACCACACAACTCCAAAAACAGACAACAGAACTGGGAGCTTCATCTTTCGCTCAAACCCTGCCCCACCGCTATCCCACGGGCAGGGGCGGGAAAGGGAACAATTACGGCAGAGCCTTCCCCTTCCCAACCGGGCCTCAGGCTGTATTGTCCCCCTCACTCCTCTGAGCCCCAGGTGTCAGTCAAAGCACTTTGGAAGGCTGGGCCCCCGGGTCTAGAAATCTTGCCCTCTCTTTGATATTCATAACTTTGAGTGGTGGGGAGTGTCTCTCGCTCCCAAGCCCCAGCGGGTCTTAAAGAAGTGGGCCTCCTTGAATCAAACCCTGAGGCAATGGCACAGCCTGAGAGCCCCCCCCCCCCTGCGCTTTTTAAACACTCACTGGGGAGCAGGTGATTTGGGAGCCCTCCGGGGGTTGTCTGGGATTGTGGGAGTTGGGGGAACGACTCCTACCTACCACGTACTTTAATCCACTCTACCAGAGTATCTAGGCCAGATACGCAGCCCTAAGGGGTCTGTGTAATCTCAGGAAAGCGGGCCCCACATTGCCGGGTGGAAAGCTATGCCTTTTTATATGGATGCTGGTGTGATCCCATTGGAGTGTCCACTATCCTCGTGGGTGACCCCATACTATGGGCACTGCTGTACAATTTCATTTTGTCAACGTGATTATCTTCTGAGGCTGTAAATCCCAGCAGAGCCCTGAATGGATGTGGTGTTTGGGAACCGCGCACAGCGTATGCAGGTCAGACTGGACAGGAAAATTCTGCGTGCTGTCCCTGGAGCTGTGGGACCTGGCAACGTGTGAGAATGCCTGTTTGGGGGAGGCTGGTGCTAATTATTGATTTTGAGACCTGCCTTCAGTGCTGCCCAATAAACTTCATTATTAAAAAAAAAACAAAAACTTGCAAATAAATAAAAACATCACTCACCAAAAAAAAAATAAAATAAATAATCAGACCCAACATCTGTACAGTTCAATGTGCTTCTCTACAGCTAGACAAACATTTGAAATAGAAACTGTGACACTTCACATCAAATTTTTTTACTTTCAGCGTCAAATCTATTTTATGCCCGTATCTACCACCAAACAAACAAACAAACATCCATGACAGAATTCAAACTAGAAAAACGGTCAGCGCTGTTTCTTCTCTTCTAACTCGTGTCCATTACCCGACATTCCATGGAACTCTACTCCCTGCTTCAGCCTCTGAAATCACGCGGCTCGAAGTGGTGACCTCCTGCCTGAAATCCCAGGATCAGGCTAGGCTATCACAAGACTCTGTTATTAATTACTTAATCAATAATTAGAATAAAATTAAGCCTGTGGTCTGGCGAGATGGCTCAGTGGGTCAAGGCGCTTGCCACCGAGGCTAGCCACCTGAGTTGGGTCCCAGGGATTTACATACAGAAGGAAAGCGCTGACTCTGACCTCCGTGGGTACATTACAGCACCCACCTGCCTCCCACAAATAATTAGGTTCAATTTAAAAGTTCTTGGGCCTGTGAGCACATGTGTACACCCGTACGTTCAGTGTTCAGAGGTGTGTGCCTCTGATAAAACTGTGACCCTTTCTTTAGTCACAGAGAACCCAAACTGGAAGGCCCTCTGTGTAACCTACTCAGAGAACGACAGACATCGAGTTAAAACAAACAAACAAACAAACAAAACCCTAGGAATGTGTGGGTCTTGCATACTGTATGCATGCCATGTCCCTGTTACTTAGGGGAAGGCCATCTGTAAGAACACACAGGTGGTTGTGTTTGCCACAGAAGGGACCAGCCCGCATGTATGAACCTATCCTAGTGTCCAGGATGAAGTCTGCTGGGGTCAGGACTATGGCTGAATTGAGGACCCAAGTCCTTTTCATGGAGTTATTCCTCTCCATCTAGATTCCCTCATTCAGAGAGTGCCTCCTCGTAGGCTTCTCAGGGAGTCTCATTGGGCTTGGGCTCTGGGCTCAGACAGCCAGTTCTGCCTCCTGCGTGCGAGGCGCCGTCCGCAAGCGTGGCCGGTTTCCAGCTCGCCTGGGGCAAGAAAGCAGGGTCCCAGGACCTCTCTCCACAGCTGCCTACAACCAGGGCGCACAGTCCCACCAGCTCCCACAGGTGGAACCTGGGAGCTCAGACCGGAGCGACTGGCTGAGCTTCCATCCCCGCCCCAGAGCCAGCGAGCACTTCTTCTCACGGAAGTCCACGTTTACACGGACACACAGAATCTCCATAGGCACACACTCCTGTGATTTTACGCACGACGGCTGTCATCTGCTGCTCCACATTCGTTTTCACTTACCCACTTGCCACTCGGCCTCACATCCCGCCTGCACGCGGTGGCTTTTCTCCCACTGTCCCTGCCTGGTAATTGTCTGGCTCACAGGACGGGAACCACGCACAGGACGGATCTCAGGAAGCAGCTTCTGGGTGGCTGGATCAAAAGCGAATTAAAAAGGATTGGACGTCATCTTATTTCCCCCTTAATTCACGTTTGACAGAAAGGCACATCTCCAGCATCCCACCTGGGGAAGGAGGGAGACCAGAAAGGATGGTGAGGTTGGAGGGGTCCTTTGGGGCGGGGATCTTAATGAAAAGACGAAGATGCGGAGCCCCAGGCCTGAAGCCTATATCCCAGTCTCCCAGGAAGATGGACGCAATCTCTAAGAAGGCTGCACGGAGAGACCGAGCCTCAGCGGGGTGGCTGTGAAGCGGCCGGGGCTGTCTTCTCCGTGGATATCAGGACAGGGATGGGGGTGGGGGGCGGCCGCTGGTTTCCTACAGTGTGGGCCTCGGGGGGAGGTATCTTGATAGGATCAAACATTCTCCTGCGGGTGGGGAGCCGGATGGAGTAGCCCGGCCCTATGTGCGAATCTTCCCAAGACACCGGGGAGTCCTGCCACAGAGATGCCTTAGGGCCAAGGCGCCGCCAGGCTGCCTCGCCACCGGCTCGGCCTGCCGGCGTTTACACCGAGGCAGGCGCCTGAGAGGCGAGAGGAGCAGAGATCAGCCACAGCTTCCACCCCCAACCCCCAAGCCCGGAACAAACCGGTCAGTGCCCGAGAGCTGGAAGCCCTTTCCCTTTCCCGCCCACTTCCAGCTCGGCCTCTGGAAGACTCCTCTGGGAGTCAGCAGCTGGGCTGGAAAGAGAACTGGACCACGCACGGGGAACCACCTTGTGGGGCAGTAGCTACAGGTCCAGCCAGAAACAGGGGACCTAAGGGCGGGGCTGGAGGTGTTAGGGCCTAGCCTACTTCCCTGCTGTGCTGTGGCCTTCGGGCTCCCACGAAGAGCAGTGTCCTTAGAGTTCGGGTTCGGGGATGCTGGATATCTTATTCTGAATTTCAGGCCTCAAAGACAAGAGCCAGTTTTGCTCTGGTCCTCAGTTTCCCTATCTGGGTAATCAAGCGTGCGTGTGCGTCTTGGTGAGGTTCTGTTTTCAAGGGATGATTCTGGAAGCCCTTCCTTGGATCCCCGAGGAAAGGGTAGCTTCACTACAGGGCGTGAGCAGGCCTGGCCTCAAGTTCGTAGCCCCCGCCCTCCCAGGAGGGGAACTGGGAGAGGGGAGGGACATAGGCGGGGCCGTTCCCAGTCCCTGTGGTCAGCCTGGAGTCCTGTGGCGCTTGCTGAGCATGAAACTCCGGACTGCCACCCCCTTTCCTCCTGCTGCCATTGGCTCCAGCTAGAGGTTGACATCAAAGCCGAGGCCTTATATAAGCAGGATCCCGATGGCAAGTCCGTAGAAGGGTTAAAAGGGTCTTTGGAAGCTCGCACCCTCACCCTTGCCGCTTACAGAAACGCCCAAGAAGCAGAAACCCTCAAGAAGCCGGCAGGTCCCTCGTGTCACTTCCAGCCTTGCTCCGGACTCCTCCAAACCCCAGCCAGTTCGCTGCCTCTGGAGCCCACGGGCGGCCCCGTTCTGCGGGGCGCATGGGGCGGCGCTAACTGGGCTGGCGGCACAGGCCAGGAGCCTCTCCAACATGAACCTCGTGGGCAGCTACGCACACCATCACCACCCACACCCGGCGCACCCCATGCTGCACGAACCCTTCCTCTTTGGTCCGGCCTCCCGTTGCCACCAGGAGCGGCCTTACTTCCAGAGCTGGCTGCTGAGCCCGGCTGAGGCTGCCCCCGATTTCTCCGCCGGCGGGCCACCGCCTACCCCCGCAGTAGCGGCGGCTGCCTATGGTCCCGATGCCAGGCCGGGTCAGAGCCCGGGGCGGCTGGAGGCGCTCGGAGGCCGCCTGCCCAGGCGAAAAGGCTCAGGACCCAAGAAGGAGCGGAGGCGCACGGAGAGCATTAACAGCGCTTTCGCGGAGCTGCGCGAGTGCATCCCCAACGTGCCCGCCGACACTAAGCTCTCCAAGATCAAGACCCTGCGCCTGGCCACCAGCTACATCGCCTACCTGATGGACGTGCTGGCCAAGGATGCGCAGGCGGGTGACCCCGAGGCCTTCAAGGCTGAACTCAAAAAGGCGGATGGAGGCCGCGAGAGCAAGCGGAAAAGGGAGACGGTGAGTTCTGGGGCTGCTTAGCTCCAGCCAAGGGTGCGGGTTGGGGGGAGTAGGAGCAGGCCTGCCCACAGCGAACTGCGCTGTTCCGGATTCGATTCTGAAAGGCTAGGGAGGGTTCTGAGACTGTCGCAGTCCCGTCATTGTGTGCACGGAAGGGAGGCAGGGCCAGTTAAATTCAGTCATTACTGAGTGAACATAGAGTCTCGCGTTTTAAAAGTGATCCTGGGGCCTTTGGGCTTGAATTGAAAACCCTGTCCCCACCCCCCACCCCCCCCAAGAAAGTGCACTCTATACTATATTTTGTTTTAAATCTGAAGGAGTTCTGAGGCTTCCCATGGCTCTCCTGGAAGCCAGGTTGAGAATGAAGGTAGGAAATGACGTAAATGCTGTAGTCACGTATGAAATTCTCAAAAAAAAAAAAAAATTAAAAGAAATTTAAGTTAAAAAAAAAAAAAGAACGCAAGTAGGGGCTCCCTACTTTAATTTGCTTTAGTATGAATATCCGAGTTTGGAATCAGTTATCGATTTCCGAAGGGTTTACTGGAGAGGATTATCTAGCTCCATTGTGGTGCTAATTGGAGAAACAGGCCCAGTGGCTGAGTAAGAGGGAGAAGTGGAGTGAAAAGTCAGTTCTTCAACTCGGGGTCCAGTTTGCTCCACGGGCTTCCAGGGAGGTTGGCTAGGCTATCTCAAGGCTTTGTCTGCCACACACAGGCAAGAGGGGCTTTGGCCTTTGAGCTAGCCTAGCCATCCTTCCTGGGTCTCTTCCCGGTTGAGCCATCTTCCTCCTTAGGACAGTGGGACTTGTGGCCACCAGAGTTCCTCCAGTTTGGTAGGCGCAGGCCCAGGCCCGGCACAGGCTGGGGACCTTTGCTGGCTTTTCATCTGACCCACAGGGCCTGTGGCAAAAGGAGGGCTAGCTTACCTGGAGCCACCGGAAAGACAGACTTCCAGCCTCAGCTGCCTGAGGCCTGGGCTGGAGATGCGGGCGGGCGGGTGGAGTAGCACCTTGCTGGAAGTAGTTATAAGGCCAGTCCTGAATCTGGTAGGGCTCGGCCTGGGGGCAAGGAGCACCACAGTGGGGTCCTGCTGGGAGAGGGAAGGACTGTGGAGCACAGGCCGACGGTTTCCTCCCTGGATGAGGGAGGCTTGCAGCACCGGTACTGGCACCCAGTGTACCTCCAAGCCAGGATGAAAACCTGGAACAGCTTATACACCAGGCTGAAACATGGAGCAAGCTATGTACGGAGGGTGGGTTGCTATTCCCACCTTCCCACACCAGCCCTCTAAGAGGCTTGCTCCCTCTGCCCGGAAGACGCCTTAAAGCCAAAACATCAGTAGCAAACCTCCCCACGCTGGTCTGACCATCCTGAGTCCTAAGAACTTAGAGCAGAAAGGCAGATTTATGATCCCGATTGTCTGCTTCTCAAACAGACATCTGTCACTTATTTAGCGTGTTGCTGCTCCCGACCCATTTCCCCACACCCCCTCCAAGCCGGGGGTAGGGTGGGGGGAAGTGAGCCGAATGACTTAAACCTGACTTTCTTGCCTTTGTTTGTTTGTTTGTTTGTTTGTTTGTGTCCGTTGGCAGCCTCAGCACGAAGGCTTTCCTCCTGCCCTGGGGCCAGGCGAGAAGAGGATTAAAGGGCGCACCGGCTGGCCTCAGCAAGTCTGGGCGCTGGAGTTAAACCAGTGAGACCAGGCCGGCGCCGAGGACCGGGCCGCGGCTGGCCCCTCTGGCCACCTGGAGAGGCGAAGGCGGAACGGCCGAGGCCGGCCTCCGGGTCCCCCCACCGCGCGCCTCGCCCCGGTCCCCGCGGAGCGCCGGCGGCGGCTGCAGCTACCCACCAGGATCGCACGTGCAATGTCCTTTGAATTTGTTAATACAAGTAAGAGAAAGAGAAAGTTATATATATTTTTCGCTTCCCGCCGAGGGCGGCTCTTGGAGGCTCGATGCAAGAAAAGAAGGGACTGCGGGAGCCCAGGCGCCCAAGGACGCGCCCTTCCAGACCCGTCTGGGCGGAACTCAGCCCCAAAGGCCACGGTCGCGCGGCTCTCTGGTTCGGTCCCTCCCGTCGCCCCCTCGGCTCTGCGTTAGCACCCCGGACACCTTCTTCTTGAGTTTAAAAAAAAAAAAATGCAATAAGAGTAATTGGTAGTTTCCTGCCAGGAAGACGGACGCTGCCTGGGTTGGTCTCCTCCACAGCGGTGTTTTTCCTCTTTGTCTCTGCACTTCCTACCTGGAGGGAAGGCGCTGCTTCCTTCTGTAGCACCTCCGCTTTCCGAGGGAAACATCTCCCTTCCTTTCCCTCCCCTCCCCTCTCCTTTCTCCTTCCCCGTCTTCTCGGCCCCCTCTTCCCTTTTCTTCTCTCTTTCTCACTCCTCTCCTTTTCTTTCTAAACAAAAGCTTTCCCCTTCGTTGCCGATTTTTTTTTTAAACGTATTTAAACTACCTATGACGCCTGCTGCTCTCAGGTATGCAACTCCCTGTCCCCACCCTCTTTTCTACCTCAAATCCGTGTGCCCACTCGCAGCCCCACCCTGTGCCAAAGCAGTATCTATGCTCTTGACTTAATAAAAAACATTTTCAGAGAATCTTCGCGGGCCTGTGTGGAGCTGCTGCCCCGTGGTCTCTGGTGCCAGCTCTCTCTCTCTCTCCCTCCCCCTCCCCCCTTTTTTTGATAAATGCCAAACCAAACTGCAAATCAAGCTGAGGGAAGGAGGGAGGCAAAGAATTTCTATGTGGAAGAACAGAGTTAAATTCTCAGAAGACAGTCGGGTGGTGGCTGGAGAACGCCTTTAATCCCAGCACACGGGGTGGCAGGGGCAGGCGAATATCCTGAGTTCGAGGACGGCCAAGGCTACACAGAGAAACCCTGTCTCGAAAGACGAAGAAAACAAAAATCTCCGAAGACAGCAAGCTAGAGTCACCCGTGGAAGTGGGAGAGAGGAAGACGGAGAAGGTAATCAGACACAGAGACTTACTTGATTGGGAGTGCCCGGTCCAGCTTGCACAGCGGTGTGTGGGGGTTTTGTGTGTGGAGGTACAAGGGGTGCTAGCGCGCACAAAGGAGCCCCGCCTCTGCTGGGGAATGCTGAGCTCGTGGGGGTCGGCTCCTGTGAGAGCCAGCTCCTATAGACCCTGGGACTGAACTGGTCCTCTTAGCCCAGCTCCAAGCACCGCCCGCCCTGAAGGCTCGCTCCTACGCAACCGCTGTTGTTCTACCCATCAATAACCCGGTGCTAACGGTTAAGCTGAGGTTTCTCTCTTGCAACAGGACACTTAGCAAATACTCATGAGCGCGTGTGCGATGTACGATCCCCAGAGCTCTGTGTCCCCCCGACATGCCCATCCATTGCTCGTGCGTTTGCTTGGGGGCGCGGGTGAGCCCAGAGCTAAACCGGGTGCTCAAGGCAGGCGTCTCTCCTCGGGCGTGAATAACGGTCGCGTGCCAGCGCTCGGTTTCCTGCGTGCGAACCCAGCCACGCGCCCGCTGTCTGGCAACGCCTCCCAGGCCCCACGGGCGACCGTGGGCGCGAATTCTGCTCCGAGTGCGCGCGCTCGGGCCTGGCCTGGCTCAGGCCGCGGACCGGGCGGGATCGGCGCTCTGCGTGCCCTTGGGCCGCGGATGGAGCCTGAAATGGTAACCCAGGGCGGACGCCTCCACCCGACGTCGGGGTGAATATGGGACCCCATTAGTCTCGGCTGTAAACACCGTGACAGGGGCTGCGAGGCCACGCGGGCCGTTCCGGACGCGAAGGAGTTAATAAAAGGTGTTTTATGGGCGCTGGGAAACGGCGGGGGAGGTGTGAGCTGCGCCCTGCCCGCGCCCCAATCCTTTCTTCTTCTTTCCCTCTGCCACCCGCCGCCAGATCAAACAGGCCGGCGCTTTAACTAGACCAACACCTCGACGTAATGAGCAGGCCGGTGCGCCCCTCCCCCGGCTTCCGAGGCCCCTCCGGGACACGCAGAAAGGAAACCCGAGGCTCGTTACGGGTTTTCTTTCCCTTTTGGAAATGGTGGCGTAAGTGAGGAAACGGAACGAGGGAACAAACCTTCCTTAGACTCGAACCCAGGACTCTAGTTTGGGTCCTGATCGTCAACCCTTTGGCTAAACTTAAGGGTCCCGTTCCCGTTTCTATTTTTAGCGTGGCAAAGCATCCTAAGCTCGGGAAGAATGCGCGCCCACTTCCACTTCCTTACAGTCCGGGTGGAGAGGGTCCCTAACCTGGGGCACCTCCTCTGCCCGGCCTTCCTTACAGCCAGGCCTTTTCAGGGACATCAGGTTCGGCAGTCCCTAGAAAGGGGTGGACCCCTAAATAAGCTCAGACGCCTGTGGTCCCGTGCCCGGCAAGTGGAGCCAGTGCTCATGGAGGATGGACTCCTCAGACTGACAGGGTTCCAAAGGCTTAACCAGAATCCATCCCTGCCTCTGGGTAAGGCCCAGCCCCGAGGGGAGAAAGGCACTGTGGCTTTGCGGCCTCAGCCGGGCCTTTTTCAGTCTCCCACCTTGGCGAATACCTTCAGAGCCTGAACCACCACCCCACTGTCACCTCAGAAGGCATGCTGCTGTTATTATTATTTTAATTAAGTATTTCGCCTCTTTAAAAAAAAAAATGTGTTTGAAACAGAATAGTTGACAACTCAAAAATAAGCACCAGGGATGTGGTATTAAGAAACAGGGATTGCAGGTTTTAACTGCAGAACCAGTGGGCGAGGAGTACGAAACTTCTCAAGACCCCAGGCAGGCTAATTAGAGACCCACTTAAAGAAATCCATCAGGGTAGTCAGTGGTTATGATTCAGCCCTTGGAACAACCGCTGGGACTGACAAGGGAATTCTCCTTGATACATTAAGGAGCGCCTCTCCAGACAACCCAGTGTTGTCCAGGCATCAAAAACATTTACACCTCCACCTTTGTTGGGTTTTTTTTGTTTGTTTGTTTTGATTTTGGTTTTGCTTTGTTTTGTTTGTTTGTTGGCTTTGTTTTGAGACAAGGACTCACTCTAAAGGCCAGGCTGGCCTCAAATTTGTTAATCCCCCCAAATACTGGGATTACAGGCATGAGTCAATAGACCCTGCTTTTTTTCACACCTTGACTTCTGACCTGCGGAAATAAAGGCAATTTTTAACTTCCTTTTGCTTTGGTATATTTTTAAAAACTTTTTTTTTTTTTTGCAATGGATAAATACTATTTTTTTTTTTTTAATAAAACAGCAAGCTCTCTTGCCTTCAATTGCCAGCATACTTACAATACTGTCTATTCGATGCCCAACCCGGGTTTTGAGTGGCAACCACGCACTGGGCACTCTAGTTATAAACATAATGAATAAGAGGATGGTCCAAATTCGGAGCAGAAATCAACACAGCCCAGCAAATGACTCCTGAAAGAGCTATAGTTTCCACGATGAATATATATTTTCTTACGTTTAAAGTCAACAGTTAAAATTCACAAATCAGGACCCTTCACACTCTTATCGTGCATTTATTTCACAGAAGCCTGGCTCACACCAGAGAGGTCAGATTAAGGCTGTTGTGGACTCAGAGAGATAAAGGATTTCGTTCAAGGTCATGTAGACAGTAAAAGTCTGTTCGGTGCTGGGATCAGAGGGAAGAGATGGCTGTCTTCAGAGACCAGGCTTTCCCTTACACCCTGTGACACCTGGGTGTGTGGCTGTGTGCCATGCCACACACTTGTTCGTGAGTGCCTGTGTGTGTGTGTGTGTGTGTGTTTACATGTGCAGCCAAAGTCAGTTAATTTCCTCTGACTTCCCCTGGAGTAGGGTAAATGAGAGAAGGGAGGGGTTACACATGGGGAAGGGTCTGGGATTCTGCCCTCCTCCCAGACCCCTGTCTGCCAGAGGAAGAGGGCAGCTCCACTCCCTAGGGGTAACATTCTGATCCCAGAGAAGCCTCCTTTCCAGGGGTCTGTGAAGCAGCCACTCAGTTCACTTGCATGGATCCTTTTCTGAGCTTTTCTAAGCTTTTCCGAGCTCTCCCACTCTTCAAGAAAAACAAACAAACAAACAAAAAACAAGTATTCATTACTAGTGCCTGTGCGAAGGAGAGCGTACGTGAGTAGAGGTCAGAGGGCAACTTGAGTGGCCATTTTCTCTTTCCACCTTTACTTGGCTTCCAGGGAACAGACTTAGGTGGTCAACCGTGGTAGGCTGCAGTACCATCTCACAGCCCCTCTGACTGCCTCTTTGAGCATAGTTTAGTCCCCAAAGCCTAGAAGGAAGCCAGATAAACATGAGGCTTCCTTGGGACAGGTGGGGAAAGAGGAGCTGAGAGTATGGAAGACACCGGCTCAGGGCCACGGGCCAGAGGAAAGAGCAGTAGGGACAGAAGGCAGCTGTGCCTGCTTGGGGCGCAGGGTTCTTTCAGAAAAAGCCAGAACACATTCCCTCCACACAAGCCACAGTTAAGCTCTGGCCTAACTAAATCCTCATTTAAAAAAAAGAAGAACCCAAACAAGCCAGCCTCATTCTTAAATGAAAAGTGACTAGGGAGAAAAAAAAAAAAAATGCATGTTCTAAAGTGTCTGAAGCCAACTTCTGATTTCAACCCAATTTGTTTGGGTGAAAAAAGAAAACTTTTTTTTTCAGCTGAGAGTTTTTACAGCTGAGCTCTCCCAATCCCATAAAAAACACAGTTTATGTGGGAAATAGTGAAAGACTCTTCACTCTAATACACATCCTCTAATGTAAGCAGACACAGGCACTATATAAAGCTCCTGCAGATGTTATTAAAACCAACAGAAACGCACATTTATCCCCACAGAATGGACAATGGGAGGCATCGGACCTTAGCCCAGGAGCCCACATCCACTGTGCAGCTTGGCTAGCATTTTGCTCGGGTTTAGCTAGGGTTCCGGGCCCCACCGCCACCCTGAACCTGCATTCCCTTCACACAGTTCCCTCATTTCATAGAAGAGGGAGCTGAGACTCCGCAGACAGAGAGAAGGAGCTTGTTCGAGTGCCATGTCTCCTTTGTTTACTATCAGTTTCTATTCCTAATGCTGGGCCCAGGCACTCGTCATATCTCTCTCTGTCTGTCTGTCTCTATCTCCCTCTCTCTCTTCTCTCTCTATGTGTATGTGTGTTGCTGGGGCCAGTCCAGAACCCAGGGCCTTCCATGTGCCAGGCAAGTGCTCTGCCACTGAGCCAGCCTCTCCCCAACCCCCAGCAGCTCAGCAGAACCTCATTTTCCTTATCTACAAGAGAAGAGTCATCTAAAGCTTTCCTGGGTCCTGTTGGTATAGACTAGATAAGGACAGCAGAGCATTAGCTGTTCTTTGGGGTGAGCTGTTTCCATTATTTGATTGACTCTTCCCACCACCTGTTTAATTAGTTTTGTTCACTTAACTTCGGAAAAACAGACTTATTTCTAGCAGGCCTGTGTTTCATGGACTTGCACAGACCCAGAGAGTGAATTCCAGTATCAAAAGCATTATATTCCACATGATGAAGGTAAATCAAGGCTCCCACAGAAGGTAAGCTGAAGCCTATACAAGGAGACTGTCTAAGGCACCGCTGTTTAGTAGAAACTTTATGCAAACCACAGAGGTAATTAGAAATTGTAGCTATAGCCAGGTGTGGTGGTGCACGCCATAATTCCAGCACTCGGGAGGCAGAGACAGGAGGATCCATGGGTTTGAGGCCAGCCTGGTCTACAAAGTGAGTCCGTGACAGCCAAGGCTACACAGAGAAACCCGGCCTCAAAAACCTAAAACAGAACAAAATTGTAGCTACATTAAAAATATGAAGAAATAGGTTGGCCAGAAAGCTCAGTGGGTTGGTAAAGGAGCTCGCTGCCAAGCCTGAGGACCCGAGTCCCGGGAACTGAAAATGGTTCTCTCCTTTCCACGAGTGCCCTGCTGTGTGTGCACCCTCACCCACCCCCACACAGGTGCACACACTACACGCGATAAACACATGGAACTCAAGCTTATTTTAAAAATTATTAAAAGACTTCAAAAACATATGCTATGGATATGAGTATTTTGTCTGCCTGGCTGTCTGAGCACCACATGATGCCCCGTGCCTGAGGAAGCCAGTGAATGGTGCCAGAGCCCAGGGAACTAGAGTTACAGATGGTTGCGGGCCACCGTGTGGATTTCGGGAACCAAACACGGGTCCCCGGAAGCAACTACTGCTCTCAACCACTGGGTTGTCTCTCCAGCTCCTAAACGTTTATTTTAAAGAAGACGCAAGAAGGCTGGGTGTGGTGGTGCATACATTTAATCCCCAAATAAGTAAATCTCGAGGGAGGGGGAAGGGAAGGCAGAGGGAGAGGGGGAGTAACTTGGGCTGGAAGGATGGCTCAGTGATTAAGAGCACTTGCTGCTTGCTCTTGTACAACCACATGGTGGCTCACAACTGTCCCTAATTCCAATTCCAGGGATCTGCTACCCTCTTCTGGTCCTCAAGGGCACCAGGCACACACGCAGAACGTGTACATACGTGCAGCCAAAACACTTATACACATGAAGATAGTCAATTAGCCACATGGACCTTCAGTGATCACGCCAATAAGTTATCCGCCACTCTTTTTTTAACTGAATTTTTATTGTAATTGGTTAGTTGGTTGATTGATGGTGATTGGACTTCTTGAGTAGTGCAGGCTAGCCTTGAACTCTGGGTATGGGGGGATGAATTTAAATTCTGATCTTCTTACTTCTGCCCCTTAAGTGCTGGGATTATAGGTGTGTGTCCTCACCCTCAGTATATGAAGTGCCGGGAATTGAGTCCAGGGCTTCATGAATGCTAGGCCAGCACTCTGCCAACCAAGCAAAGTCTCCAGATCCTTATTGTGTTTCAGACAGTTGTTTAAACCATCTGGACTTGCTTGCTTCTTTAGACTTAGAAGTTCTTTTTTTTGCTTGGTTGTTGTTTTTTGTTTGTTTTGAGACTTGGATGATGTGGAACTCACTATGTAGACCAGGCTGGCCTTGAATTTACAAGAGATCCACTTGCCCCTGCCTCCTGATTGCTGGGATGAAAGGGGTGCGACACCAGCTAGACATGGTGGCGCACGCATGTGATCCCAGCACTTGGGGAAGCAGAGGCAGGCAGATCTCTGAGTTCAAGGCCAGCCTGGTCTACAAAGTGGGTCCAGGACAGCCAAGGCTACATAGAGAAACCCTGTCTTGAAAAAAAAAAAATAGCATGTGTGCCACCAAGCTGGGCCAAGAGTTTGTGCTGTCACTATTAAGCTGCAGAGCTAAGGCTCAGCTTCAGACAGGCTGGCTCTCCAGCCTGCAGTGAGAGACTTAGGGCGGCAGGATTTGGATAGTGTGATGTGGCATGTCCTTGGAGAGTCTCTTTTGTTCTGGATTAAGCCTAGGATCAGGAGTCCTCGGCCCAGTCACCCTCAAGTAGCTAATTCTCTAACATCTAAGGACTGGCCATAGCTGTCCTCGTGTCAGGCTAAAATGTTCTGAAGCAGAATGGCACACTGTGAGGTCACGAGAGAGGTCTGCTCAGACCCCAGAGAACGTGTTCACAACTGCTTTGAGCTGGCTTCGTCATTATTCTGAGTGAAGAGCTATCTTTTCATGAAAGGGAAGAGAGACAAGCTCCTGGAGATGGGTCAAAGATACAGGAAGGGTGAGGCAGTGCTTAGGAAACTGCCTGGCATGGTGAGGCAGGCGGTAGCCACCAGCCTTAATATGGCTGCTATGGTGGCTGGGATGGGCAGACTGGGGGTAGGGGGTAGGCCTTTCACAGGCCTGAGATGGTGGTGGTGGTGGGTTTGTGAGTGTGGGGTAGAAGACTATGCTGTGTGTCCTTGAGCACTGGACAGCTGCAAATCAAGGGAATGTGGCCAGAGCTCCTACCTCTCTGCTTAAGCAGTCTAGGCTCTGAATCAGAACACTCAAAGTCCTGTGCAGGAAAATGTGTTTGACGTCAGGGCTGCCACCGACCAAGGAGAGGGCGCCCCCTGGTGGCCAGTCGGCCTCCTCTGTGCCACGAGTTGCAGAAAAGTCCGGAAGATCCAAAAGCCCTCTCTTAGAAAGGTAGGTAGCACAGACCTCTGAACCCTTGTGCTAAAAGCCTAGGAGATTTGGGGCACGGAGAGCAGACCCAGGAGAGTCATCGAACCGGAAGTTCTGGGCCTGTTGCCAATTCCAGAGGCAACACAGGGTCTGCAGCCTAAGATCACTTAGGCTTTCCTCCCTGAAGGCACCCAGCAACAAACTATCTGGGCCTCCTTGCTTTGCAAAGTCCAAAACACAGGGCATATTTTCTTGGAACGGAGGCTACTGAAAGTATGGCGGTCCCCCGGTATCGACTTGCCTCCTGCTACCATTATGCTCTACTGGGCCGATGGAAGGCAAGGTGGGTGTTCCACCAGACTCTCTTATGCTTTTTTACTACTATCAGCCTTTCTATCCTCTCGAATGGCGCATGCAAGGCGCTCTCCACAAGATCCTCCAAGAAGATATCTAGCAAACATTCCCCTGCTGTCCTCATTATCACTTCATGCCCAGCTTTGGAGATATTCCAGGCAGAAATACAGATATGACATCAGCAACTAGAGAAACAAACAAACAAAAAACCCTCCCAAACCAAAACACAACACCCTCAGCAGGAGATGGCCACCAAGGTACTGTTTAGGTTGATTCAACCAAGTTCAACCTCATCTCATTTAGACAGATCCCCTGAGGACAGGGGTCCCGTCAGTCGAGGTCTCCATCCGAGGCCTCACCTCTGGCAATTGCTCACTGATGTGGTCAAGAGCAAGCTGTGAGGAGCCCCTGTAGGGCACAGCTCCCTCAGCAGTCCGGACATCTCCTGCATGGTGGATGTTCGCTTGGCACTGGCAGAGGAGCTACCTGAGCACAAGTATCCTGCAACTGTTCTTTGAGCTCAGTCCAGACCTTTCTGTGTGGCCATGTTTAGATAGGGTCTTACTGTGGCCCAGACTAGTCTTGCTGTGTAGCCAAGGTTGGCCTCGACCTTCCAGAGATCCTCTTGTTCTTGTCTCCCAACTGGGAGGACAAGCTTAAGCCACTACACACCCACTTTAACATGGTCCGGTTGCTGGTGGCTGTGAGCCCTTAGTTAGCCTTCCTTAGTGGTCTTAGCATAAGCCTTTGATGCCAGCTCAGGCATCTCCAGGCTCACAGGCACAGCCCTGTCCTCAAAGGCAGGGTCGGTGAACTCCGGACCTTTGCTTTGGTCTCATCACAGTACTTTCCTGTGACTTGGGACAAATCACTTATTTTGTTATGGTTTGAATATGAACTATGACCCCAAAGACCTGGTTAAAGGTCTTGGAAGTGACTGTCTCCTGAGCACTGCCTGAGCAGACTCACAGTACAATGGCATTACTGGGAGATGGGGCCTGGTTGGAGGAAGCAGGTAAGAGGGGTGCGTCTCTTAAAGGAGAAACATGACCCTTTACCTGATGAGCCCTCTTTATTTTTTATTTTATTCAAATCTTTTCATTACATGAGGTGATGAGGAAGGATGGACCACAGGCAAAGTCATGAAAGAGAATTGGAAGTAATTTTCCCCCTCGTTTCAAGTCCATCATAGCTTTTGTTTTGTTTTGTTTTGTTTTGTTTATTTTGTTTTTATCATGGTGGATAAGTGGATTCAAATTCTGGGTATTGATGCAGCAAGAACCATTTTCAAATTGCAAAAGAAGCCAACATACGTCGTTCCTTTGACATTCAGGGTCCTCATTACTTCCCTATTGCTGTGATAAGACACCATGACCAAGGCACCTTATAGAAGAAAAAGATTATTAGGGCTTACAGTTTCAGAGAATTAGGGTCCACCACCATCATGATGGGGAGCGTGGCAGGCAGGCAGGCAGGCACTGGAGCAATAGACCAGGCTGGCCTCAGATGCAGAGATCTGCCCAACTGTGCCTTCTGAGCGCTGAAACTAAAGGTGTGTGCCACCACTGCCTGGCTAGGACTCACCCCTTGATCCTCAAGCACCAGACAAAGTAAGAGCTAATTGGGCTTGGCATAGGCTTTTGAAACCTCAAAGCCCCACCCCTGACACACCTCCTCCAACAAGGCCACACCTCCTAATCCTTCCCAAGCAGTTCCATCAACTGGGGACCAAGCATTTCAAATGTGAGCCTATAGGGACCATTCTCACTCAAACCACCATCCTTAGTGACTGTGAAAGTTGCTGGGATTAAAAGTGTGCATCACCACATCTAGTGATTTCCTCTTTTTAAAAAAAATCTGAATTAAAAACTCCATTGCATATCTGTACTACATAAGTCATCTGTGGATGGACATAGATGGACATTTCCTAGCTATTGTGAATAAAGCAGCAGATGAATGTGAATATGCGCATGTCCCTGTGGTTGAAAATGAATTCCTTTGGGTATTTCCCCAACATCAGTATAGCTGGAACAAATGGGAGCTCTCTTTTAGCTTTTTTTTTTTTTAAATGACAGGAACCCCTCTTTAGATAAGTTCCCCCAGACTACAAACACTAGCTTTTCCTGAGTCCCTCGAGGCCAAGTGCAATTAGGGTAGAATTGCACACAAATGACTGGGAGGAGCAGCTGGAACCTCAGGTGACCCTGCCTACACCCGTTTTTCTCTGAAGGAATGTCAACAGTCACCAGGCTCTGCTTGTCCAAGATGGTCTCTTGCAAGCAAGTGCAGCTGGTCTGATGGAGACGCCGGTGGTTTTGCTAAGAGGGCTGATGTGTAACAGCTGTCTGGGCATGTAAGGTGCTTAGCACGGAGCCTGGCACACAGTGAGTTCTTAGCGACAAACACAGTAGCAGGTGATGGGTTCTGCTTTTCCTCTTCCCAACCACACTGTTCCACAGCACGTACTGAAAACCTACAGAGAGAGCTGGGTGATGCCCCTTTATAAGACACAAATGTTGTCCAGATTGAAGACTGCACTGTTGCCCAGCGGTGGTGGTGGTGGTGGTGGCGTCGGCACACGCCTCTAATCAAAGCAGATCACTTTGTGTTTGAGGCCAGCCTGATCTACAGAGTGAGTTCCAGGGCTACAAAGGGAAACTTTGTCTCAACAAACAAACAAAAATAACAAACAAAAAGTGCCTTCCGGGATCTGGAGAGATACCTTAGCAGTAAAGGGTCTTTGCTCTTCTAGAGGGCCAGATTTCGGTTCCTAGCAGCCACGTTGGGTGGCTCAGAGGCACCTATAACTCCAGTTCCGGGGCATCTGGCACCCTCTTTTTGCTTTCATGGGTGTGCACGAAGGTAGCATAATGTTCATGTCAATGTACGTAATGAACACATATGTACATATAAATTTTAAAAAAGTAGCCTTGGAGGTTGGTAAAGCACTTGCCTAGCATGAGGCTATGAGTTTGACTCCTAGCTGCCCAACACACTGGAAATGGTGTTACACGCCTGTAATCCGAAGTTCAAGGTCATCTTCTGTTTCATAGCTGTTTCTAGGCCAGCCTGGACTACGAGACAGTCTAGATCAGCAGTTATCAACCTTAGGGTCTCCACCCATCTGGGGATGGAATATTCCTTTTATAGGGGTTGCCTAAAACCATTCTGCATATCAGATAGTTACAGTATAACTCATAATGGTAGCAAATTACAGTTATGAAGTAGCAATGAAAATAATTTTATGGTGGTGGTGAGCAACTGTATTAAAGGGTCACAGCATTAGGAGGGTTGAGAACCACCGGTCAAATGATAAGTTGGGGCACACATAACTGGCACTGGTGACCATTCTACAGTTTAAATAGCACCCAGAAAGCACCCAGAAGCAGCCCACTCCCAACCCAGCAACCAGGGCTCTCACAGTTGGTGTGGTGCTGGTGGCCTTTCCTGCCTGGCTGTCCATGTGGTGTCCACCTGTAAGAGAGCAGTGGCTTCAGCTGTTTAATAAATACACCCTGACCTCCAGCTGCCAGGCTCTTTAACGGAAGTGTGCTCCTGCACTGTCCCTCTTGACAACTTCTGATGGTTTCTTTAACCCCATTTCATTCCTGAAGGTGTCCGTACTCCTTTTTTGTGCTAATACTCTAGGGTCCCGGGAAGCTAAAACCTGGCTGGGAGGTTGGGTGTACCTTGTTAACCTCCATCAGACCCTATTAAATTCCCTAACTAGATTTGTAGTGATTTCCCGGAATCCCTCATTAAAACCGAGCAAATGCCGTCGATGGGGACCGGGGTGTCCCACACCGTGCAGCTTCAAAGCAAAGCACTTTGACTTCTTTGCTGTGGGGCTGAAGAGTGCTCCCGGAGCCACATGAACCTTGGGTCCACAACCAAAGCAGTTCTAGTACCTCAGGGTCTCTTTAGGGAGGTGGATGGGCACCTTCCATGACCTCTATGAGTGTCTTTACAACCACAGGCAACAGTAGAATTAACATTCAGCTCCCTGCACAGTGTCCCCATGCTCACCAGGCAGCCCACTGGGAAGGGTGGGCACGTTATTTTGATTCTGTTTCCTAGCTTGTTGCCACCCAGATGGGTCTTTTCATGGCCATCTTCTTCCCTGTCCCTCCTGCCATTCTCTTCCTCTTCAACAGTGTATCATGTAGTACAGGCTGGCCTCAAACCCCTTTTGTAGCTGAGGATGACCTTGAACTTCTGATCCTCCTGTCTCTGCCTCCCAAGTGCTGGGATGGCAGGAGTCATCCCATCCAGTTTATGTAGTGCCTGGGTTCAAACGCTGGGCCTCATAATAGCTAGGCCGCACACCATAGTCTGAGCTGCATCTCCGGCCTAAGGCCATCTTTCTTCTCCTTTCTTTTCTTTTCTTTCTTTCTTCCTTCCTTCCTTCCTTCCTTCCTTCCTTCCTTCCTTCCTTCCTTCCTTCCTCCCTCCTTCCCTCTCTCTCTCTCTCTCTCTCTCTCTCTCTTTTTCTTGGAAAATCTCACTATTCAGCTGTCATTATTCAATCCCAATTGGCTTAGAACTATGTAGTCCAGGCTGGCCTGGAACCCACACAAATATGCCTATCTACACTACCTGAATGCTAGATTTTTGTTTTTTGTTTTTTGTTTTTTGTTTTTTTTTTGAGACAGAGTTTCTCTGTGTAGCCCTGGCTGTTCTGGACTCACTCTGTAAACCAGAGTGAGCCTCAAACCCAAGAGCTCCACCTACCTCTGCCTCCCTGAGTGCTGGGATCACAGGCATACGCCACTGCACCCTGCCTGAGTGCTGAGTTTAAAAGCGTGCATGTCCCTCTCTTCCTTCCTCCCCTCTACTT
Organism: Psammomys obesus; assembly: GCF_907164565.1. NCBI lineage: Eukaryota > Metazoa > Chordata > Mammalia > Rodentia > Muridae > Psammomys > Psammomys obesus. Next base: position 5,904,707 of record NW_026587032.1, on the reverse strand, counting down.
CACATTTTCCTCTTTCACTCTTCTCCAGCTTGCTAAGTAATTGAGAATGGCATTGGATGAGCGGCTGACCCTCTCTACTTCCCAAGTGCTGGGATCACAAGCATGTCCTCCCACCCCTGGCTGGCCATCTCCTTCTGAGGCTGTGTGGATGGCGAGAGAGGAGGAGCTGGGCTTTGGAATTTTCCATCGGTTGAGCAGGTGTGCTGGAGCAATGACTCCTCACCTGAGGCCAGACAGGTCAGGAACCCTAAGTGAGAACCCAATTCAATTACTCTGCTAAATGGACAGAGTAGTAATCCGACTCCCAAGGCCTTACCCTAATACCCACAGATCAGAGTGTCTCTTGACCCTCATCTGAGTTCCTTCTGTTTGTAAGGAGACGGCAATTGGCAATTATCGCATAATCCCAGCAAGGGCTGGGGAGAGGTGGGTTGAAGAGCTCTTGGCATCTCAGAGCTGCCTGGGAGGTAGGTGGCTGACAAGTCAGGGCAGGGCCTCACTCCCAAGACCAGTGGGCAACACAAACTGGACTTGATAGACAAAGACAGAAAAAAGACAAAAATCCTAAAGTGGGTGGGAAGGGATGGGTAAGATGAGGGCATGGTCATGAGAGCTGGGAGAGGGGTAAACACGTTCAAAACACATTGTATAGGATTCTCAAAGAATTAAGAAAAAATTGTTAGAGCCAGCTGGGGTGGCACACGCCTGTAATCCCAGCACGCTGGTAGGCAGAGGCAGGCATAGCTCTGTGAGTTTGAGGCCAGCATGGTCTACAAAGTGAGTTCCAGGACAGCCAAGGCTACACAGAGAAACCCTGTCTCCAAACAAACAAATAAGAAAACTTTGTTAGGTAGGTCAGTATACTCTAGCATCCCAGCTCTTTGAGGCTGAGATGAGGAGACAGAGTTAAGAGTCCAGCCTGGGCTACATAGTGAGACCTTGTTTCAAAAAGGCCAAAAACAAAAGGAAAGCCATAGCCAGGTATCACACCTCCTTAATCCCACCACTCAGGAGGCTGAGGCAGGAGGATCATAAGTTCAAGGCTAGCCTGGGCTACACAGCCAGCTTGCCTTTAAAAAACAAGCAAAACAGTAGGCTGAGCATGGTGGCACAGCCTTTCATCTCAGCACTCGGGAGGCAGAGAGAGGCAGATCTCTGTGAGATCGAGGTCAGCCTGGTCTACAAAGATAGTCAGGGATACACAGAGAAACCCTGTCTGGGGGGCATGAGGGAAGGGGAAGGAAAAAAAAAAGTAAAACTGGAGAGATGGCCCAGCGGTTAAGAGCACTGGCTGTACATCCAAGAGGACCAGGCTCAAGTCCCAGCACCCACATGGCAGCTCACAACTGTTTGTAACTCCAGTTCCAGGGGATCTGACACACATACAAGCAGGCAGAGAACACCAAGATACAACACACACACACACACACACACACACACACACACACACACTAAATGAATCATTAATAAGCAAAACACAAGACAATAAAAGAAAACCTTCATATACTTCCCTTGGCTTTCTGCTTAAGACAGGCATGGGCATGCACGCTGAGCCTGGCTGTGACCCCGGCAGTGTAAGGCTGGGCAGGGTGCTTCCATGAGGCCTTAGGAACCTGCAGGCTCAAAGCTCAGTCACAGAGCCCAGGCTTCTCCAACCGTGGGATGTCTGTGCGTGTGACTAGCCTGGTGACTGGCAGCAACACGTGTGAATGCAGGAGGAGACACAGCAGTCCTCGAGCTGCTGAAGGAAGGTTCTGACACTTTGGCATTGGGGTAGTCTGGATTTCCACTCCTCTTATCACAAGACCTGTTCAAACAGGCCTCCCCACAGGGCAGGGGCACAAGGCTAATGAGAGGAACCTGGATAGTCCTTTGCAGCCTGTCCCCTAAGTGCAGGAGCTAAGCAGGGGGAGGGGTGCCTACTGCCTCTCTCCAGGTGAGGGACACACACAGGAGGACCAGGACCTGGGTCCACTCCACTGCGAGCCACATGCCCTGCCCGCACTGAGGCTGAAGGGCAGTATTGGTGTGGGTCACTACGTTGTCACTAAAGCCTGTCACACACCGCTGGGGCCCGGTGTGGGCAGAAGCAGCTAAGATTCTGAGCAGGAATTCAAAGGGAACCATGGAGTATGTCTCTTGCTCGTTCAGATCATTTATTGAGAATTAAAGGTCGGGCCATCCTGTCTGTGTGACGCTGCGACGGGAGTCGCATATATGCCAAGGAGAGTCCAGAGAATCGAGACCTTCAACAGTACAGAGCCACAGGCACAAAATCAAAATACAAGTGACCCATTCCTCCCAAGTTTGGCAGGAGAACAAATACAGTTGGAGGCCTGGGATGGAAGGGCACTTACTTTTCAATAAGGCAGTTACAAAGCGGACAAATCCCATTCCCCCAATACACTCCAGTCAGCATCACAGGCAACAGAAAGCAGGGAAGGACGGCACGTGACAGCAAGCAGAAGGGGGCTTTGTTCAGATATGCCAGGAGGGGGAAGTCACCGGAGATGCTCCACACCGAGCCCCAGGCCCACTCTGCCCCCCTTAATATCACAGTGACTTTTACCGACCATAAACTTGGAAGCAGTCTGCAATCCAATGAAATAAAGGAAAGGCACCCCCAAAGACCCGTGCTCCCCAGTGCATGAGCTCGTTCCCCCTTCAGTCTGACTGATTGGTTCTGTAGGAACCCAGAGCCAGGGCCTTCACCCAGCCTCAGAGACAGGGTGAAAGGCAGAGAACACGGACGGAGCCCTCTTTCTAAGGTGTTGGTCCGCCTTTGACATCTCTGGGCCTAATTCTTACCAACAAAAGTTCATGTTCGAGAACACCACAGCCGAGTTTTAAAAAACGGTGAAATAAATCTCATAATGCTTCACATAACTTGTGATTCTATGCTGGGCTACATTTAGAGCGAGCTATCCTGGGTGGCTAGGGGCTGTGGTGGGCATGCCCACTGGGGTTTTACAGACAGCTTGTCTGCTCCTTGGCCAGTCATCTTACTAAGCTTAGCAGGCCCTATCCTCACCTCGTTTCTCCTAGAGTTCTGCAGGTCGGTTCATCCCCAGGAGCCCAGCTGCCCTGGAGGGGCTCCTAGTGACAGGCTCTAGCATGTGCCAGGGCAGCTTACCTTAGATCACCCTGCAGATGACTGAAGAGAGTGCAAATGACTGAGGAGCATTTGCAAAGGCCCCTCACTGACATGTGACCTTGGCAAATCCCTCGGGACTTTTGTTTCCCTGATTCACTAAAGAAAAGACATGATGGGATGGCAACCTTGGGTGACTCTGAGGGGCTGGCATGCCTCTGATACTGAGACATGGCGTTCCTGGTGACGTCCACCTGAAGGCATGAGCCCTCAGCAACCTCGGGTCCTTAGACTCCAGGCAAAGCCTTGTGCTGCTTAAAATCCTCCAGCTGAAGTTTCTCCTCAGAGACACCACGAGCTCTGTGCGGCCGGCCAGCATGGGGCTAGGGCCTCCGTTGACTTAGGAGTCTTGTTAGCATGCTGGTGCCTTGCTGGCAACTTTGGCATGACTGAGCAAGGGCTGAGGGGTTTCTCCAACGTTTCCCAAGACCGATACTTAGGGTAAGCCGGGTGAAAACAACACATTGTATCCCGCTGTTTCCTTCTGGAAGAAAGATACAATGTGTGGGGGCTATGGGTCGCTCTTTGAGCAAAGGACCCAGTCCTGGCAAATTACAGAGAGCGCGGAAAAGCCAGAAGCTAATGACTGAACAGTCTTCCCCAAGAGGTAGTGAACTCTCTGTCCCTGGAGGTAGCCAAGTGTGGACTGCTTCCTGGCTGGATGGGTATAAGCAGAATGTCAGCACCAATGGAGAAGCTGGATGGGAGGATTCAAGACTCTTCAACCTTCCGGATCCTGTTACACCACGGAGAACCTTCAGATGGTGTTGAGAAGGCAACTTCTTTGGGCCTATGCCTGGGACCAACGCTATCCGACCATCACAAATCAGGCAGTCCCTTGGAAGGCACACACCCGTGCTCGCTCGGGAGACGTGACCACTATGTGTTATGCTAAGATCTGCTCTCTGAGGGCCATTATGAGCACAGCTGTCTATGGCAGGGACACGCGGCACACAGACACCAAGTTTCTCCAGATACAACCTCCACCTGGAATTTTGGGTTGTTCTTCTTTGTGAGGTTCAGTCATGATCTTTTTTTTTTTTTTTTTTTCCCTTCACAGTTTGTTCCACGCAATGAGAAGTCTGTCCCTATGTGTTGTAAAAAAAAAAATTAAAATCCCAAATGAATGGCAGGCTATGGATGTCTCCATGTGACCACCGTCAGGGCATACTGAAGAACCACACCAGGCTGGACTAGAGGCAGGAAGCCACACCACTTCTGGGCTTGAAATTCAGTTCTGCCCAGGAGCACCGAGTAGAGAGAAGACCGCGATGAGGTCACAGGTGTGTGTTGTGTGTGTGTGTGTGTGTGTGTGTGGCATGGATAGGTGATATGAAAACACAGGTAGCTGAGACAAGCACTGTTCTGTCCACTGCTCCCAAGCCAGGCCTCGGCCCTTCTTGAAGGCAGCAGGCTCTTGCCCACGGCTAAGCCAGCAGATGGGGAGAAAGGGCTGCTGCTCTGACAACACAGCAACACAGCCAGCTTCTTCTGGATCGGAGTTAAAACAGCTTTTCCCTTTCTGTCAGGCGATCTGTTTTGAAGGGTTGAAAAAGGTAGCCCTGCCTCTGCTTCTCCAAGGCTGCCTGCCTCAGAGGACGAGGATTCTGTGATGGCGTTGGGTTGGAGGGCAGATGTTCTCCAGCAACACGGGGACTTCTGGGCACATCTTGCACAGAAGTGAGCCTCTCCAGAGGAAACCAGACTTGATGCTAAAGGAACAGGGACAGAACTTACATGCCCACAGTTTTGGTTTAGGTATCAGAAAGCTACATATTCTTTCTTGACAAGACACTGACGTTCCCACAGGGCCGGATAAACTAAAGGTTCCATCTGCCCACAGCCACCAGCTTCTCCGCGGCTCTCCTGTTGTCTCCTTCTGTGGCAGGAGGGAGAGCGAGCCTTCTGCATGAAGTCTGAGGACTGACCACACCAGGGGGTGCCTCACCAGCCCTCGCTTGCAAACAGCACAGCGCTCGTATTCCACACACACCTCTTTACACATGGTCTACTGGGAAGCGGTCTGCGTGGCATGCATCCTGAACACTACTCGGAGTTTGGCTACAGGGGAACACAGTGCATGTTAGTGACAGACACTGGCGCCCTGTCCCCATTCCACAGGAGCATGGTGTTCTGCTCCACAGAAGGAACAGCATCCCGCATTCTCCACTCGCTCAGTGTAGGGTCAGGTCTGATTTCTGAGACAGCGCTTAGGGGAAGCCATCTGGGAGACATTAAGTGTCGGGCCAGGCCTCTGCTGTCCTGTTAGGGCTTACAAAAAACTCAAAGCAGTGGAATAGGAGAATGAGACATTGACCAGGATGGTTGGGAATTAGGAATCTTTGTCTTATTCCTCTACCTGTACCCTTTGCCCCACAAACTGACTGGAAATCTGCACAAGTCTTTGGATACAAAAGCTTTGCTCTCCCAGGGTGCTTCAGTTCTGACAGAAGTAGACAGAAGAGTCTGACTTGAACAATGACAGAAATTAATACTTAAAAGAGCAGTGACCTTTCTTGTCCAGGCTCATGACATCCTGCCATGCAAGGTCAGGGAGCCAAGTCCAGCCACACTGTCTCCCCACAGCTGGGCTTCTAAGCAGGAGTCCCGGGACTCCAGCAGCTCTCCTGCAGGTTGTGAACGAGAGACTGGGAACATGAGCTCAAGACACCCCATCTGTCTGTGAGAGCACTTACTGCCGGGAGTGTAAGGGGCCATGGTAGCCACCCTGCGTAAAACGTAGAAGACCCTCATGAAAGGATGTGGTTTTGTTTAGACTTTTAAAAAATCATTTATCTATTGTGTGTGCAGGTCTTTAGCCCAGGTTACCCTTGACCTCACTGTCTTTCTGCCTTGGTCTTCTGAATTAAAGCATGCACCGCCATGGCCAGCCTGTAACGTTTTTTGTGTTGCTTCTAGAATTGCAACAGATACGTTTTGCAACTGCCGAGAGGTCCTTGCTTACCTGAACTCCTTGCGGAGGGGCAGGGTTTCCTCCACCTCTAGTTAAGGAGAGAGCAACATCCATGACAGGTCTCAGTGGCAGGAGGAGCGAAGCAGAAGCTATGTGGCTGGGACAGCTCTTGGCCAACACACACTGGGTGTCCACTGTGTACATGTCACAGGGCAAGTGAGGGACCAGTGTCGAGCCGATTTGCTACTAAATGGGCAAAACTTGCAATAAAGCGGCATGCCCAGCGGGCAAGGGTCAGTCTAAACATGGGCTTACTCTGTCATCCCGCTGTCACTGAGCCATGCTGCCAGGGTTGGGCCTTGCCTGCGGCAGCCTGGTACTGCTTGGTGATTGCCAAATGCATATCACCCAGCACTTCTAGAACTGATTTAAAGCTTTGCTGTGTACTCAAGACCCGGTTTTAAAAATTCCTTTTATAATACTGTTGTTTCAGTCTGAGCAGTTATCTTAAGGTCTTTCTGCACACACGCTGACCTGTGAGAATATAATCCTCCTGACAGAAAGATTTACAGCATCCATCATTCAGACTTTATTTACAGTGGATATGAACAGTCCTGAGGGGCTGAGATGTTGCAGGGACCACCTGTCATCGAGCACCGTGCGCCTGTCCTCTCGCCAAGGCCTCCACCTCCCCAGGCCGCCTGTGTCTCACTCCAGCTGCTTGCTGCCCTCCGATTTCTGGTCCAGTCTGCTCCTGTTGCTCTTCACCATGTAGATGAAATAGGCAAGCGTCTCTTTCTCGTTCACTGGGATGTTCCTGAAGTGTCGGCTCACGGTCTACACAGGAGGAAAGCGCACAGTCCCTTAAGATGTGTGCAAATCGGGCCCTCCATCCCACACTCTGCAAATAGGGAATAGGAGCTGCTTCCAGAAGTGACTGCCTGGCACTCAGGCTTGCCAAGGAGCTGCAGGATGTAGCGGGCCCTCGATGCAGGGCTTAGCTGCTTTTTCCCAAGCACCACTGTGGCCCAGAACGACACCAAGGTATGGATATACTTCAGCAGCAGTAGCAGCTAGCCATTCCTGGCATGACTTCAGCTACCCTGTGGTGTAAAGAGGTTGGGATGGCTCTGGTCGGTTGGCCAATAGCCACCAAGCCTTTCAGGCTCTGGAAGTGGGCCAAAAAAAAAAAAAAAAGAGTTCTTTAAAAATTGTATCAAGCTGGGTGTGGTGTTGAATGCCTGTAATCTCAGCACTCAGGAGGCTGAGTCAGACAGGTCAGGAGTCCAGGACCAGCCTCAGCTTCCTTGACAACATGCACACACACGCACACACACACACACTGAAACAAAAACCACCCCAAAATGTCAAATGAACAGTTGAGACATAAGTGAATGGCCCCAAGAATTCCTCTAGGGGGGACAGCCGCCCCGGGAAAGCCTGCCGCTCTGAAGGAGGGTGCTCACTGGCTGTGTCCCAGACTCTGCTTTTGTCTTAATCCTGGAGAAACACACTTCTTCCCCTTGCCCTCCTCCTCCTGCTAGCTGGCAACGGGTCAGCAGCGAAGCTGTTCGCTGCTGTTGTGCCTCTCTGCAGGTGTGGGAAAGGCTGAAAAATGAAGACACATCAGCCTTTCAGGAGGTCCCTGCGTGGATGGAGGTGGGTAGGCAGATGAAGACAGAAAGTAATAAAGTCTATGGAAGTAATAAAGTCTATGGGGTGTGTTTTCCTTTTCTCTGCCTCTCAAATTTTCTAGCGTTAAGAGAGACGAGGAAGCCGAGTGCATGAGGCAGGAGGCGCGCTTGAGCCCCGCAGCACTGTGGATCACACACAGGAGAGGGCCAGGGGGTGTTAATAAGGGTGACTCTCCACCAGGACAAAAATAAGTTAAGAACTCAGTGAAGAAAAAGGCATTCTTTGGTGCCACTAATTATATAGGAAAAGACTTCCACTAACAGCAGAGGTCGAGAAAGTTTGTGTGTCGGGTCAAGTCTTAGAGGTGAGGGAAAGCTCACTGGTAGATGGCTTGCCATACAAAGAGTCCTGGTATTTGATCCTCACTACCTAGAGACAATCAAACCCTAAACCTAAAGGCACAGTGGCCAGTCATGCTGACACACCCCAAAGAATGGGCTCTACGAAGAACTTTGCAAAAATAATGTCATGACTCAGAAGCAGGAGGCCGCAAGTTGCGCGGCTTCTCACAAGACTATCCCTCTCTGAGCATGGCTTCTTTTGGGAAGCAGGGCTTTCTGCCCTATGTGGGAGGAGCAGCTGGGGCACGGGAGCATAGGCTGGACCGCTTTGATGTATCCACCCACCTCTGCTAGCTGGGCCTTGTTGAAGCCTGGTCTGGTCTGCAGCTTGTAGTGCCGTTTGTAGCGTCGGAGCGTGTTCACCTGCAGCTGGAACAGATCGACCTGGGGAAGAGGAGACACAGGTATGTCTGAGCTCACCCTGCCTGGCACACCCTAAGGAGGGCTGAGGAGGGAAGAAACTGCAGACACTGTCCACCAAGGACTAGTGACTGCCAAGGAGGCCAAAGGCAGCTGTGGAAAGGGCTGTGTGGGTGGAGGACGGCAGGCTGAAGCAGAAGAGGGGCAGAGGGGTAGTGAGAAAGAGGCAAGGAGGGAACGATTCTGACAATAAAAACCTGGAGTGGAGGTCAGGCTGGGCAGCTAGCGGCAGGTCAGCATGTCCTGAAGACGCTCAGGTTGGGGGAGCTGCTTCAGGGTGAAGCTGGATGGGCTGGAGGGAACAGGGAGCTGCTCTGGCGAGGGGACAGAGCTGAGCCCTGCTGTGGCCAGTGCTAGAGGACACCAGGGTATCCAAAAGGCCAGCTCAGGGACACCTGAAGGAAGTGAGCATGGCTGGGCAGAGTAGCAGCAGAACATAGAACACCTGGCCTCAGGTGTCACTTTCCTGGGAAGCTACCACAGTGGTCTGCCTGCAGGTCAGGGCTGGGGTCTCTGCAGATGGCTCAATGAGGGGCAAGAAGGGCTCCTGTCTCTTTGTTCAGCTAACCGAGGAAGGGGATGAGCTATCCAGTCATGAAGTACAGAAGGCCCAGAAACATGGGTTGCCTTTACCTGCCTCCAAGAGAAGCTCTTGCTTCAGGCAAGTAGAACTCACTTAAAAAAAAAAAAGTGATCAATATGAGGGTCCAGAGTCATCCATTCATTTCAAAACATTCTTGGAAACCTTTTCCAAAATGCTTAGTCAAAGGGATTCAGAAACTGAATACGTCTTTATGAAACAGCGGCAATGCTGCAGGCAACAGAAAGATACTGGAAAGCAAGGCTAGGGAAGGGACATGGGGAGAGGGACAGGCACAGGGCTGAGTTTCACGGGCTCCTTCACACCTGCAAAATAAGGCCTGTCTACTTTTACTCCCAACCACGAAGCGTGCTCACGGGGAGATAATGATGTGTCAAATACTCAGTGCACACCAGGCATAGTTCCTTTCACAGACGCCCAAGGGGGAACACTTTGGAAGGAAACCCAGCTATTCCTTCCTGGAGTCCCCTCAGCACACACGGGAACCTTCTGGGGGAGAGGCTGGGACTCAGGGTTTTATGCAGTGCTTTTTGTTTGTTTGTTTGTTTGTTTCTCAAGATACAGTTTCTCTCTGTAGCCTTGGCTGTCTTCGACTTGCTTTGTAGACCAGGCTTGTCTTGAACTCACAGAGATCGGCCTGCCTCTGCCTCCCAGAGTGCTGGGATTACAGGCGTGTGCCACCATGCCCGGCCTTGTGCAGTGCTTTTTTTTTTTTTTTAATTTGGGGGCACATCTCGAAGGACATGTGGCAGTGTCTGAAGGACATGCCACTGTCACAGCTCAGGCACTGATATCACTGGCCTCCAGAGGTCAGGGTGTTGCCGCTGATCTTATAACACTCAAGATGCTCGCTCCCTCCCCTCAAATGTCAGTGCCGGCTAAATGACCGCAGTGTGGCTCTGGGGAGAAGCCCTAGCCCACTTGGTGGTGGGGACAAGATGAACCTTTACTTTCAGGTCAAACAAGAAGGGGAGAGAGCTGTCTGGATCACACGCACTCAGCATTAACTTTAAAGGCGAGGACAGAGTGTTACAAGATGTCATGGGGGCCCTGGTCAGGTTCAAGACCCAAAGCCCTGCAGTCTACTGCAAGAACCATGAGCAGAGCTTCTAGCACCACCTGGGACCTTGGCCCTTGGGGCTGTCTGGAGAGTGACTGGCAGGCAGAGCAGCTGATCACCAAGCTTTCACGGTCAAGATCACTGAAAATCTAGAAAACTTCAGACAAACCACAGCAAGGCAAGCAGACAAAGACGACTGCTTAGTTCAGAAAATGTAACAGCCATGGAGAGAGCTGGAGTCAGAACCCCCTCTTCTCATTCTCTTGCTGGGAAGGCTTGGATCACAACCTGTTCTCCCTGCTCTCTCTACCAGCATTCTGGCCTTTACCTCAGGAATGTCGGTGTCATGCTCAGGGGAGTCTCCGCCATCATCGCTGGTCTTCCTCTTCCTTTTATTTCGGACGCTCTGGATGAAATTTTTGTGGAAGTCGCAGATGTACAGGTGCCTTACCTGATGGGAAGAAACCCAACGTCAGTGTCATCCACCCAATGGGACCCGGGGAGTCAGCGGCCTCCTCTTTTGGCCAGGTAGTAGCGAGACAGATGAGTGCGAGACAGGCCACAGCCTACAACCATAAGGCCAGGGAAGAAGAAATACAGAGGACTGAAGGTACAGCTCAGTGGAAGTACATGCCCAACTTGCGTATCTCATACACACACACACACACACACACACACACACACACACACACACACACTGCTACCACCACCAATAATAACACAGCGCATGAGCACTCACATCTCTACAGTACAGGGAGATGGCCGCAGCTGGGAGAAGGCTCTCTTGACAGGTACGGGAAGGAGTTGTGCACGTGCAGGAGGCAGAGATGGGCAGCATGGACTGGAGATGGCATTCACAACAGCTCACCACTGCAGGGTACCAGTGGAAAACCTGACTCCCGCTGCTTCACATCTGATCCACAAAGGAGCACGGAGAAGCAGAATTCTTACAAAGGAGACCCACATAAAAGAGAGTGGATATTACCCCGGTTTTCTAATAAATACCGCAGCATATTAGTAAAGGTGCCAACAGCGGCTCAAATGTGAAGAGCGTGTTTTTATTTAAGGACGTAAGGACCACAGTTGCCTGGAGGAGCCATTCGAAGACCCTGCGGAACCCAGTGCACGCGTAAAAGGCCTTGGGAAGGGACAGATGGTGCACAAATGTTCTGGGGGGGGGGGCATCTGAACTGAAGTTTAGTCCTTAAATCCCTGAAGATAAAAGTAAGCTGACAGGAAGTCACCATCAATTAATTCAGGCTGTTTTACGGAGGGAATAATGAAAACTGTTTAGTCAGATGAGTATCAGTTTCGTGTGGTTGGGTTAGTGAGTCATGAGTCATTTTGAGTTTATACTGAGATGCTGTCTTGCACACAGCAGGCGCTCAATAAATGCGGATGCACCAATGTACGTACTCTCATATCTAAAAACAGCTTATGCTGGCAAAAGCCACCTCTTACATGGTCACAATCTTGGATGGCTTTGCTGGATTCCACTCTGGCAATGAAGTTTCAGACATAGTATGTGCCACTGTCCTAAAGAGTAACACAGTTGATACAAGACATGGATCCCCGTCCCATCTCTGGCATCTGGTACTTGGGTTGGCAATGCAGCCAAGTGCCTCTTGAGAGAGCAAGCTGCTTCCCAGAAGCACAGTGGTAAACTGAGGAGATTAGCAGAATGGGGGGGGGGAGGGAGGGTTTCTAAAGCTTAGGTGGGAAGGTGTCAGATCCGGAGTGGGGAAGAGGGTCCCCCAAGGCTATGAAACCTTCTGAGCCTTGGTAAATGCCCTCCCCCCAAAAAACACTTTCTTTGCATGATTCCCATTTTCAACCACTCTGCAGAAGTAAAGAAGAAACTTGTCAATTGCAAGCTGACTAGGCATTAATACATTCCAGAGGTGACACGTGTCCACCTGAAGGGCTGTGGGATTTTATTTTAAAAGGGTGCTTGCTAGGTCCTTTTACAAGACAGCCATTCTCTATCCTCAACCATGCTCAAGTCTGAACTGCTTTTCAGCAGCCTCAGGGCTCAGCGGCCTTTGTGGGTGCAGTGGGGCCATGAGGGCAGGAGCAAAGGCTCACAGTGGTTGTCTTTTTTCCCCCCCTTTCCTCTCCTGTTTCACTTGCTACAACAGCTAGAAATTCCCATAACACAGCAGTCACTTGGGATTGAGTTCCTGCCCAAGCCTGTGGAATGAAACAGAAACTCTTTCAGAGACGACCACACCACCACCTTGAAGTGAGACAGTCTGTCTGTCTAAGGACATGCCTTCCCTTTCAAACACTGCCTTTGGGGGAATGCTTGGGCAGGGCATGGGGGGGGGGCTTTCTTCTAGAAAATGTGTGTGACATGCTCAACGGTGCTCTACACGGGTTCCCCACGGGGTGAGTGGGCAAACGGAGTCTCTGCTGCAACGACCATCCAGATGTGGGGACTGCTCACAGAAACACTGCCAGCAGCCCACACAGGAGGCACACATCGTTTCCAGGAGGATACGTTCACTGCCATTCTAGAATTCCCTTTTCATTCCCACATGTGATTATCAGGGGACACCTTAGTGTTTAGCCAGTTTTTGCTTCAGAGTGAATTCACTCATTCATTCACTCATTCATTCATTCCTTCAGACATTTGTAAAAAGAAAGTCCCAATCATTTAAAAACAAAACAAAACAAACAAACAAAAACAAACCAAAACCCCTGAACTATTTCAAAAGAGCCAGACTACAGTGGTTAATTAAATAAACCTGAGTGTGCAAGAGAAGACTCTAAAAGAAAGGACGATGACCTTATTTATTATAGACAAATGAAACTTGGATATAGGGTTTGGAAGCAGGCCAGGTAATGAATGGGTTTAGGAAATTAGCCAGCTTCTAAGTGCAGTGTGCTTGACTCCATTGCTTCCTACGCCCAGCCTCAGCTTCTGCTACATCAGAAGTGTAAAGATGGGCTCTCCTTTCAGCTAACAGGCAATGTCCCATTTCCCCTAACCGTTGGACATTAATCATTCAAGCTCCCCGAATATGACAAGTTCCTTAACTCAGCCCCAATTCCTAACCTGGAAGCGGCCACTCAGGGATTGCAACAACCGATGTGAAACTAACAAGTTCTTAGCCGGTTGGCACGGGCACATCTTCAGAACCGTTAACATCGGTAGGTGAAATCACTCAGGAAGTTTCCTATAATTAGCCACAAGGCGCATTAAAATCCCATTCAATTTCAAATTTCCACATCTCCGCCTCCATCAGCATTACCAAAGACGCTATCCCTCAAGAAAACTGATTCCCCGCCCCCTCCTCCAATCACATCCACAGCAACAGCCATCTAAGACCTGGCCTTGGCCTTATTTGTACCACATCTCAGAACAACTCATTCGCCGCCAGCTGCTGCGCTGCAGAGACCGAGGCCGCGGGAAGCAGGAAAGTCGCGGCCACCTTGCTAGTGTCTGAAAGAACGACAAGGTCCCTGGAGGGAGAACGAAGTTGAAGACCAACCTCCGGGTCCCCTCGTCACCCCTCGTGCCCAATTCTTGCAAAAGTAACCAACCTCTTTCTGCTCTACTATCCGGCGCAACAGTGACAGCTGGAAACTGCTGTCACTTTCCCAGGCAGGGAGAGTGTGCCAAGCCCTCGCATTTCCCTCAGCCCACCCTCGGGATGCGGGCAGCACCGCGGAGCACAGAGCGGCCTCCACGATTCTGAGTCCCCCGTTTCGCACAGACCGCGCGGCGAGGCCCAGCGCGCGGAGCGTCCCCGGGGTCCTTCCTGCGGCCCTGCGCTGCGCCCCGAGACTCACGCTCTTGTCGATGTCCAGCTTGAGTTTCTTCTGCGAGATGCTCTTCTGCACCCTCTTGCTGAAGGAGGCGTTGCCCGCGGGCCGGACGCAGCGCTCGCCGTCCGCGATGAGGCAGCAGCTCTGGCCGTAGCCCGGGGCGGCGGCGGGGGCGGCAGGGGGCCCTTCGCGGCTGTCCTCCTCCGTGCTGAAGCCGTTCATCTCCCCGCCCCGGCCCGGCCCCTCCGGGGGAGGGCCCCTGTAGGCCACTCCGCGGCTGCTGGCCCCGCGGGGCAGCTCTTCGCCAGCCCCGCGCCCGGGTCCCACGGTGCGCCCCGGGTCAGGCGCGCTCTAAGCTCCGCGAGGCCCGGCTGCTCTGTGCTCCTGCAGCCCGGGCCCCGTCGGGGATGCTCAGGCCGAGGCTCCGGCCCGGGCTGACGAGGTTCCCCCGGGATCCGGGCCCGGCCGCCCTGGGGTTCCCGAGGCCCCCGCCGGCTCCCGCCTGCTCCGCGCCGCGCGGCAAAGTCTCCACCCAGCGGCTCCCCGTGCAGGGGCCCGGCCTCGAACCCGCCGTGTCCGGGCCCCGCGGTGAGCACGACCCGCCCCAGGGTCCGGCCGCTCGGCGGCGCCCCGAGTCCCCGCGGCAGCCCCTGGGCCGCCCCGGCCGCCGCCCGCCCGACGCGCCGCACCACAACAGTGCGCTCCCCCGCCCGCCGCGGCACAACGGAAGTCCTGCCTCCGTGCGCTCAATGGCCGGATTCTCTTTATGGGCGGGGCCTCCGTCGCCGCTGGCATTCCCCATTGGGTGGTGCCGCTGCCGGTCTCCGGTGCCAGGCTACTTCCTGGACTCTGCTGGGATGGGTTCAAAGTAGAGAAAGTGCAAGAGGCAAGAGTTAGCCTGGCTAGGGAGGGCAGCGGCGTTCAGTCCTGGTTGTGGAGCAGGATGCTGAGATGGGTCTGGAGGAGTGCCGCATGTTCTGGTCCCAGTTAGGTGATGAGCGGGGTCCTCGCTCCGAGGAGGGATGCTGAGCGGGGTCTGGAAGAAAGCAGGATGTCCTGGTCCGGGGATGGAATGGTGGTGAGCATCTGGCTCTGGGGCGAGATGCTGAGCTGGGTCAGGAGGGACGCGGGGAGGGCTTGCTGAACGGGATGTGGCGGGACGAAGGGTTTCCCCTCCGGGACTGGATGCTGAGCAGCGTCCCCACTCCGGGACGGGACGCTGAGAGAAGACAGGAGATACACAGGGTCCGGTCGAGGGACGGAATGGTGAGCAGATTCCCAGTTCCATCGCAGGATGCTGAGCAGGAACCCGGCTCCATTGTGGGGTTGTGAGCAAGGTGCCAGTTCCGGGACTGAATGCTTAGCTGGGTCTGACAGGCCGCAGCGTCTGGTATACCGCAGGTTGCTGATGGGGTCAGAGACAGGGACAGACGTGCCACAGAGATCACGTTTGAAGTGAACTGAAGCATCATTGTGCGCAGGGAACTGAGGGAAAGGCGTAGGGAGGGGTATGGAAAGGGGACCTTAGGGAGAAAGTGCTACCAGGAGAACAGACTGGGCAAAACGGAAAAGCCTGGGCTGGAAGACCTGCGCGGCCACGGGAGGCAGGGTGCATGACACGGGACGTAAAGCCAGCGTGAAGGTGCAGATGCTCATAAAGAGGCGTGGAGAGACGGCAGAGGTCGGGTATGGGAAGTAGCAACCTCTGGGTACAGCGAGCACCAGGGAAAGAGGGACTTGAGAGTTCAGGGACCAGAGCAGCCTTCCCTGGGCTGGTGGCAGGATGGGCTTTGTAGGCTGAGGCCACTCAGCAAGGCCCTTAGGCCACCGACAGAGGACTCACTATCAGACATTACTGATCTGTAGTTTTATTGCTTCAAGCCACGAAGCAGGGAGGAGGCCACCTTGCCCTGCCAAGGCCAGGGTGCTACCTCGCCCTTCCTGAAAGGACACAGGAAAATTTTCTGAGGGTCAGATCATACATCCAGTAGAGTTGTGGGGGGTGGGGGGGAAGGGTAAAAGGCTGGGATGGGTGTCAGTGTCAGGTAAGCTCTTAAATTCTCTTTAAAGGCAATTTTTTTTTTTTTTTACTAATTTCACTCAGGAGACAGTATATTAGAAAAATACATCTATCAGATAAAATAGAGTATTAGGGCCACCATGGGAGCTGACTCTAATTCGGTGGCAGTGCAGCTGACCAGCACATTCAAAGCTCTGGAATTGCCCCTCCCCCGTACTACTTAAATAGGGTGTGTTGGCACGGCCCTGTAATTCCATCTTTTAGCAGGAGGCTCTGAGGTTCAAGGTCATTCTTGACTACATAACGGGCAGGCCAGTTTTGGTTTTGTGCGATCCTGTCACAAAACAACAACAACAAAAAACAATGTCCATTGTGAAATTGCATATAAATATGCATATATATATATATATATATATATATATATATATATATATATATATACACTCAGTGGACGGGTGACGCATGACTGTAATCCCAGCGCTCTGGGAGGCAGAGGCAGGTGGATGTCTGTGAGTTTGACGCCAGCCTGGTCTACAAAGTGAGTCCAGGACAGCTAAGGCTACACAGAGAAACTGTCTCGAAAAACCAAATAAAATAAAAATACTCTAAAAGTTACCAAAAAGAAGTGGTGAAACGAAATTTAACATCTTCAGAAAATGATGTGCACTCGATTTTTAGGGTGTATTCAGCATCGGTGCATGTGTGTGTTAAAATTCACTATCAACTCTTTATCAAAGAGTGATGGAGAATTGGAGAAATGCCGTTTTCAATGCTGAGTGATGGCACACTGTCGTGCCAACCCCTGAGAAGAAAGCAGCAGGATCAGGAGTTCAGACTCATTCTCAGCTACTGGTTGTTGAACTTGAGGCTAGCCTGGGCTATGTGAGACCTTGCCTCCCCCCCCCCAAAAAAAAAAAAAAAGACAAAACAAGTACATAAAATTGCACGTGGATTGTGATATGTGTGAATCTATGTTAAAATAATACATGCAGGAATGGGACACTGGAAAGATACTGCTCTTCCACAGGACCCCAGTTCATTTCCAAACACCTATGTCGTGTGGCTCACAGCTGACAGTAATGCCAGCTCCAGGAGATTGGGCCTCCCTGGGAGGATGTGCAAGAGCCCCCAACCCCAAACACAACATGACACAGCACAACACAAACAACAATTGCTGGGCCAGTGAGATAGCTCAGCAATAAGCTTCCTGACCTGAGTTCTATCCCCAGGACCCACGTGGCAGAAGGAGAGAAGTGACTCATGCAAGTTGTCCTCTCTCCACAGCCTTACTGTGGCACGAGTGCACCACTCCCCCATAGGAAAAAAAAAGTATGTAATAACCTTTTTTTTCAAAATCAAAAACACACATAGGAAATACTTTAGATTACAAATAGTGATTATTTTGGGGTATCAGAAATGTGGTTGACATTTTTGTACTTTTTCATTTTTTTCTAACAGGTCTTTTTATTTTACAGTAAAAACAAAACAAAACAAAACAAAAGTAGGGCTGGAGAGATGGCTCAGAGGCTAAGAGCACTGGCTGCTCTTCCAGAGGTCCTGAGTTCAAATTCAAGCATCCACATGGTGGCTCACAGCCATCTATAATGAGATCTGAAGCCCTTTTCTGGCCTGCAGGCACACATGCAGGCAGGACACTGTATTACATAATAAATAAATAAGTAAATAAAATCTTTAAAAAAAGAAAAATAGTAATAAATATTAATGGAAAAAATCACAATTTACTAGGAGTCTTGCTGCAGAGTCTATATTCCAGAACAAAGTCTTGAATGTATCATGAGTGCTACATAGAGGGGGTGCTCTCGTTTCATTTCCTGATTTAAAATAACCTGATTTAAAAAAAAAAAAACAATAGGGAATAAGAGGGTTTGTTTGGTTTATAATTTCAGTCCAACACTGAAATTATAAACCAGGAACTCAAGGCAGGAACTCAAAGTATCATCACATCTGCAGTCACAAGTAGAGAGAGAATAGGCATCATGGATCCTTGCTTGTTCTTTACACACACACACACACACACAAAAGATTGTGTGTTTCTATTTTACATGTATCAGTGTTTTACTTGCATGTATGTATGGGAGCACTGCATGCATACAGTGCTCTAGGAGGCCAGAAGAGGGCATCAGATCCTCTGGGACAGAAGTTACAGACAATCTGAGCTACCATGAGGGTGCTGGAAGCAAACCCAGCCCTCTTCAAGAGCAGAAAGTGCTCTGAAGCACTAAATCATCCTCCAATCCTCCTTTCTCTACTCTTATACAGTCCAGGGCCCCAGGCCAGGTAACAGCACTGCCCACAGTAACTAGGGTCTTTCTATATCAACTAACAATTAAGACAATCTCCACACTGAGACATCCCACAGGCCAACTTAATCTAGCTAATTACTCATTGAGACTCTTGTCTGTAGTGAGAATTTGGGTTTCTTTTAAAAACACAGAGATAGAAACTGGGCATGGTGGCACTCACCTGTAATCCCAGCCCTCTGGGAGGCTCAGGCAGGAGGATTTTGTGCATTTGAGGCCAGCCTGGTCTACAAAGGGAGTCCAGGACAGCCAAATACCCCCCCCCCACAGAAGCATTATGGGTATATGTTTTCATTTTAATCCCAGGTGTGAGGATATGAGGCTGTGTCACAGCAGATGACTATGACTTACCTAACGCTTTAGCAGGGGTGTGGTTTTGACAGCTGCAGATAGTTTCTGTGAGTGTGTGATGTTTGGAATTCTTGGAACTTTTCAGAGGATATATAAATGCTAGGGCCCCACAGGTGAGGTGGCTGTTGGTTTGTCAAGTATCCATGGGAAAAGAAACAACAAGAAGAAATTAGATATCCTGACAGCAAAGATCAAAATTACTCCAGGAAACTTGATACTCCTAATCAGCAGGAAGTAGTCTAACGGGAACATAGAGCCTTTTCCTCACTATTCTTCATTTCTTTTCTATCTAGTGTTAGGGGGTTAGAAGAGAGGGTGGAAGAGAGAAAAGGGAACCCACAAAGTAGCAAACAGCTGCTACGCTTCTCAGATGATTTCAGGTTATACCAAGTTGACAGTTAAAACTACCTGGCACCGGTGGCTACAGAAGGAAGCATGATTCTGGCCTCGTAAGGATGCCTTACAGATAGGAGAGTGTACAGAGAACCAAGTCAGTGTGCACTGGCTCAGAGTCCCTTGGTATGGATGTAAGCCCTGTTTTCTTTGCATGTTTTTTTGTTTGTTTTGTTTTTCAAGATAAGATTTATCTGTATAGATCAGAATGTCCTGACTTGCTCTGTAGACTGGGCTGGCCTTGAACTCACGGAGATCAGTCTGCTTCTGCTGGGGCTAAATGCGTGAGCCACCACCCCCTAGCGTCTTTGCTTGTTTCCTATGCTGAGATACTTTTTGGAAGCGTCTCGCATTCTGCCAGGTCATTTTGGCACCCAGCTGCTTCACTGCCAGCCTCCCTTGGCTGGAGGAGTAAGTAGCTCCCACCTGGGAGGACCTGTCATTCCTGTGTTCTTTGGGGGCCCCTCTTTTTACTTGCCAAGCCTTTATTGGTACAGTACCTGGTTAAAATCAGCTCATCTTTAGACCGGAATAAGCACCAAGCCAGTTTGTAGAGCATGTGTGTGTACAGGCGCCATAATTGGAGAGGAGAGAGAGAACAAGGAGTGTGCATCAGCTCTCATGCTCTGACCATCCTTTGCAGACACCCTGGGGTCTTTCTTCCAAGGATGCTCCATCACAACCTTTCCCTATGTGTGTAGCTCTGGCCGTTGCTGTTTTAATGACTTCACAGTATTGCAGCTCATGCACCATTAGGTGGTTGGCTTTGCTGTTGGAACTGTACTCAGATCCGAGCACCACTCTTCATGTGCTTTGATATGTTAGCGAATTCCTTCCTTCCTTCCTTCCTTCCTTCCTTCCTTCCTTCCTTCCTTCCTTCCTTTCTTCCTTCCTTCCTTCCTTCCCTTACATTATGACACAGTGTCTCATGCATCCCAGGCTGGCCTAAAACTCACTATGTCGTCAAGAATGACCTTAAACATCTGATTCTCCTGCCTTCACCTTCCAAGTTCTGATGACAGACACATGACACCGCACACAGTGGTGGTGAGGATGGAACTCGGGACTTCATGTGTGCTAGGTAAGCGCTCTACTCATTGGGCTACAGCCCCAGCCTCATTTCACTTCAGCCTGCTATAGATAGTGACAGGTGACTGCTCAGTGCCATGCCTGGTATAATGTTAATGAATGCTAGCCTGTACACCTGCCTCGATTCACCTATATTTGCTTCCAATGGCTGGATTTTTATTGGGGGGGGGCGGGGTTTGTCTTTATGTATATATATAGGCATGTATGTGCACCATGTGTGTGCCTGATGCCTGTGGAGGCCGGAAGAGGGTGTTGGCTCCCCCGGATCTGGAGTTACAGATGCTCCTGAGCTGCCATGTGGGTGCCAGGAATTGAGCCCAGGTCTCTGCAAGAGCAGCCAGTGCTCTTAACTACCGAATCATGTCACCAGCCCCAGAGGACACGGGGTCTCTGGGAACTGAATGGCAGATGGTTGTGAGCCACCTGAAGTGGAAACTGGAAGCTGAGCATAGGTCCTCCCTGAGAGCAGTAAGAGCTCTGAACCCCCGAGGCATCTCTCTAACCCCAACATAAGCTTTTCAACACAAAACTTTCCTAACTGGGTTCGGCAGTGCACGCTTTTAATCCCAGCACTCAGGAGGCAGAGGCAAGTGGATCTCTGTGAGTTTTTGGTCAGCCTGGTCTACAGACTGAGTTTCAGGAGAACAAGGGCTATGTAGAGAGAACCTGTCTCAAGCAAAACAAAACAAACAAACCTCCAAACAAACACCTCCCCCCCCAAACCTAAACAACAATAACAAAATAAAAGTTCTTCCTGTTATTTAGGGTTTCTATACCAGTGGGATGTCAGATTGTAGTGAAACATTGAAGTTTTCTGTGTCTCCATCAGGTCCCCTGTCTTCTCTTCAGCCTTAGGTACCCTGCTCTCTCCCCATCACCCTTCTAACCAATCAACTGACAACATAGCAATGATCCCATATCATCCTAGCCTTAAAGTCTCAGGGTTGGTGCCTGTGCTGAGCAGCTACAGGGCAGGAGGTGTCTCTCTGTTTCCTTCTGTCCCTTTTGGAGGGCTGCAGGGCTGGAGGGCTGGTGGGCTGGTGGGCTGGTGGGCTGGTGGCAGACGGCACTGGAGCTACTTTCAGTGATCCTGTCTTTAGGGACAGGTGGAAAATTAGTGATAGATCTTGAACGTCAGGTGGCTCATTATGAGTGTCCTAGACTCAATCATTGTGAGTGCCCTAGATTGTTTTGGCAGCTGATAGGTTAGGCCTTTGGCTCAGGCATCTGTGAGAGTGTCAGTGAGCCCATCAGAACTGAGATGCTATAGTGGTTAATCTTCACTGTCACCATAGCTGGATGTCACACCCCTGTGAGGACACGAGAGGAAAGTGTTAAACTTTCCAGAAAAGTTTAACTAAAAAGGAAAGTCCCACCCTGAATGTGAGGCTATCCTCCCTGGGCCGGCCTCTCAGACTGAAGAGGAAAAAGAAAACTAGTCTCTCTCTCTCTCCGCCTCTCTCTCTCTGTCCCCCCCCCCCTTCGCAACTGTGGACACAATGTAATCATTTGCCCCAGCCCTGCTACCATTCCTCCCCTTTCAGGATGAACAGTTTACCCTAAAGCTGTGAGCCAAAATAAACTCCTCCTTCCTTGAGTTCCTTCCCTTTGTCACAGTAATGGGACAAGTAACAGAATAAGACGCAGCCCAGTCCTGTGGCTTGGATCACTAACTCTGGATTTAGTCTGGTTGGGATCCTGGCTCTGCCACTCGGCCTGGGGAAAATGACACAGTCTTGCCATTGCCTCAGTTTCCTCACCTAAAATAGTAACGTTTTACACTTGTGATAATTATCTGAGTTAGTGGCTACAATGAACAATGTAGAGTAGTACCTGTCACAAGCTGGGTGTTCAGCAGGTGTGAGTTACTATTAGTGGCCAAATCAGTTACTGTTGGGTTTGGCAAATAACAAAATCTCCATAGAAGATTAGATGTTTCTTTTACCCTCAAGAGTTCCGAAGCAATTAGAGACTTTTCCTCAGGGGCCAGCGAACAAAGCTTTCCTATTATTCCATCATGAGGTGGACTTCTAACCCCATGGTTTCCACCTTGACTAAGATGGCTGCTGGAGTTGCCTTAGCATTTTGACCAGAAGGAAGACAGGGAGTTATAGGGCTCTTACAAGCCCTTAAGAGATTTCTTATAGGCTCTGGGTTGACCTCCTACTTGTAGCCCTGATCAGCATCTGGCCACACCTGACAGCAGGGAGAAGGGAGTACCGAGAAATGACCTCTGACTTTCTGGTAACCGTGTGCACATACACATTTGCATATGGGGGGGTGTCACAGGCTGCTACTGGGTGTCATTCCGTGCTTGTTCACCATTATTATATTTTAAATTATTTTTAATTATGTGGATGTGTGTGCCTGTGAGCGCCAGTGCCTGAGAAGGCCAGAGGTGGTGTTGGATCTCCCTGAAACCGGAGTTGCCAAGGCTTATGAGATGCCATAGGGGTGCTAGGAACTGAACATGGTTCCTGTGGAAGGTCAGCAGGGAGTCCTCTTAGCCACCGAGCCATTTCTCCAGCTCCAGCTGAGTCTCACAGAACCGGAAGCTCATTGGTTCGGTTAGGCTGGCTGGCTAGACAGGGATCCTGCCTCCACCCCTCCCAGCATTGGGGTTAAACATGTTCTGGGCATCTGAACTCACACTGCCAGGCTTGGCAGCAAGCTCCTTTACCCACAGAGTCCACCAACCAAGGGTGACTCTTTTTATGTACCAGTGTTCAAGGCCCTGCTTTAAAGGTCAGTGTGTAATAAAGTTTAGTTAGTTGTGTGTCACCGCGACAAAAACAGCTAAGAGCTCTTTATTTTGGCTCATGGTTTTTGAGAGGTCAGCCATCCCACCCAGCAAAGACAGGGCAGATCCTTACAGAGAGGGGCAGTTCCCTAGTTAATTCCAACAAGTCCCCATCTCCTGTCACAAGCTCCCCATGAGCCCATCATATTAGGAATCCATGAATACGCTACTACTCTCTTACAGCCTCGGGTGGGCTTCACTGCGCCCCAACCCCCAGTAAAGACTGAGGTCACAGAAACAACTCCAACTCCAGAAAAGGGAGAGGGATATTCAGATGGGGAGACATGGATTGAGTGCGGAGCACAGAGACAAGGCTGAGGCTGAGCTACTCTTTTCTGCTCTGCGTGGGTTTGAAGGTTCTTGAAACAGCCAAGAGAATCTACTTTGGCACATACACAAGTTTAGGTATTTTTTGTATCGTGTTTTTTTTGTTAGACAGTGTTCGACGTGGCCCATGTTGACCTCAAACTCAAGGATGACCTTGAACTACTGGTCCCCCTGTCTCCATACACTGAGTGCTGGCATTATGGGTGTGCTGTGCTATGCCCAATTCATAGGGTGCTGGATCAACCCAGGGCATGGTGCATGGGTGGCCAGGGCGCTACCCACCCAGCCATGGCTCCTGCTCCCAAGTTCCCCTGGTCATCTCCTTGCAACAGTTCCTGAACCCCTTGGAAAGGTTTTTACTGTTTTGGATTCGTCAGTTTGCTCTGCTGGGCATTTAAATCTCTGAGAAAACCCAGGCACATTCAGTCCTTAATTGTCCTTTGAAATATCTAAGGAAGTTTGATTAAGGCAGTGAGTCTTTCAGATGTTTAGGAAGGATTAAATCTATTAAATTTAACAATTCAACACGAACAAAGAACAAATGAAGATGATTCTTCTTATCTTTGCATGAAAAGCTACTGAATTTCAGAGTGCCAAAATCTGCAAATTGAACTTAAAACCTTAAAGGAAAGTTAGTATTTGAAATGGGCAGCCTTAAGCCAGGCTGGTGGCACACAGCAAAAGGATCACGAGTGAGGGAAGCCTGCGCTAGCTACAGAGAGACCTCCTAGTGTGGGGGAAGGGTGGGAAGTAGCTCAGTAGTGCAAAGCTTGCCTAGCATGTGAGAGGCCCCAAGTTTGTTTTCCAGCACTACAAAAGACAGACAAACACAAACATACATGCACATATGCATACACGATAACACACAACACATGTACATGTGCATATATGCATACACGATACATATTATTTAAGTTTAAATAGTTCTTTTTACAAGTCGAGAATTCCTGCTGGCAAGATGGCCCAATGGGTAGAGATGCCTGCAAAGGAGCCTGACTATCTGAGTCAGTTCCCAGACCCACATGGGGGTCTGGAAAATGGATCTTGCAAATTGCCATACTCCACCTCATGCTATGTACCACCCGGAATAAATAACCATGTATAATATAAAAGTTAAAAAAAAAAAAAAAAGCTTGGTGGCTCATACCTTTAATCTCAGCACTTGGGAGGCAGAGACAGGCGCATCCATCTCTGTGAGTTTAAGGATAACAGCCTAGTCTACGTATTGAGTTCCAGGACAGTCAGGACTTACACAGAGAGACCCTCTCTCAAAACAAACAAACAAACAAACAAACTATTTGATATTGATAATATCAGTACCTTGGAAAGCAGAGGCAGGCAGATCTCTGTGAGTTTGAGGCCAGCCTGTTTGGCATAGTGAATTCTAGGACAGACAGATCAAAATAGTGAGATCCTTTTATAAATAAATAAATGAAAGAAAGAAAGAGAGAGAGAGAGAGAGAGAAAGAAGTCAGAATTCTACTTGATGGTGGTACATGCCCATAATTTCAGCATTTGGGAGGTGGAGGCAGGAAGATCAGGAGTTCCAGGTCATCTTTGGCAGGACTTTGATTTAAAAATATGCACATACGTGTGTCCAGGCCCCCAAAGAGAAAGAGGATCATGAAGGGGAGGGAGAACCCTCAGTGAAGGTGAGGAATAGCACAGTGAACTTGAAGAGCAGAAGTGGGACTTCCTAGAAGAAAGGGATCCTGTGAGTGGGGAGGGCTGTGACGGGAGGACAGTGGGGGAGGGGAGAAAAAAGTATCCTGACACATGTTCGAAGACACATGGTTTTGTAGATTAACCTACAAATTGATTAAAAATGGAAACCAACACATTTGGAGGGGAAAATGATGGCAATACAGAATCATATATAAAACTTAAAAAAAATAAAGCAATTAGAATGAATTTTTGGATTAGCCTATGTCAACTAGTTATGCCAGTGGGGCCCACGTGGTGGCCTCCATCCTGCGGCCTTCAGCTCCTCCTGGCTTCTTCAGTTCCTGCTTACCCAGCAAACTTGTAAGGAGTGACACAGCAAGACCGGGAGATATCACGTCATCACTCCAGTCACTGCAAAATTCTAACACCCATGGACAGAACAAATAACCTTTCCTTTGTAATTCAGTCCTCTGCGAATTGTGGTCCAGGAAAGAGAATCAGTCAGCCTTGGAGGGGTTGAGTGATGCACAGGCCTTGATCTGTGCATCCCAGTGAGCACCTTTCCTGTTTTATTGAGATTGAGCCTGCACGTGTAGCCCGAGTCTCCTGAGGGCTGGGATTACGGAGGTGTGTGGCCACAGCTGGATTGCAATTGAGCTCTTAATGGAAAGCATTCTCGTTGGGAGTCACAGCTCAAGGTCAGCAGCAACTTTGCCACCATCCAGCTCTCTCTGCTCCTTCCATCCTCCCCTGTCTTGCTGTTATCATGTGGTTTAATCATTAATGTGTGTAGACATTATTTAAACCAGATAGCAGAAAGAGTGATGATAAAAACATCTGTGCTGCTTCTGGATTTACTTACCTACTTATCTTTTTCTTTTCAGTTCTAGGAATTGAACCCAAGGCCTAGTGTATCCTGATGATTTAGTGCTGGGCCCCAGTCACAACCCCAGGCTTACATAGTTACCTTGACTAGTAATTTAAACAAAATTATTTATGCATGCCTGGAGGCACCCTAGAGGCAGAGGCAAGTGGGTCTCCCTGAGTTCCAGGCCAACCTGGTCTACATAGGTAGGTAGAGGCCAGTCAAGGCTACATAGTGAGAGCCCGCCTCAAAACAGTAACAACAACAACAAAAGGTTACTTATTATCACATTGTGTGTGTGCCGGAGCCCATTCAGAGGGCAAGCTTGTGGAGTTAGTTCTCTCCCTCCTCCTTCATATGGGGTCTGAGGCCTGGACTGGGGTTGCCAGGCCTGTACATCAAGCACCTTGCCCTACTGAACCATCTCACAAGCCCCTTTATTTCTTCATGTGGATTTGAATGGGACGGTGTTCCCCAGTCCCTTCCTGTTGGCAATTGCTGTTGCTAGCCCCGCCTCCAGTCGGCACCATGAGTATTTTTCCTTCATGTATGCATGTGCACCTAGCGCTTACAGAGGCCAGAAGAGGGCACCAAGTGCCCTGGACCTGGAGTTGCAGATGGTTGTGAGCCACCATGTGGGTGCTGGGAACTGAATTTAGGTCCTCTGCATCTCTCCAGCCCTATCAAACACTGTTTTCTTTTTTGCTTTTTTTCCTCCCCTGAGACAGGGTTTCTCTGTGTAGCCTTGGCTGTCCTGGACTCCCACTTTGTAGACAGGCTGGTCTTAAACTCACATCTATCTGCCTGCCTCTGCTTCTCTGAGTGCTGGGACTAAAGGCCTGTGCCACTATGCCTGGCCTCAACCGCTGTTTTTAAGCAGGCCCTTCACTGAACTCACCTCAGTGTACCAGTTTGTAGGTACCTTAGTCACTGTTCTGTTGCTGTGAAGAGACACCACAACAGCTCTGACAAAAGAAAGCATTTAAATGCGGGCTTGCTTACATGGCAGAGAGCATGGCAGCAGGCAGGTGTGGTGCTGGGGAAGTAACTGAGAGCTATGATTTTTATCCACAAGGAGAAAGAGAGAATGAGAAAAACAAGAGACCAAGAGGCAGAGGCAGACAGAGGAGAGGGAAAGAAGAGAGGAGAGAAGGAGAGGAGGGTGGGGAGGGGAATGGAGAGGAGAGGGAAAGGGAAGGGAGGGGAATGAGAGGGAAGGGGAGAGGAGAGGGAGAAGAGAAGAGAGGGAAGGTAGGGAGGAGACAGGAGAGGACAGGAAAGGAGAGGAGAGAGAAGAGGGGAGGGAAGGGGAATAGAGGAGAGAAGAGGGAAGGGGTGGGGAGGGGAAGAGGAGAGGAGAGGGGAGGACAGAAGAGAGGGGAGGGGATGGGAAGAGAGGGGAGGGGAAGGAAGGGAGTAGGAGAGAAGAGGGAAGGGGAAGGAAGGGGAGAGTGGAGGAAAGGGGAAGGGAGGGGAGAATGAAGGAAAGGGGAAGGGAGGGGAGGAGGGGAGAGAGGAGGGAAGGGTAAAGGGGAGGGGAGGAGAGGAGAGGAGAGGAGAGAGGAGGTGAGACAGTCACTGGGCCTGGCAAGGACTTTTGAAACCTCAGTGACAGAGCCCCTCAGTGTCACTAGGTTCTTGCTAGACTTCAGTATCAGGTCAGGTTCGGGCAGTGTCCACCATACAGTAGACACTTGATATTTTTTGGTTTTGAGTTAGAGTCTCACAGTGTAGTCCAGGCTGGACTTGCATTCACAATTCTCCTGCCTCAGCATCCCTGAATGCTAGAGTTACGGGCAAGCTGTACCAGTCTGGGCTACCTGAAACTGAACGAAACACTACTATTTCTGTCACACTGGTTTCATGGACTTCTGAGAGGCCATGGAGGACAACATAGGCACAAAGGGCTTTAAAAGCAGCACCTTGGGGGCTGGAGAGCCGGATAACTGGTTAAGACTGATTGTTATTAGTCTTATTAGTCATTGCAGATGACCCAATCTGGTCCTCAACACCCATGTGGTAGGCCACACAGCTACCTGTAACTCTACATGCCTGTACCCATATACTCATCTTCAGCAAGCATGCGAATGAACAAACCTAGCACCTCCCCCACATGTTGGGAAAGCCAGGCAGTTGAACCGTGTGAGGGTAAATAAGGGTTAAGGGAGTGTGGATCCTGTTGAGAAGGCCTAACCAACTCCATTTGAGACTGGGTCCAAAGCCAGGCCCAGATTATTACACTCTTCCCCTTTTCCTGCTTGATGAGTTCGGGCAGGGGTGGGGGGGAGGAAGCGCACCACAGGATATGGGCAACCAACCAGTAACTGCTCTGGGGCTATATTAGGGGACTGTTCCTTCCCTTAAGTTGGAACCAATCAGGAACATTCAAGTATCCCTTACCAGGAACCCATCCAATCCTGGTAAGGATTACCTAACTGGGACTGGAAATGCCCTAGCTGGCTTTAAAAGGAGCCTCCCAGGGCTGGAGAGATGGCTCAGAGGTTAAGAGCATTGGGTGCTCTTTTTAGAGGTCCTGAGTTCAATTCTCAGCAACCACGTGGTGGCTCACAAACATCTAAGATGAGATCTGGTGCCCTCTCCTGGCATGCAGGAGAAATAAAAACACTCTTCTTGATTCCACACATGAGTGGTCTCCTCGAAGTGATTTCGGATTTAACACTGTAAGCCATTAACCTTGGTTCTTGCTTACATAATCTTTCAGTTTTTAGGGCGTGTCTATATACAATAGGCACCTGACACTTCTCTTTGTCATTCACCACTGGGTCACAGTTTCTCTATCTTAAAAACAAACAAACAAACAAACAAACAAACAAAAACACCTCATAACATTTGTTTGTTTATTTATTTGTATGAGTGTCTTGCCTACATATATGTCTGTGCACCATGTGCTTGTCTGGTACCTGTGGAGGCCAGAAGAGGGACGTGGGTGCCGTGGAACTAGGCTTATAAACAGTTGTGAACCACCCCGCTGGGAACCTGGGTTCTCTGCAAGTATGGCAGGTGCTCTAACCCACTGAGCCATCTCTCCAGCTCCGTGAACTTTTTTTAACAGGATTTCTTTTATTCTCTGAGTGTTTCTGCTTGCGTGTACGCATGTGCACCCTGCATGTTTGGTTCTAGCGGAAGTCAGACATCAGAGCATCAGAGCCCCTGTAACTGGAGGTAAGGATGGTTGTGACCCACTGTGTGGGTGCTGGGAATCACACCTGAGTCTCTGAAAGCACAAGTGCCCTTAATCATCGAGCCATCTCTCCAACTCCAAGTGTGTACCTTTAAGACTAGCCTCATTGTAGTTGCACCTGTTTTTTGGGCCCGAGTTCTTTATTCCTTGTACCTGGCCTTCTCCAAGCTGTGGTGCATAGCGCCCTCTGGTGGATGCTTGGCGACAACACCAGGGCCAGCATCTGCTCAGGGTTCCTCTAAGGACAGTGTATTCAAACACAGGTTGTTTTACTGTGAATTGAGGCCTGGGTGAGGGTAGGAGTTGCACAAGATATCATAGAGGATGTTTTAGTCATGGTCCTGTAGATGCTAAACAGCCCAGAGACACTTTGGTAAACAGGTCATTTGTGGCTAATGGGGGAGCACAGCTCATTCTCGTCACCACCCTCCTTTCTGGTCTATTTAGATGTCATGCCTGTGCTTCTCCACACCAGAGCCCCTTTCCAACTCATGACCTTTGCAGGGGCTGCCCTCTGCCCTCTCCTTGGTTTGGTCTTTCAGCTCTGAGGGGTTATCTCCTGATAGTTCTACCCCAGTTTCTAAGACACCCGGTTTAGCCATCCTTCTCAGCCCTTTGCACTTACCACCATCCTTGCTTTGGTTCTGCCTTAACTTGGTTAGGCGCCCTGTGGGATGTCTGGACACTGGTTCAGCGCTCTGAGGACATGGACAGAAAGGCCAGACAAGGAGCGACATACCAGACACGGCTTTAGAGAAAGTCTGGAGGTTTATTGAAGGATCACAGTCACAACTGAACATGGTAAGCCATCCTTCACAAAGCTCACTCTTCCAAGCAGGGGAGGTGGTCTTGGGCTTTCCCCCATGGAATCCCTGTCTTACTGCCCAGCTCCCCCTCCTGCAGCCCCTGGGGACCCCAGCCTTCTGGTCGGTCACAGAGCAGAGCAGAGCAGAACATGTTAAGATCTCAGAACCTGGGACACAGACACCTCTCTCGCCCAGTGTTGGCAGCAGGGCCCTGGCCCAGCATCGGTGGCAAGCGTCGACAAATTTACGGGCGGAACTGCACCCTTTGTCCCTTTTACACTGTCAGTTTTTTGAAAACCATAAGCTGGAACCGCCTCCTGGGCACTGGATGCAAACCGCCTAATCTGTAAGAACTAGGGGCTGCTGAAGCAGGAATGCTGCTCTTCTCAGCTACACACGGGAACCGTGGCAACAGGAAGGCTTGAAGAACTACGAAGCTGGCTGGCTTTGGAAATCCACTATGCAGTCCGCTGCGATCTGCCACTCCCGGATGCTTTTAAAGCTGGAAGCTCCAGCTGGCAGGAGAGGGAGGGCAACACAGCTTGCCACACAAAGGCTTTAGCCTCAGAGGCAGGACACTCTGAGTTCCAAAATGCTTCCGGAATCATCCGGGCGTGGGGGCCGTGTGGGACGCTGCCTTTCTAACCCAGTCTTGTTTTGCGATCTTAGCCTCTGATTAAAGCTTTGGAGGGAAAGGGGCCAGACACCTGGCCTGACCCTCAGCATGTGGCATGTCCACAGGTCCCTCTGCCTGGGAGGCGTATCAGCTGGGTGGAAATCTGACCCTCTGAGACAAGATTTCCACACCTGAAGCCAAAACAAGGTGGGGATTAAGCACTTGCAGCCGGCTGCTGAGCCGACCTGGTCCTTCCTGTGACACACCTTCAAGTCAGAGTTCAGTGGTCACAAACAGGGCTGAGTCAGCTTAGAAGAAGTGGCCGCAGGAGAAGGGGATGGACCAGAGGAGGATGGAACGAAGCGAGCGAGGCTAGAGATGGCTTATGGCTGCACCTGCCTTATTAAACACCTGCTTGGCTTGGCGTCACCTGGATGCCAAACTGGTCATCTTACCCTTGGTAGCGAGGGACAGGCAGAGCACTTCTTGGGGGGGGTCATCATCCCCACTCCCCCACCCTGCCAGGTCCCTAGAACTTGCAGGCTCCAAGAGCCTGTCCCAGGAAAGGGCTGCTACACCGCAGGCAGTTGCCTCTGCTGTAGGGGCCTCTGTGTCTCAGGTTCTGCTCCAAGCCTAGCACCTCCTGCTTGAAAGTCAGACACAAAGACACACACTCATCTCCTAGGACCCCCACCCGCCCCTGTCTGTCTAGCAAGGCACTAGGAAGTGGTTCAAGTTTAGGGAAAACTGGCTGCTCAGTTGCATTTTCTCTTTGTAAAAGGCACATTTTTTTTTAACTGTAAATTGCTCTCTGAGGACTGACTCCCCCTGGCTTGCAACACTTGTCCCCATTGGACTCTAGACACCCATCCACCCACCCCCGTTCTGACTCCTTCCTAGCCACTTGTCAGGTAGAATGTTCCTACGGGAAAGGACACTAGGAACCCACAAGTGAGCCGTGACAATGCACAGGAGCATGTGTGAAGATGGCTCTGCACCAGCCACCTGGCCAACCTGGGGTCCCGATGACCCTAATGCCAGCATCTCTAAGGCAGAGCTCTGTCCCCAGGACCACCCCTCAGTTACCTCACTGGTAAGTGACACAGTCAAATGACAGTCACAGGGTAAGGGTGACATTTACCCTGGGACTCGACATGGGGCTAAGGGTGATCTGGTCAGGGGACAATAGCTCATGAGGTCCTCACTGCTAACGGGGCTGTGGCTGGGATGGTCAGCTACTGGGTTGTTTCAAAGCCTCTGTTCTCCCACTGCCTCTGCCCCTGGCGGAGGGGTGTCATACATGGGCTTGGTGAGGACCTGGCTGCTTGCACTGTATGCTCACACATCCCCTGGCTCGCCTCTGCTTGCAACAGAACCGTGGCACCTTTCTTAAACTCTAGGGTTCTGTGAAGTTAGAACCACCGCAGTCATTGTCTGGGGGAGGTTGCCCCAGGGGACTGCAGGAGGAGACACCTCACAGAACCCCGTTCCTCTCTGAGGCAGGGAGCTGCCAAGGAGAGACACAGAGAAAGGGCTTTGGAGGCGTCGGCTGGCAGCTGTTCAGTCTGGAGGTCTACTTATTCAGCTGATGGAGCCCTGAAAACCTGGTGCCCAGAGAGCCCTGACGCTGGCATGGGTGTCTGAAATACCCAGAGAGCCAGGGGAGATATCCTTTATACATCCAGCTGCACAGCGTGGGGCCCCTTGCCTGGCAGCTGGCCAGTGCTAGGAATGGAACGCCCAGAGGTCCCAGTGGGCTCTCAGGGCCTTGGACTAACACAGAAGCTGGGCAGTACCAGAAGTACCCCCCTCCCAGCCTCAACGCAGGCAGACCGCCTTGCCAGCAGTTGGCACATAGGCTTAAAAGCTGCCCCAAGGCCAATACCACCTTTCCAGGGCACTGTCGTGTCTGGGAGCAGCTCGAGGGCTGGGCAACCTTGTAGAACTAATTTCCTTGCCCAAGGCTGGCCAGGTACTCCTAACACTTAGGGGGCGTGTTGGCAGGCTGGTGAGCTCTGCCGTAACGGAAGCAGGCTCTGCCTTCTCGTAGAGCCGTTTCTATGGCCTGTTCTCCCACTGGCCCCACAACCCAAGCGCTTCAAGAACCCTCTGTCCCCAAGCTCTTTGGCCCAGCACCTTGGGGCCCACAGATGCTTCTTCTCACAGGAGGAAGGTTTGTGAGCTCTGCAGCAACCTGAGGGGCCTTGATGAGGAGGCCTGAGGACTCAGTTTCTGTTGAAATTCTCTAAGACCGTGGAGTTGGTGTGTTCAAAGAGCCACTGCTGGGTGAGGGAGGAGGGGTTGCAGGTGTTCATGAAGATCCTGTGGTCGCTCTCACTGCAGTCCATGCAGCTGCCGCTCACGGGGTGGTACAAGGTCTTGTCCTGCAAAACAGGGAGGGTGTCAGGTGTGTGTGTTGGGGGGGGGGGCACAGCAGCCATGACAGCAGTGAGGAAGTGAGGAGCTGGTCGGATTGGTGGTCACGTCCTGCCGACCCTGCTCGTGGCTAGATGTGGCCCAGTGTCTCCTGTTGCCTTGTGGTGAATGCTACTTCTAAGTAGACCAGGCTGGCCCCCATCTCACTGAGGCCTGTCTGCCTCTGCCTCCTGAGGGCTGGGGTTTAAGATTTACAGCACCACACCCCCAGCTTGGCTTTCTTTTTAAACGCACGAATCTGGGTTTTGGCCCCCTCCCTCTCCCTCTCCCTCTCTCTCTCTCTCTCTCTCAGAGCTGGCTCAGTGGCAGAGCAGGATGATCGAGAGGGCAGGCTCTAGCAGGCGGGTGCTCAGGTCCCCCGTCCCACGCCTCCGCCCACCTTGCGGTACTTCCACAGCTGGTTGCCCTTCATGCTGTGGCAGTCATAGAGGGTGACCGGGCTGGTGTGGGAGACGGCGTCAAAGCAGAACTTCTTGGTGTGCTGAGGGTCCCCAGGCCGGATGTCCTCCTTCCAGGTGAAGGTGAAAACCTGCGTGCACAGGGACACTGCTAGAGAGGTGGCCAACCTTCAGGGGTGATCTTGAGCTCCTGCTCTTCTTGCCTCCAGCTCCCAAGTGCTGAAGTTACCGTCATGTGCCGCCATTCCCAGCTTAACTGACTTTACTCAGTAGTTAATAACTTACCGTGGTTGAAGCAGGCTTTTACTCCGAAGCCCAGGCTGGCTATGGACTGTGTGAACTACTGTGTCAGCCTCCTGAGCACAACAACTACAGGCATACACTGACACGTTGGGCCTCTGTTTTGTTTTCGTTTTGAACATATTTTATTACATAGGAACATCATTATCTGAAGATTATTCAGAAATTCTGCTTAACAGTTTCAACTTTGTTTCTTTCCTTTTCCAGGCAGGGTTTCTCTGTGTAGCCCTGGCTGTCCTGGACTCACTTTGTAGACCAGGCTGGCTTCAAATTTAGAGATCCGCCTGCCTCCTCCTACAGGCGCTTACCACCATGCCTGGCTTCTTCTGTTTTGTCTTAAATTAGGAAAAATTAAACTCAGGGGTCCGAAAAAGTTTGTTGACTCTTATCTCCTGTTCTAATAGGCCAGCCTTAACTTTAAAAAAAGAGATTACTTTTATTTAATATGTGCATGTGTGTGTGTGCATGTGAGTGCCATGTGCCTGCAGAGACAGGTAGAGGGCGCCAGGTCCTCTGGAGCTGGAGTGACAAGACTGTGAGCCACCCGGTGTGGCTGCTGGGGGCCCGACCTGGGTCTTCTGCAAGAGCCACAGGTTCTGTTAATGGCTGAGCCATCTTCCTAAAGCCTCCAGTCACTCAACTTTAAAAGGGATGAACTCTCAGCTAACGCTCTCACTGTGTTGCCTAGTGTGTGCTCAAGTGCATCCCAGACACGGTGACACAACAGAAAGGCTTCAGCACGGGCCCCCTCTACAGAGAGGAAGTTCCCTCAAAGGCCTTGGTGTCATGAGACACCCAGGGGACTTCCCAGCCTGAATGCAGATCCAAGCGGGAAAGCAGGACCCACTTCCTGAATTTAGCTTATTAATCTCCCCAGCCGAGCCCAGAACCTTTCCACAGCTTTTACTGAAGACTAACTAACCATTGACACACCGTCCACACTGAAGAAGGCTGCCTAAAACCACCCTCACCATCAGGATAATGAGCCCACCCCTATCCAGGGGCCCTGTGCTCCCAGGCCCATCTCCCTCCAGTCCTCTCACGGTGTCCCCAGGCCACCAGTGATCTGCTCTCTCTTACTAGAGGTGGAGTTGCAACTTCTAGAGCTCTCTGAAGCTAGAATCGGAGTATGCCTTCCTGCCTTTCTTTCTTCCCAACTTAATCTCCTTGTGATCATGCTGGTGGCCAGCATATTTATCAACAGCTCGCTCCCTGGTGTTACTGTCCTGTCTCCCTCTCCTGTGCTGGTCCTCACGCCTGGGCTGTTTGCCGGATTTTGGCTTAAAAAGCAAGCCACTAAGAACTTTTGTGTGTAAATCTTTGACCCAATAGGGCTGCTTAAGTGAGGAGTGTCTAGAAGGCTGGAATTGTGCTGAATTTGCATAGCGGCTTGGAAAGCACAGCCACAGACTCCCAGGAAGAAGTTGCCACCTTTCCTTTACTCGAGCCTCTGGTTTCCATCGGCAGGGTTTGCGGTGTGCGGTGCTCTGGGCTCCCCGTGTCTTGTTAGAAGCCCGAGCAGTGAACACTACTCATGCTTTAGAGCATTTGTGTTTTTAATTCGCATGAGCGAGAGAAAAGAATGACAACGGAAGCCGCAGGGACGCAGGGCAAGTAGCTCTGCTGCCTCGGGGAGGAAGGCCAGTCAGTTCAGCCCTTGTGAAGATCAGTGTGGAGAAGCTTCAAGACCAAAAAAACCCCACCATATGACCCAGCTCTCCTCCAAGGAATCTCTGCCAACATACCAAGGAGAGACCTGCTGTGACTAATTTATTTAGACAAGGACTCACAAAGCACAGGCTGGCCTTGACCTTCCCACGTCCTGCCTCAGCCTCCAGAGTGCTGGGATTAATTACAGGCGTGTGCCGCCATGACCACTGTTGTTGAGGATTAAATCCAGGGCTTTTCACATGTTAGGAGAGTATTCTGGTAGCCAGCCCGCATTCCCAGACCTTATTCTCTCAGTGTTGTTTTGTTTGTTTGTTTAAATTTGTTTTTCTAGGCCGGGTATGGTCACGACTTTAATTCTAGCACTCAGGAGGCAAAGGCAAGAGGATCTTGGTGAGTTCAAGGCCAACCTGGCCTATGTAGCAAGTTCCATGATAGCTAGGGCTACACGGTGAGGCCCTGATTTTTTTTTTTTTTTTTAGTGTGTGCATGGTGTGCGCCATTGCATGAATGTGCTGGTCAGGGGCAGCTCTGAGAATCTGGTTCTCACCTTCTACCCAGAGTTCTGGGGGTTGAACTCAGGTTTTCGATCTTTTAAGGCAGCAAGCGCCTTTACTGGCTGGGCCATCTCACCAGCCAGCCCTGGTTAGTGACTCCATAAGCGGAGGAAGACAGACATGTGCTACAGCGCATGCTGCCTATCAAGGCCGGGCCTTCTGTGAGTCATTGCCCTGCAGAAAGGTCCTTGACAGATCTGGCCAGAGGCTGGTGTCACACTCTTGGATCTGCAGAACCATGAGGACCTCAGGCTAAATAAACTTCCATTCTTTATAAAGTATTCAGAACATGGTGCTGAGTTGTACAGTAATAGAAACCAGAGCAAGCACACACACACACAGACACACACACACACAACTAATTAGTGAAATGAGTCAAAAGTTGCCTATGCTTATAGGCATGAGGGCTGGAGTTTAGTGGACAGTCCAGATGGACAGTGGACCTGTCATTATGCAGGAAGTCCCTCCCCCTCCCCTGGGGTCCTGGAAGTTCTGAGACAACTGGAATCTGGAAGCTCTCTGACTGACAGCGGTCCCGGGACCTGGGACCCACTGAGTGGGCCTTACCTGCATGCTGTTCCAGGCGGCCTCCCCACGGCCCCGAACACACGTCTCCAGCCTCAGAGGGGAGCCCAGCGTGCCGTGCTTCGTGTCTGTGCACAGTCCTGTGCCCACATTGCGAATCTGAGGGTGGAAAGGAAGAACCAACCGCTGAGGCACCTCAAGGGCCCTCGCTGGGTTGGTGGGGAGACTCAGGCAGAAATCCAAGCCAGGCTGAACTTTGAACTGCCTGTGAGGAGCTTAGCCCCGGCTGCTGGGAGGTCCTCCCAAAGGAAGAAGCCTGGAGGCCAAGGCCCTTCTCTGGCCTCACACTGAGAACATTCCATCCAACAGATCCAGGACCCAGTTTGACCTCCATTCCAGGGACCTGAGGGGCAGGTGTCCAGGGACAGTGTCTTGGAAACTATTCGAGAAGGATGGGAGATGTTTGCTATCCATCTAAGTTATCCTTTAGGGCAAGGGAATGGCTCAAGGGAGTGGGAGTTCTTCCCAACTCAGTCCACAGAACGAACACGGGCCTGGCCCATACCTCAGCCATGTAGGCTGGACGTCAGCTGGGAGCTCTGGGCTCCACACATTACCAGGAGGCAAGCCAGCAACAATTGAATTAGTTTCAAATGGGCTTCAGGAGTGCCCATGAGAAGTCCTGTAGTCCGCAGGAAGGGGAGGAGGGAAAAGAGGACATTAACTCAGTTCTGAACCTGGCCTCTAAACTCTTAGTCTGTATTTCCAATGGGCAGGATGGGCTGTGTGTGTGTCTCACAGGGGCATGGCTTACAGCATGCAAGATCCTGGGTGTCTGATCCCTGGCATCGCAAGTCAAAGGACATTAAAAAAAATAAAGCAAACCCAGGAGCGTCTCCCGGTCAAAAGGTGAAATGCATGCTAATCCAGCTTAGATACTTGGAACGCTCAAAAGCACAATAAAACAAAAATCAACCCCTCCAGGATGGGGGTCCCGGAGAGAAAGGAGAGAGAGGTTGTGACTTTTAGGCCTTCTTCGGCACGTTCTCGGGTGTCTGTGTCCGGTCCCTCCATCCACACTCACCTCCCCCCACGCCGCGGCTGGGGGCTCCACGGGTGGGTAGAACTTGGGCAGGTCCCAGGCGATTTTGGTCATAAACCACTTGAAGCTCTTGCAGTTGAGGGAGCTCCGGAGCTTTTTCTGGGCCACGACATCCCCGGGGGAGAGGTGGCGGTACTCCGGTCTGCGCTGGTAGATGTATTCAGCGTACTCATCCATCCACACCTCCGCCACTCGCTTCAAGTTCTGCAATGAGACAAAGTTGCAGGGGTCGGGCTTGCTGGAGAGCCCAGGCTAGCTCTAAGCCATCTCACCAGCCCCCTCCTCTCACTGAGCTAGGATGGTGAGCAGCCAACCCCAGCTATTCTGTCTTCCCCCGGCTGAGCTGTGGTCACACAGGTGTCTATGGGCTAGCTGGTGGGTGCTGGCATCCAAACTCAGCCACCCATGCCTGCACCAAGACACCTCTCCAGTGCTTCAAGGCCAATCTGAGTTGGGTTTCTGTCATTTTTAACCAACAGTCCTGGCCATTCCGTAAGAAGAAGAATTTGCACCCAGAAGGTCTAATCCCACCAGCAGGTGGGATTTCTAACAGTCCTCAGAGGTTTGAGAGTTTCGTTAGGAAGCCTCAGGACAGCCGGCTACAAAACTACAACCACTAGAATGGGAGGAAGCCCAAAAGGGAGGTATCCCTGGGCAGAACGATTTGGAGACAGGAAGATTAAGATCCTGTGTGTCAATCAGGTGGGAATCCGGTATCCCTGCCGCACAGACTCTACTCAGAATGAAAGAGCACAAGTGGACGCTTGGAAACCTGTTCCTTCAAACCCAGTCTTCCTTCAATGGCTAGGACCCGCTTTCCCCTTCCTCAAGACCCACCCGTGACTAGGCGGGCGTGATTTCTATCCTGAGGTTCATCTGAGGTCTCCCATGAAGTGTGATCAGTTATTCACACCGGCCTGAAACGGTCTGCTTCTGGAGCAGACAGCATGGTGGGGCTGGACAAACGTTGAAGTGTTTTCTGGTGGAGACTTGAGGTCTTTGGACCAGATGGTCTCAAGTCACGGAGATGTAAACCAGCCACGGCCTATGTAAGTGAGGGGGCATGGCCAGGCACCAATGAAACACAGGTGGCAGCTGGGCTTATAGGGAAGCGCTGGGATGCACCTCTGGGGCTAGCTCATGTCAAACAAAGGACCCGACTCGGGACAGGTGGCCAAAGATGTCAGCTGCCTGAACGGGATGCAGGTGAGACACGGCCTCATGGTGACCAGCCCCAGCTGTTAACAGGGATGCAGCCACGAACGCCTGTGTGGACAGTCATGGCTGCTGTTTAGGAAAGGGATACAGGCACCTGTCAGGATACAGCTCAGCGGGTCTGAGCTGGAAGTTGTGAGTTATTTAATTGCTTCCATTTCATCTCCATCCTGGAAGCGGAGAACGGAACCCAGGGAGAAGGGAGGCCGGTGTGCCCCATTCTGCAGGGTGCCTGGCTGGAAGGCAGGCTTACATGGTGTCACTGTAGCGTCCAACAGGCTCATACTCATCTTTGGCTTGGAAAAGGGTTACTGTCCCCATGCTCCTGGTGGCCTCCAAGAGTAGCAGTCTCTAGCTTAGGAAAAGGCTGTGGCTCTGTTTTCCTGTTTGGCACTCGTCAGGGAAGGCCAAGGACATCTGGGAGGATTTCCACCTCTCCGTGGAACCCAGCTCCCAGGTTAACGGGATGTCCACGGAGCAGCGGGCCTGGAGGCTGTCTTTAGAGACACCACTAGAGGGCTCTGCCACCCTGCCTTCCAGCAGTGTTCTGGCTCAGCTGTACCCGAAGCTGGGAAAATCCCTCTCTGGCAAGGAAAGAAGGCCTAGGAAAGTGGAGGGCTGGGAATGCAGACCAGAAGGTCTCCCAAAGTTTCTTTTTTGGGGTGTGGCTTCACTCTGGCTTTTCTTGTACTACCACAAACATTGATGTGTCTTTTCAGAGGCACCTCTTTCACTTATTTTTGAGGTCACCTTTATTTTTTTATTTTTTCCCAATGAAATTTATTTCCCCAGCAAAAGAACCCCCATGCTCCCAAGACAGTTTGCTAATGATTACTCCCTGTAGTCAGCGGTCAATTCACCCCTTAAAGGGTTTTCAGGTCAGTGAAACAGTTTTACATGTATTGGGGAAAGGCAAAGAAGAGAGCCATTTATTTATGGCTTCTTGCAAGCTTTTCAATAGAAAAGACCACCACCATGCCTGCTTGACAGGTTTCTTTCTTTCTTTCTTTCTTTCTTTCTTTCTTTCTTTCTTTCTTTCTTGTGGTGCTGGGCAATGCTGAGTTCGGAAGGATCAACTCCATTTTCACAAAGCTCCAAATCCAGCCTCAGAGGGGCCGGGCAAACCTCCCAGCCTGGCACAGCCTCCAAGCGGCCAAGCAGGGCTCTATGGAAGTTCCTTTCAGCTATATTTCACTTGGGAGTCTATCAGCCACTCAGCCTGGGGCCCCAGGAGGCCTCTCCGCTGCCACAGGCTGCCCCCAATTCCCTGGAAAGCCACCGCCTTACCCGGGCCAGGCTGACTCCAGCAGGGACCTTGTAGGGCACATACTTCCTGTAGATATGGCCCACTCTGGAGCAGGGGATGTCCTCCATACGGCCCCCACACATCCACACCTGCAGGGGAAGAAGGGAGGATGAAGGTGGTGCCTCTGTTCTTATGTCCTCTCAGATGCCTGCTCGAAGCCTGTGTGGCCTTCTCAGGCCCTGAACTCAGAATGGTAGGGAGCAGGAGAGGAGGGGGAGGGATTCGGCAAGGCAACAGAGTAGAAGCAGCTGACAGCCCTGGCCACCAACGGCTGTGTGGTTGCCCACTGCAGCCACTGAGAGGAACAGCTGGAGGCCAGAGGCCAGAAGAAAAAAAGTGGCAAGGCTAGAATAGAAACCCATGGGCGTGACGTGGCTACCATACTCTTGAATTCACAGCAGCTGTGGTGCTTAAGACCTGCCCAGGATTGGGCCCCTACAGACGAAAAGATGGCTCATCAGATAAAACAAACAAAAACAAAACAACACTGCCAAATCTCTGGAGCTGCATGCAGAAGGAAAGAACCAACTCCCCAAGGCTGTCCTCCACCTATGTGCCACAGAACCTCCAAATTCATTAACAAAACCAAAACAGATTGGGCCCCTGATCGTTCCCATATGACTGAGGCCGTTAACGGTTGCTAGGGAGGGAAGAGATGTTTTCTTCAGTGCTGTAGCCATGGGTAAGGTGTCCGTGATCCTGTGAATAATATGAATTAAGTTCCTTGGTTTACATGCACACAAGACCTGAGAAGTGGCGGCAGGCTGGGAAAAAGAAGGGAATCAGTGTGTGTGTGTGGGCTACTGCATTGTCCCCATTAGCTAGGATGGTCTGACTCAGGGGGGATTATGGTAAAGAGAACACCAAGTGTGCAAAGGCTCATGGGTAGACACAGACACTGTACCATGAATGTGAGAGGCCTGGAGTCCAGTGGAGGGTAAAGGAAGGAAAGGCACAGGCTCTCACCAGGCTCTGGTTGGATAGGATGTCTTCATACCATTTGATTTTACACAGTTGACTCTGCTCACGGAATGGGGCAGGTGCGGTCCTGGGCAGATACTACAGACCAGAATTGGGGCCACAGCGGCTTTGGGTGTGGAGGGTCCCAGCTGCTTCTGGGACGCTGTTAGTCACGTTTTCACATCCCACCTCCTGCGGACTGAGAGACTGGCACGGGACAACCCCAGTTCTGTGCAGCACCCTTGCTGGGGGCTGGGCTTTATGTCCTAATCCATTCGGGGCTCTCAGAGGGTCTTGGGTCTTGCTAGCCCCTGCCAGGATGGACACAGGATATCCCCTGTGCCATTTCCCAAGATGGGAGCTGTTCCAGAATGCAGTTAGCAGAGGTGCTGCCTGGGCAATGCAGTTCTGATGGTACGGAAGAGGAAAACTCTGGCTGGTCAATCGAACAGAATACCGGTCTCGAGATAATGGGCTCTGGATGCTGGATTAATGTCAAGGCCAAGCCAAGAAGTTTATTTTTAAAGCAGGGGATATTGATCAGCCGCCAGCCTCCCATCAAGGCCACTCTCCTCTCACAGGGATTGATGGGGAAGGATGCTTTTGCCAGGCAGATATGTCTGCCTGCTGCCAGGCCACCCTCTGCCTTTCTGAGTGGTGTTGCCAAGACGGTGGAGACAACTTGCCTACCCTGGCTTTGACATCTCCTGTGACACTGGCATTAGCTAAAGCTGTCCCCAGCTCTGCTGGCTAGGAGTCCTTTCACTGTGCAAGCGGACAAATGAAATCCAAAGCCGCCTTTTCGCAGGGACCTCCAGTTCCCTTGGCCCTGGCTACCAGCCTGAAGGGACCAGGATGACCTTGCTCTGCAGGAAGGTCTGAGGCAGCTGAGGTGTTCCCAGAGCCCAGGATGTCCTGAACTCACAGAGGACCTGGCTGGATCCCCTCTGTGGATTCCTGTCCTGGATGGAGGTGCTGGAGGAGTATCTTCTTAGTTGTCTCTCCCTGTCCCCATCTCCCACCTCTTGTCCCTGTGTCCCATAGCTCTTCCCTCAGTCTGGAGAACTCCTTGTACCCTGAGCTCTGCTGTCTCCCCACCCTCCCTGCAGGCCCTGACCTGATAGGGCTTCTCGGTTTGCGGCAGGGACTCACAGCACGCCTTCATTGCTTTTCCTTTAAATGCAACGTGAGTATGTGCACAGACGCAGCTCAGCTGTGAGCCTCGTGGGCGGCTTTGCCTGATGGCACTCTTTCTCTGTGTGGAGGTCTATCCTATTCACCCCTCCTGGGGCCAGTGACCGGGCTACGAGCTTTAGTCCCCAGCCTTGTGAGCTGAGGTCTCAGGTCTTTCTGTTTGTTTTGAGAAAGCGCCTGGCGTGCTTGTGCTTCTTAGCCAGGAGAGCTGTCACTGTCTGAAAGAAAAGGTCCTACCCCCATCTTTCTCTGGATGCAGCCTGCCTTTATTTTTACCTGGGGTGAAGTGGAACAGACAGTGTCACTATCATGGTCTCCATCAAATCTGTCTTGTAGCAAACATCTCTCAACTGGAGAGACAGAATCCCAAAACTGGGGGATGCCCCTTTCTGGGAAAGAAAGCCAGAGACCCAGGTAGGTGCCCTGAGTTGTATTGGGCCATGGCAACCATGTTAGGTCCTAGCCCTAGCCCTAGCTCTGCTCTTGGTCAGTCACACAGTACCTTCAGGCCTTGCTTCCTGCACAGCCAATGCAGCTTCACACAAGGAAACCAAGGCCGGCTGCGGTCAAGTCCCTCCCCAGAACACCACCTTTTTGGCTCCAGGAGGGCCAGGGCTGCAGCTGGCCCTGGGACAGACTCACATTCATCAGGCCAAGGACACTCAAGGAGCTTCCCGTCAAGCTCCCATAGGCTGCTGGGGAGCTTCAGCAGATAGCCCTGAAGAGTACTGGACATGGATGAGGGGCAAGTGCCTACCTGGGAACTGCCAGCCCTTCAGGCCTGTTTTTTTTTTTTTTTAATGAGTTACTGGCATAAGAGCCCCCAGAGAACGGTGGGGTCAGAAGAGAAGGGGGAGGCATAGAGAGAAGTGGGGTGCACTGAGCTACAGGGCCCAGTATTTAACCAGCCTCTAGAACGGAGGAGATGTTAAGCTCCAAGCAGGAGACTCACACAATGACCCCTGCAGGAGAAAGAAGGGATCAGTGACCGGTCTAGACATTTCAGACTGTGGTTTTCCTGTTTTATTTTGAGGCAAAGTCTCATGTAGCCCAGGGTAACTTTGAACTCCTGATTCTCCTGCCTCCTAGTGCTTAGGATCACAGGCATGCACCGCCAAGCTAGTTTATGCTGGGGATCAAACCCAGAGCCCACATGCTGGGCAATCGTTATATCTAGTGTGCTACATTTCCAGCCCTTGCTTTCCTTTTCCTTTTCCTTCTCCTTCCTTCCTTCCTCCCTCCCTCCCTCCCTCCCTCCCTCCCTCCCTCCCTTCCTTCCTTCCTTCGAACATTGCTATTGTGTAGCCCAAACTAGCCTGAGACCATATCCAACCAGTTCATCAATAGCGGCACTGCTTTAACTGGTTATTTACCTTGTGGCAGTAGCTCACAATTGCTGGGCAAACCCTCTCCCTCCAGGCTATGCCTTTAGCCCTGGAGTGGATCTGCTGGGGTTCTCCCTCAGGAGAAACAGGTCTGGTCTGGAATCAGAGCTGGGTTATTGATCTGTCAGGCCTCATGGCACAGACAGATCCCTCATGATTTCTGGAAGTGCACTTGTGTCTTTTAGGCCAGCGGCTTTTCTGTCACCATGAAGAATGGGGTCTCAGCAAAGGGAGAGGCTGAGCTCTGGCTGACCCAGAACTTTGTGTTCAGGGAGCCACCAGGGCAGATGGACAGGCCTGCCTGCCTTGGGCCTGGAACACAGGCAGGACAGGTGGGCTGTCACTGGCCAGGAGAGAGAGAGAGAGAGAGAGAGAGAGAGAGAGAGAGAGAGAGAACTGACAGAAGAATGTCTTCCTCCCTGATGCCAGGGTCACTTATTTATTTCGGCTGGCTCATTTTCCCCAGAGAGTGGCCAACATAATTGGATCAGATGGAATTCGAGCCAGCTTCCTTCCACATACCCCAGTGTGGCTTCATTACCAAGTCTTTTGTAAATAAACTGAGTGGAGGAAGAAAAAAAAAAAACAAAAAACAAAAAACAAAACATCATCTGTCCTGCTGTGACTGGCTGAGGAGTGTCACTATGTGACTTTTTGAAACACATGGAACAAAATGAAATCCTTTTGGGTTTCGAGATCCCTTTGTGAGCGACTCACCGTTGGCCGTTCTCCAAGCCAGCGGTTTCTAGAGAGCAAGTTGCTGGGAGACTTAGAAATGGCTCTGGCCAGTCACACAGGTGCTCCGGGCCACAGATCTTCAGGCAGCACCTTCCTTGCCAGCAATCCTC
Source organism: Psammomys obesus (assembly GCF_907164565.1). Classification (NCBI taxonomy): domain Eukaryota; kingdom Metazoa; phylum Chordata; class Mammalia; order Rodentia; family Muridae; genus Psammomys; species Psammomys obesus. The sequence goes on along the minus strand of NW_026587032.1, from coordinate 5,860,405 downwards.
CAGTTGCTGCGGAGGTAGCCATGGCTTAAGACACAGAAGGATCCCGGATCTACTAGACTTAGTTACCTAGCAACACTTCGCTATTTGGATGGGTCTTTCCCGAGGACAAACCTGGAAGAATGTGTCATAAAACAGCGTTTGGTGGCAGACTGTGACTTCAGCGCACCATGGAGTGTAACATTTGCCAAGCCAGATTACACAGCTAGGGATACTGACCCCACTGACGAGACCTCTGTGCTATGACTCACAAAACCTGCACCCACGGCAGACACCATCCATTATCAGTCTATGGAATGAGCAGCCTCAGGCTACACAGCCACTGGGAAGGCCCCTACCAAAGGGCATCTAGGGAGAGGCTCAGGCTATTTCTTTTCTTCTTCTCCTTCTTCTTCCTCTTCCTCCTACTCCTTCTTCTTTCTTCTTCTTTTTTTATCCTCCTCCTTCTTCTTCTATTTTTTTTTCCTTTTAAAAATTATTATTTTAGCTTTAAAAAAATTCTGTAAACCAGGCAGTGGTGGCACACGATTTTAATCCCAGCACTCGTGAGGTAGAGGCAGGTTTGAGGCCAGCATGGTCTATTGAGTGAGTTTTACAGCAGCCAGGGCTACACAGAAAGATCCTGTCTCAAAAAAAAAAAAAAAAAAAAATTGAACATATGTGTCTGTAACACATATAACAACTACTCTTATGCACATAAGAATAGGTACAGAGGCCACAGGAGGTATCTGATCCTTTGGAGTTAGAGGAGATTGTGAGCTGCCCAATGTGGGCGCTGAGATTTGAACCCAGGTCCTCTACAAGAACATTATGTGCTCTTATCCACTGAGCCACGTCTCCAGTACCTTATTTGCTACTTCGGACTTAGGCCTGTTACCCATTCTATTTATTCACCGAGGGCCCAAAGAATAACCAAGTAAAACGGGAAGGACCCTGGGGAGAGGCAAAACCTGAGAAGCAAGGGTGAGCGAAAGCCTCTGAGTTTCTTAGGCTAGCTTTCCTCTCGGTTGCTTCTCTCTCGGTAGGTTAACACGTGGACTTTGGAGCCGGTAAGCTTGGGGTCAGGCCCAGCCACTGTAGACCGTGCAGTCTGAATCCTAGTTGCTTCCGTGAGGTGGGTGTGAAGTGACATCACCCTCACAGGTGGTTGTGAGGATTACACAGCCCGACACATGGGAAGGGCTGGAGCGGCATCTTATTCACTTAAACGTGGCCGGAGGTGTGCTGTTACAGGGCATCTGTTCCAGTTGCTTGGTACCAAATCCTCTGCTAACTACTTTGGGCATCACTCCATGATACCAATGTTAGCTGCATCTAAGAGGCTGGGCCTCTCAAAGGAGAAAGCACCAGTGATTTGGAGGCTAACAGAGACACAGACTACTGTTGATCGCAGCAGAGAAATGTTACGCAGAATTCTAGGGAGCTGTTTGTATTCCCAACGTCTGAACCGTGCAGCCGGTTCTGAGGTTGATACTGACATCTCGATAATGATAATGCTCTTTAGGACTATTATTAAATAGCCCCCTAGCAAGCACAATCTCATTAATTCTCAACAACACTGAGAACCACATAACCACCAACCTCCTTTTATGAAAGCTGAAATTAAGGCTCAGTGAGGGGGACACATCCCGGCCCAAGACCACACAGCTGCTGCTGGAAGGGGACGAGCTAGGACCTGACATGGACCACCCGGGCCCAGCCCCGAGGTCCTTCGCCAGCGCTTGATATCAGACTGCTGCACCGAGCCTTGAGGCTCAAGCCAGTGAGGGTGCTGCTTGTCCCTCATGGACTGGGGGCTTGTCAGCCAGGGTCTGGTCACTCGGAATGCTGGTTCTACGGTTGCGTGTATGTGTGCGCATGTACACACGTGCCTGTGAGTGCCACAACCTGTGGCACAAGGACAACTTGTGGGAAATGGTTCTTTGCCTCCACCATCTGGGTTCTGGAGATGGAACTCAGGTCATCTGGCTTGGCACTGAGCGTCTTTATCCTAAGCCGCCTCACCAGCCCTTGATACTGGTCCGGATGGACTGCAAGCGTATAGGACAAGCTCTTCTTTCCCTCGTAGGGGCTGAGCCTTCTCCTGCTCTCCAAACAGAACCCCACAAGTACCGAGTAGAAAGCACACCCCTGTAGCTGGTGGTAACTAGATCTGTCAGGCAGTGTGTTGGCTCTCCGATCTAGAGGCAACGGTAAATATTGATTCATGTCATCTTTAGCAATGTCTGTCAGCCACTCATCTCTGGCTGTGGTCCAGGCTCTGTGATGAGCATTTTCTAAGTCATCTCAGTTAACCTTCCCAGGTGGCCGTGTGTGTGTGTGTGTGTGTGTGTGTGTGTGTGTGTGTGTGTGTTACTGATCTCATTCAGCAGAGGAGGCAAACCCTGGAGAGATGATCTAAATTGCTCAAAGCCAAAGCTACCCAGTGACAGGATTAAAATTTAGATTGAGTCTTTCCAACTCTTCCACCTACTGGTCTCTGCCCATTCCTGCTGTGACAGGAACAAGAGGAAAGACTTGAACAGGCGACCATGCAGGCCAGCTGGGCATCTGTGGGGCCACGTGGCCTGAGGCCTAGGTTTGTCTGTCTTCATCTTCCCAACACTGGTGGGCAGTTCTGTCACAGCCCTGCCCTGCCTAGCGGAAGCAAATGCTGGTCATATCTATGGCCGAGGCAGCCTACAGGTCCTTTCCACCCTCTCACTGTCCCCTACCACAGGGAGTGGTCAGCAGGAGCAGAGAAGCCACAGCAGCTGCCCATGGGAGAAGAGACTCACCTTGAAGGAGATCTCATACTGCTCCCCTCCCCAGATCTCCAAGCCAGGGTCGTATCCGCCCAACTCCCAGAACCACTTCCGGTCCACAGCGAACAACCCTCCAGCCATGACGGGAGACCTGCCGGAGAAGGCGCAAGGTGTGAGGGCATGCAGTCAGGAGCCCCTGCTTCTCGGCTGATGGCATCCCCAGGACCCCGGCTTATCTGCTGGAGACTCTAAGGCCTCATGGGTGGACACCTGGCCTTCCTGCCTGACACACCCTCTGCCAAACCGCTGCATTTCAACCCAGCAGGTCCCCAGTCTCTTGATGCAGTCAACACTTGAGAGCACTTGTGAAGTGAGATCTGCTGCAGCAGCAGCTCTTCCCCACAGGCTTTGCAGCTGCTCCACAGACCAGTCTCTAGCTTCCCCTGAGTCACAGGGTCTGAACCGTGGTTTTCAGGGTGTGCGCGCTGCAGAACCCTCTAGAGAGATTGAAAAATAACACAGCTCGCTGGGCCCTCGCCAGGCCTGTGGAAGCAGCCTCTGGGCTGGAGCCCAAGCACCTGGTTTAGTGCTTGATCCTTTGAGGGTTTTCTCTCACTGAGCTCAGCGGATGCCTGCTTGGCTGTGCTCAGTCCTCCCAGTTACTCTGGGAGCAAGGATGAACTTCATTCATTCATCACTGAATGCCACCCACGAAGCAGGGGCTGGATGGAGTCAGGGGACAAACCACTGTCCTTTGGGGGACAGCCGTATGGTGGAGAAGTCACCTCAGACAGAAGGATCCAGGAGACAGTAAAGGCAGTAAAGTACCGTAAAGGCCTAAGGGACATACTGACAAAAGCACTAAGGAAGGCTGTGTCTGCTTTCAGCCCTGGGGGTGAGAAAGCAGATAGGATACTCAGAGGAAAGGGTGTTTGTTTAAGAGGTGTGTTGAGGCAAAAACACTGCAGGGGAGAAGGGAACCAGCAAGGCGCAGACATGAACGCACAGAGGTGTGGCCAGGGGATGAGAGAGTCAGGGTGTGACATGACGGGCTCCAAAAGAAACCATGGCACCCCACACAGGAAGCTGTGTGCACACCTATCAGGGTGGATGGCTGTGTCCCAGTCTGTTGAAAATAAAACCCAAACCTCCAAACCAACATGACCAGAGATGGCCTGTGTGGCCCGCGGCCCTGCTTGGCTCCAGGACTCATGGGAGAGACCGATGGGACAAGGCTGCACCTGACCTTGTAGTGGTTGGAGGGGACCTTCATACAAGAGGGGATCCTGGGCCATTACTGAGGGTGTGACACAGCACAGTGCTCACCTCAGCCTTCAAAGGAGGCGGGGCTCACCCTGGCCATCCGGATTCCGCCCTTGTGAATCGGCAGCAGTCCCAGGTAATCCTGGGATGGTTCGGAACGACTGGCCTCGCGGCTGGCTTCTGACCTGGTCTCCAAGCCACAGGTCCGAACCCATGTCCCTCCGACCCGCCCTCTTAGGAATGAACTGTGGTGGTACCATAGGCAGTGTCGGTGGGATGGGAACCCCTCACTTAACTTCTGTTGAGTCACCAGAGGTGACATTAACCCTGGGTGGTTTGCGGCAGCTGCTGCACTTGGAGGCACTTGGCAAAGAGAGGCCCCCACTGTATGTGCGGGATGTCTAAGACTTGAGATGAAGAGAGCGGTGTGAGAGAATGAGGTAAGTTCAGTGGTTAGAGATACCCAACGCTCGTTTCTGAGTGTATTGGCAGGGTCCCTGGGTCACCGCCAGGATGAGCCCCGACCAGTTGTACTTACTCAAATGGCTCACTGGGGTCAGCCTTCTGCAGCTCAGGGGGGATGGGGATGCGTTTGTAGTACATTTCCCAGTCGAAGGCGCCCCGCATGGCGTCCCCAGCCTGTGTCTCGTAGCGGAAGTCATCGTGGTCGATGACATCGATCATGGGGCACACGATGGTCTTTCGGTTCCGGGCGATGCGGTCTGAGGTGGTGGAGAGATGCCCATTAGTGGAGGCAGCAGCCAGGGGGCCGCCCCTGCTTCAACAGCTCCCAGGATCACCCATGGCTGGCTTCCTTCCACACCCAGCATGGCAGGAGGGCGGTTCCTCAAGCCCCAGGTCTGCCTCTGAGCTTGTTAAAAGGCTCGGATAACACAGTATGTGAAAATACCAAACCATGGGGCTACAGGTGTATGGCTCTGTTTTTCTTCTCTGAGGACCCCTTGCCATGCTCCTTATTGCAAAATCCTGATCATGGTTTGCGGCCGAAAGCAGCCAGGTTCCCTAGTGTCTGTCTGTTCCCAGCTGCCCATGGGCACCCACAGCTGTGGTCGTCAGTTAAGAGAGTTCAGCTTGAGTTTTCAAACAGCCCCAGCTACGCAAGAGGGAGCAGCCTAGCCCTAGAAAGCTCTGAGTGTATGCGGGCAGGGTGCACCCCCCTGTGGTGGAATGCCACAGGCTGAGTGGATCCAAACAGCAGATGCCCCCCTAACCCAATCCATGCCGTGATTCCTTCCAAGCTTGGGAGGGGCTGACTGAGCCACTATGCCCAGTCTGTTACAAAGACCCCAGTGCTGGTCTGATCTACCCTATGTCGTTCCCACAGGGTGCTCTGAGGACCACTGTAGGCTCAATGGTCTGTCATGAGGGGAAGATGGCCGGTGCCGGGGGAGTCTGTTGTTCAGGGTCAAGGGTTATAGGTCACGGGTCATGTTCAAGACTTGCAATGTGGGCCCTAGAGGGCTAGAGAAGGGCAGGACCCACATTTCAGCAGGCCGTACAGAATTTTTCACAGCATCTGTGCCTGTTCTCTCTCTCTCTCTTTCTTAATCTGAAGGCATGACCCACGGGTAGGTAGGTGAGTGATGGAATTGTGTGTGTGCTTGTGTGCGCTTGTGTGCGTATATGCATATATACATGCATACAAGCCTGGAGAACAGTGACCATTCACGAGACAGCAGGTTCTGTTACAGGCAAAATGTCAGGAAGCACGGCTTAGTCCCTCTGTGCGTGTGGGCAGGTGTGTCCTAGACTGAGCTGGCCGATACATTTCTAACTGCGACACGTGATATGAACAGTTTCAGGGGCCAGAGAGGTAGCTTGGTGGTAGAGCATTTGTTCAGGATACACTAGCCACAAAACACACACACACACACACACACACACACACACACACACAGTCACAGAAATGCCACTTGTGTCACGTATCCCCAGATGGACAGCAGCATGACCAGTGCTGGATGGCACGTGGGGTGGCTTTTACACTGCTCTCCTCACCCACTGAGTCAGAATTCCTGGTCCATGGCAGACGCCCCGAGGTGGGGGTGTCTCCATGATGCCTGAGGGAAAGAGGGAAAGATCTGGAGAAGGCACCCCATTCCGTGGCGATTTCACTTCCAGAGATTACTGGTGTCGAGGACGGCTGACATGCCACTTGTACTTGTTTGGGAACTGAATGCCCGGGTTCACATCCCAATGTCACCCCTTCTTCACAGTGCAGCTTTGGGCATGACCAGCTGATGCCTCGGAGTTTTGTTTCTTTTTGTTTCGGGGAGGTCTCTGAAGGCAGATGCTGGCATCCCCCGTTTTCTAGGACCATGACGGTTACCGCTAGGCATTCACAGGAGCCACAGAGAGCCTGAGTACCCCTGCCCTCTTTGTCACATGCAGAATGTAGATAAGAACGCGGAGTCTGCCTGCTGGACTGTGTGCGTCAAATCCAGGTTCAGATGAGGCCTAAACTCAGAGGGACTCGCAAAGCCTCGAGGACCATGACAGTAATGAGGCGAAAGGATAATTTCTGAGGTTGGCTTTCCCACCAGGCGGAGTCCTCAGGTTCCATAATGTCTAATCACTAATAAGGGCAGAGCCAGCCAAGCCCAGAGGTGTCAACGGGCTCACAGACAAAAGCCACACTGGGATCCATGTGGAAGTTCTTGGGTTTCTACTAGAGAGGAGGGGGGAAAAAGAGAGAGAGAGCAAGAGGGCTGTGTCTCCTTTCTGTGGAGGATGAAAATAGCCCTCACCCATTTCCATAGAAACAGAGTTAAGGGCCGTTGAGGCAAGCTCAGCTCAGTGGTCCACCGCTTCACTCTCTTGGAAGGACCCTCCACATGCCCACTCCTCTCGGACTGCAAACGTGCTGGCCGCTGAGGCCAAGGCTTCTCCAGTCTCTCTCTCTCCTTCAGTAATGAGAGGCAGATGTAGGCCATTGCTTGGTCTAATCAAATACACAGTTTACCAGAAATTCTGGTCTTGCCCTCAGCCCAGTGAGAGTCCCCGGCACGTAATCCAGTAAGGACGTAATCCAGTAAATTCATAGTGTGTGGTCAGGGAAGAAAACCCAGCTGGGTTAGCCCGGAAGTCCATGTGGGGCTTGCTTTCATTCCTCACCCGCACCCCACACGGAGGCATTTGCTGCCTCAGTTATTGGACCAGGAAGCACTTGGAAGACAGAACTAGTGAGGCCCCTCAGGCCCCTGTAATCGGCATGTCCGAGTGTCCGGCTGGGGCACGGAGGGTCTTTCGGAGGATTGTGCTGCTCATTCATTTGCCATCCACGTCTGTCCTCTGGCGTGGAGCTCACTGTTCTCTTGAGGATGAGAGCATCACAGCTTGCCCTGGCTCTGACCTGCCGTGTCTCCCGGTCTTGACAGATCACCGATATTAGCTGTCTGGAAGCATCTGTTTGCCGCCCATCTCTGGGTGGATCTCCTTGTGCCGTGTGCCCACGCTCTGCTCTTCCTCCACTCCAAGTGCCGTGGTGCCCATGCTCTACCCACGGGCTTCGGTGGCAAGTTCCTGGATTGTGCCTCCATCCTGGGCACCTGAGAGTTGTGGAGAACAGGCTCTGGTCCCTGACATACTGTGACTCTGACTCCAGTGCCCCATGGGACAAGCAAGTCACCCAACAGCTCAACTTCAGTTTCTTCTACTACAGAAGAGACCGGTTCAATACTGTGCGCCCTTGTGAGGCCTGGAGATCTTTCCTGCACCTGGCTCACAGTGTTGGTGCTGAGCGGCAACTATTTTCCCCTGATATAAACACACACCACTCCCCACCACCATAATTTGGTTGGTGTCATCAATCCCAGTGTGGCCTTAGACTCACTTTTCAACTGAGGATGACTTTGAACTTCTAATCCCTCTGTCTCTACCTCCCAAGCGCCTGGGTGACAGCGGCATCATTCCTCATTTATGCGGTGCAGTACTGGGGAATGGAACCCAGAGACTCATGCTAAGCAAGTGCTCTACCAACTGAGATACATCTACAAGGCCTCATAATTTGGCTCTCAGTGGTTGGAGGCTTTGGTTTGCTCTCCAACAGCCTGAGAGAGGTCGTCTGGTCACTGGTGCCTGACACTTTCCTACTCTATGAAACGAGGGGACAGACCTGAACTTCTGAACCCCTTCTGGAGCTTGGAGCTCTGCTGCGAGCCGCCAGGTAAGCAGAAGAAGTCTGTGTTGGGAGTGGGAGGTCACCCGCCTACCCACTCCAGGCCACCCCGCTCCTTACCCAGCAGAGGGGGCAGCCAGTTGACGTTGGCTTCACAGTGTGAGTCTAAGAACGTGATGACGTCACCCGTGGCAGCCGAAGCCCCCAGCATTCGGGTCCTGATCAGGCCTTCCCGCTTCTTGGTCCGGAGAATCCTCACGTTGGGGAAGAGGGCCATGTAGTCCTCCAGCGGCTTCTTCAGGTGCTCTGTGAGGAGACAGAGGGGTTGGGTAGGTCAGAGTGGCGGCACGAGAACTGCTCTGGGACCCACTAGTTCGGACACGGATTCCCAGCTCACCGCCTCATATGTCTCAGACGGAGCCAGGAAGGGCAGGGGCCGACATCTACAAATGGGGAAACCGAGGTTCACAGAGGTCCAGTGATGAACTAGGGCTGGGACACGGGGAGTTCACGTGTGGGGGGTGGGGACTCAGGTATCTGCTTATGGCTGTCTAGTGTCAATTCCCTCACTGCCTGATAGAAAGACCGCTGTTTCCTGAGGAGACTGCCCCTCTCCTTATGTCCACTGCTCTCCTTCCCCAGGAGTAAGTGGGCGGGGCATGCGGCTCAGGCAGGAAGTCCTGGGAAGAAAAAAGTAACACGAGGAGAGGGGGTGCGGGTTGCTGCTGAGGCTGCCGGCAGAGTGCAGATAAGATAGACGGTTAGATTCAAAGTCACCTAGGAGACACAGCTCTGGGCGTGTCTTCCAGGAGGGTGTTTCCAGAGAGGATTAAGTGAGGGAAGGACTACCCTGGAGGTGGGCGGCGCCAAGAACACACAGAGAGGCACTGTGTTGGTGACATTTCTGTTCACCCTCTCCTGAACCTGAAAAGCAGACAATCTCTACTACACACGACCGCTTTTCTTGTTCCTCTACTCCACCTCTACCATGGCTGGATTTCTGCCCTACTCCTGAAAAGGTCTTCCTCAGTGAGTCTTGAATACTTTCTCTCCGGCCAGTGAAACGACTCATCCGGTAAAGGCACTTGCCACCAAGCCTGCTGTGGGGACGCAGAGGGTGGAAGGAGACTCACTCCCTCAAGTTGCCCTCTGTTCCCCGCTCTTGCCCTGTGGCGTATGTGTGCTCTCTCCCCTTCCCCCATGCACGTGCAAAAGCCTACAGCACCTGATATTCCCAGCCTGTCTCCCATCCAACTACAAACCAGCCCTGACCCTGCTTAGCTTCCGAGATCAGATGAGACTACATGAGTTCAAGGTGGTATGGCTGTAGACACAAACAATACTTTAAAGAACGGAAGAAAAGGGAGCTGAGGAGAGATGGCTCAGTGGTTAAGAACATCCAGAGGGCCCAGATCAGTGGCTAACTTGTTCCAGGGGCAACTGGTGCCCTCTTCTGGCCACCAGGAGCATTGCATGCACATGGTACATATACATATGGTTAGGCAAACATTCACACATATACAATAAAAATAAATAAGTTCAAGCCTTCCCGTTGGTCTCTCTTGATATTCATGAGGGCTCAGGATTTTTATAAAACTCTAGAGTGGCTTAAAAAAAATAAAAAAAACAAAAATGAAAAAGCCCTGTAGCTTATGCCACAGTTAGTGATAGCTGGTGTTCCCTGTAGCCAGGAAAGCTGTGTGTGCTTATAGCCCTCCTTTATTAGGCCAGATTTCCTACCCAGGGAAACTGGTTAAAAAAAAAAAAAACAAAAGAAAGAAACTAACAGTGCAAAGACTCATCTGAAAAGATAACAGTGTCATCTGTGACTGAAGATAATGCGAGCCTTCACACCGAAAATCCCATACATTTCCAGAGAAACCAGAGCAAATGGACTAATTTTAAAAGGATTCAGGACACAGCTCAGTACTGAAGACTCTCCGGATGTGTGTGTATCATCTGGGAAATACAATTAAAAATGATAAAAATATCATTCACTAAAACAAGAACAAGTGCACAGCCTAAAATAATACAAAACATTAGCGAGGCGTGGTGGTGCACACCTTTAATCCCTGGCACTCTGGAGGCAGAGGCAGGCGGATCTCTGAGTTGGAGGCCAGCCTGGTCTACAGAATGAGTTACAGGACAGCTGGAGTTTCACAGAGACACCCTGTCTTGAAAAACAAAATAAAACAAAATACATGGTTGGAAAAGGTGAAAGAGCAAGACAGTTGGGAAGACACCCCTTGCTCAAACATCTATCGGGGTGAAGACGGTGATGGTTCTTGGTGACACAGGTGTAGAGCTGCTGGAATCACAGAGCCCTCTTTTGCAGAGATGACAACAAACTGTTGTCTCATTTGTTGACTCATTTGCAGAGTCAACAAACTGCTCTGAAAATTTATACGGCAAGGAAGAGTCCAGAATGGCGGGGGCCTTTCAGGAAAGAGCAGGTTGGAAGACTCACGTTTCTTGATCTCTTCCCTGCCTGAATATACAGCTTTAGTAATTAAAAAGACGGCACGAGGGCCGAAGAGATGGCTCAGGGGGTGAAGGTGATCGCCACAAAGCCTGACAGCCTGAGTTCCATTTGTGGGGCCATGTAGAAGGGAAGAACAGGTCCCCACAAGTTGTCCTGACTTTCACAGTGTGCTATGGCATACTTGTGCGTCACACACAATGCATGCACACGTGCCTACTGAACAGCATGAGGCTAAGGATCCACCGGCCCCCATACCCCAAGGCTGGGGTTACAGACTTACACAGCCACGCTTGTTTTTTTTACATGAGTGCTGGGGATTTGAACTCAGGTCCTCAATCTTGTGTGGTAAGCACTCTACAGCCCCCTCTACTTGTTTTTCTTTAATTTTTATTTTTTTATATTAATTGTGGTTTATATTTACTTTGTATCCCTGCTGTAGCCCCTTCCCTCATTTCCTCCCCATCCCTCCCTCCCTCACCTCTACTTGTTTTTAAAGATAACTTTATATAAACCTCCTTATAAATGTACAGTTTTACCATTTGTAATACACCTCTTTAGGATGAAGGGTGCACCAGGCTGTGTTGCCTGGCATCACGAAGGTGGAGCGAGGGGAGGGATTATGGGCACACAAAAAGCCAGGCTGGGCAGCCAGCATGCACTCTGGGTGAAGTGAAACCCTCACCTCGAGAGGCGTGGCCAAGCGTTGGTGGGAGGCTACCCCTGTGGGAACAGTCTCTCCGAGGAAAACAGGAAACCCACGGCAAGTCCCTGCCAACTGCTGCTTCCGGGCTGCGTTCAACCAGTGGGTCGTTAAGTCGTGAGCAAGATTATCCTCTGCGCCACACACCAGCGCTCCCAAGGAGGGAAAAATGTCACACACACACACCCCTGTGACTGCTGAGGTCCTCACAGGCACAGAGCCCCCATTGCTAAATCACCCTAATTGCAGATGGCTGCAGTCGTTACCGATTGGCCAATTAGGGCCTTTCGACAGCTTGTGGTGGAGTTGGAACGATTATTTAGGGGCGATTACTGGCTTCCTGTCCTTATGAGAAGGTGTGTTTACTCAAAGCTGGGCAGCCTTATTTTACCTGTCTCCTTGCACGGGGACATCTCGGAAGGTGACAGGAGTTGGAGCTAAAAGGAACTGCGGACGGATGAGGACGATGATGGTCACCATGGTGACCATTGCAGGGGAACACCTGCTGAGCCTGCCTCACACGCCAGGGTCCCCCCACTTCACATGCATTACCTCAGACACCTGCACCACCGGCGGTCCTGCTTACAGAAGAGGACACAAAGACTCAGGGAGGCAATCTGCTCAACCAGCAGTTACAAATCACAACACCGCGCCTTGAGAGACGGATCTCACCTCTCGACTGATTCTTGCTAGCACACCCGTCACTCCAGGCCCCATCCCCCAACCCACACACTTCTTACAGCGGTGAAGGGGGGAGAGGGCTAGAGCAGCTAATGACTTTACCAGGTTCACACAGTAGGTCAACATGGCGGGGCCATCTCCCACTTCAGGACCTCTCCCGCTGTCGCAAAATGCCTTTCACCTTGCCACCCCGACCCTCACTCGGGTGAGTGTCATCTCCGTTGCCCACTATTATGTGGGAGAACTGGGTACACGGTCAGTGCTGGCTTCCGGCGCGGCCACGCTGATTTCCTCCCTGTCCTGCCCGAGATCCTGAGGCTTACAGGGTCTGTACTGTATGGAAAGGCCAGGGAACTGATGAAGGTTCTTCACTCACATCCCCTCCCAAGAATACCTGCAGGTGGTCGTGTGACCCTGGACTCACTAGCATGTCAGGAGAGGTTGAATTATTTCCTTGCATCCACTTCAAGACCCACGCTGGGGGCCGGGACAGATGCTATTGGTTCTGGCAGCAGAGGAGAGGAAATTAGGGTTCACGGGAGAAAAAGGTCTCACCCCAAGTTTCCCAGCTGCAGAGGACCTGAGGTTACCTAACCCCCCACCAGTCTCTCTCTGTTTGGGGGGGGGTGTTGAAATGTTCTTTCCTTCCAACATGTGGGTTCTAGTGATCGCACAGTTTGTCGGGTGCGGTGGCTAAGCCATCTTGCTAGCCCAGGCTTTTGGATTCTACATGGGAGACTCAGGGAGTGCTGAGCCCCGAAAGGCTGATGATCTGAAATACACCCCCTAACATGACGCATCGACGTCCCAACCCCCTGATTCCTGGGGCCACGGCACTGTCTGGAAACAGTCCCTACAGAGCGACTCAGTTCAGGTGCCGTCAACACTGGGCGAGGATGGGCTTGGAGCCAGGGGCTGGCAGCCTGTTAGGAGAGAAACTGGACACACGGAGAATGCCAGGGGTCTGCACGTTCCTTCTCCCACGTGGGTCCCAGGATCGAATCAGGACGTCAGGCTTGGCGGCAAGTGCCTTTACCCACCGAGTCATCTGGTCAGGCCTCGCTTTTTGTCTATTATTGTTGTTGGTGGTGGTGTTATTTTACATTTACTTATTCTTGCATGTGTGCAGGGTAGGACAGCACATTCTGATACAATGCAGTTTGGGGGTGTAGATCCTCTCCTTCCACCATTCAGGTCCTTGTGAGGTGACAGGCACCTCTGCGTTCTAAGCCATCTTGCTAACCCCTACTTTATTTATTTATTTGTTTGTTTGTTTTGAAGATTTGTTTGTGTCATGTATATGAGTATGCTGTTTGCATGAACACTAGAAGAGGGCATCAGGTTCTACTATAGATGGCTGTGAGCCACCCACCATGCGGTTGCTGGGAATTGAACTCCGGACCTCTGGAAGAGCAGCCAGTGCGCTTAACCTCTGAGCCATCTCTCCAACCCCAAGCCTCTTATTTATTATCTTAGTTTTTTTTTCTAATTATGTGTGTGTGTGTATACACATGTTCCTGTGTGCAGCTGGCCAGAGGCGGAAGTCAGACATCTTCCTTTCTCATTCTCCCCTTTATCTGTGACACGGTCCCACCGAATCTGGAGCTCACTGACTGTCTAGACTGGCAAACACTCTACCAACCCCAGCCTTAGAAGCCCTTTTTCTACTTCTGTGACCAGAGTGGGTGCCCATATCAGCTGGTGGCAGTGGCCTGGAACTCATCTTCTGCACCCCTCAGTTCAGATCTCTGGACCATAAACTTGGTTGAGGCGGGCTGTGTGGACTCTGCTCATCCTTTGTGCCAGCACCAAGCCAGAGGCTTCTGCATGTTGCTGCCAAATCCTCCATGGTTTCGTGAGGCTTCCCGTCAGTGCCACAAGGGCGTCCATAGGACATCACCCTTGTCTCATGTCGAGAAACTTGCTGGTCACGCAACTGGCAAGCCGAGTGCTGAAGGCAAGACTCAAATCCCCTTTGGCCTTCTGGGGAGTCTTTGGTGCTCTGAGCTGTAAAATTAATTCCCAAGTGGACGATACTGGGATTTCAAAGCACGTCGCAGAAACACTGTGGTGGGGGGCACCAGGAAGGAGGAGGCTCTGCTTGCCCGTTGGATGGAAAATGGGCACTTGTCCAGCTGGTCCTCAGGCCATCCGGGGTCACTAGAGCATAGATGCTCTCTTTTGTATGCTTGTGGATGTTCTGGGTTTCATGACGTCCCGGCTCTGCTGGACTCTCCTGGTGTCCTGAGTCGTAGCTCATCTTCAGAGACAGAAGTGTCTAACTGTCAACCTCAGAGCGCCCTGAGGCATCAGTGATCCCTTGTGGGGAAGCAGAGGGCCTGTGGCGGGTGAAGCCATGCTGCTTAGCCCTGCCCTGATGTGAAGGTATCTCCCTCCACATATTTAGGAGCAGTGGACCGTCAGCTTTATGGGCTCATGCTTCCTGTGCACCGAAGCCCTATGTGATGCGCGGCTACAGACATGGGTCACTTCACTCCCGAGACTCCAGAAGGTGGTCACCCAAGACCTTCTTGTGCCCTATACAGGGAAGCTAAGGATCGACAAAGTCCCGTGTGAAGCTGTGTTCAGCCAACCAGGAGTTGATGGCCGGGATTCAGGCAGGTGCCAGGCATCGTTAACCATGTGACTGAACCGATTCTCCAGTCCTCAGCTGCTCAGCCTACCTGCCTGATGGGGTATCAGTTTCCAGTTGCCCAATTCCAAGCCTCAGGGTGGTCCAGGGCTCTCATTTGCTCTGGTAGGTGACAGTATGTGGGAGCATCATCTGCTGTGAGGACCGGTAGGTGACCCGCTGCTGACGAAGATGGCGAGGGATTCTGGAGAGAAGCATTGACCAGAGGCCCACATCTGCCCACATCAAGAGTCTAAAGGTGGCGGCATTCAGGACGTGCGGCCCTGTAAACCCCGCCTTTGCTTGCACGGCTGAGAATGGTGAACCAGCCGTGGCTTAGCAATGGCGCTAGGGAAGTGGGTGCTGTGTGTGAGATGTCTCAGGCAGTAAAGCGCACATCTCGAAAGCGCAAGGACCGGAGTTCAAGCTCTAGCATCTGTTCAAGAAAAGCCAGGTGTGGTGGCAAGCACGCGTGGTCCCAGAGCTGGGGAGGCAGACAGGACGACCCCTGACCCTTACCGATTGGTCAGCCTAGCCTTGTCAGTGAAGCTCCAGGCCATCGAGGGGCCCTGTCTCAAAAACCAAGGTGGCTGGTGCCTGAGGAAGGACACCCAAGGCTGACTCTGGTCTCTGCATGTCCATGTATCATCCCTCTCCCCAGACCCACCCCATGAACCCTAACAAACTTGCACAAGCAGATACATGAGTGTGCACACAACAGACACGCGAAACTGACACACTGGAACGGACTTTCCCCACATCTCCTCTGTGTTCCGGTTCTGCTGACTAGCTGGGCTTGAAGACCCCGAAACTTCCTTCCCTGATCTCCTAATGGGTCCATTCCTACTCTCTAGAGAACTTCCCCAGAATCGTCAGTGATAAAAGACACACACTGGATCCTGACAGGGTGGTCCTCCGCCTTATCCTGGGGCTTCTTGCAAGACCCCTAGTTGCTGTGATGACCAGGCATCTGAGAACACACTGTCCATATCTAGAGAAGGCTGTCCCCACCTGCTCATCTCAGTGGGACATTCCTCTAAACACTGCCCAGAGACTCAAGGTCTCCTAAATGCCAACCACCCTCCACCTTCTCCAAAGACTTTAGAGGGCGTGCTGGGTTTTTCCCTTTCGCCAGAGGCTGCCAGGGGAGTGTGCATGCGTCGGCGAACGTTTTACATCTGCGGGCCTCTTGTCTTGGAGGCTGGAAAGCATGAAGGCCACCTTCTGTGAGTCTGTGGGAATCGGGCAGAGGCTCTTTGTCAGAGGCCTGCGGAACATCTAGCCAGATCCCCTTTTAATTACGGCTCGGTGTCTCTTTATGTCACAGCTGGTTCACATGCTGCCTTTCCAAGTCTTAAAATTTATAAATCACATAATCGGAGTAAGGTGGCCACTTTTCAAAAATGCCCACGTAATGCCACAACTATGGTATTGCAGAGGAGTAACAAGACGAGAGTTTTAGTGTGTAAATGTTTGGGTTGGGGACAGGAGGAAAGAGACGGAGTAAACCGTCTGTACAGTCAGTGCCCCGGATCCACGGGTGATCCCATCTTGTTCAACTGTGTGTGGAAAATCCTGGAAAAATCAATTGCATCTGTACTGCTCACACGTCAAGTCACGACAGGCTTGCTTTTCTTGTCATTATTCCCCAAACAAGAAGGGAGAAAGCCTACCACAGGGTAACACTTAGGAGCTTAGGAGCTACCCACTCGGTAGCCACTGTGCTGTGCACGATAAACAATGTAGGGAGTTGTGAACATTATGTTTGTTTGTGTGTGTGTGTGTGTGTGTGTGTGCGTGCACGAGTGCACATATGTACACACATACATGGACATGCGCTATGGTATACATGTGTAGGTCAGAGGGCAACCTGCACGAGTCAGTTCTTTCCTTCCACCATGAAGGTGCCGGGGATTAAACGCTGGTCATTAGGCTTGACAGCTGGACTAGGAGATATAGGTTCTTTTTTTTTTTTTTAAATTTTAAATAGAAATGTTTTCTTTATTTTTTTAAAAGATTTATTTATTTATTACATATACAATGTTTTATCTGCATGTACACCTGTACGCCAGAAGACGGCACAAGATCTCATTACAGATGGTTGTTGTGAAGCACCATTTGGTTGCTGGGAATTGAACTCAGGACCTGCGAAAGGCAGGCAGTGCTCTTTTCCTCTGAGCCATCTCTCCAGCCCCTGTTTTCTTTATTTTAAAAGATTTATTATGTATACAATGTTCTGTCTGCATGTACACCTGTACACCAGAAGAGGGCACCAGATCTCATGCTAGATGGTTGTGAGCCACCACGTGGTTGCTGGGAATTGAACTCAGGACCTTTGGAAGGGCAGCCAGCACTCTTCACCTCTGAGCCGTCTCTCCAGCCCACCCTTGTAGGTTCTATGCAAATGCTATTCCATCTTGTATGAGGGACTTGAGCATCTGCAGATCTTGGAATCCACTGGGCTCCGAGCACCCAGCTCCTGAGGAAACACACTCCTATGCAGGGCTCATTCCTTAGGAGTCATCTACCTTGTTTCCTGTGACAGGATCTCTCACTGGCCCATGAGCCTGCCTCACTCTGCTTCCCCAGTGCTAGGATTACAGGTGTGTGCCACCATGTCAGCTTTTTAAAGTAAGGTTTGGGGACTGGACTCGGCTTCTCATGCTTGCACGGCAAACACTTTACCAACAGAGCCATTCCTCCAGCCCCTGCTTTAAACGAATGAAACAAAACGAACAACAACAAAAACAGCTTGTCGTGCACTCAAGCCAACACACACAGCACACCCCTGAAACACGAATTCCTGTACAGGAGTGGAAGCTGTTCCATCTGCCGGGCCTCCTGGGTAAGAACCTTCCCTGGGTACGGAAGGGGCTTTGGATGGCATGTGGCAATGGGGGTAAGAAAACAGGAAGGGAAGTTGGGGTGAAAATGTACTGGTTGTTTCCGAGTGAGGGGAGATGAGGAGAGAGAGTGGGACAGTGGGACAGCAGACAGTTCCTCAGGGGACAGGGATATCCAGAGGTTGTGGGCAGTGGCCCTGGGGTCAGCAATGGCTCTTCTGGTCAAGAGCTTGGTGCAGCCTCAAGTATAGCCTTGGCACCCCTGGGCACATGTGGTCTTTTAGGAACTGAGGGTTAGCAGCTTCAACAGTTAGTCTCAGATTCTAGGGTGAACACAGAGAAAGCCCTTGAGTAGAAGCCAGTGGACATGAAGACAGCTGACTCCGATGTCAACCCACGGAGCCATAGTTCATCCGAGGACACCTAGAAGACCCCACAGGAAAGCTAACCATAGCTAACCATAGCTGGCACCTATGGAATAGACTCAGGGTGGGCCTGGCCCTGGCTGGCTGAGTTTAGGAGTGCTTGTGATGGCTGAAACTGACTGGTGACTTGACAGGATCCACAAGTGCCCAGGCGACAAACTCTGGACCAGTGTGTGAGGACATTTCTAGACTAGGTAAACTGAGGTACGAGGACGCACCTTAAATGAGAGTGGTATCAGCCCATGCCTGGGGTCCTGGGCTGAAGAAAAAGGACCAAGTGAGCTGAGCACCAGCACTGTGGACCCAATACGAGCAAGCCGCCTCTAGCTGGCGCCTCCGGGATTTCCCTGCCATTGAGAGACCGTGCCCCCAAACCACAAGCTAACCTTTGTCAGGTGTTTATTTCATCACAGTACAGGCGTAACCAACACAACGGTGCCTCGGGACAGGAATTCCAGGAATTCAGCTTTCCACCATCTCTCCTTCGGTGAGGACCTGCTGGCCCGTGGTTTAGGTAAACAGGTGAACTTTATAACAGCCTAAGACCTCACGGCTGGACGTATGTGGGCCTTCCCCATACACTTCCTTTTGACACCACATTGCAAATGACCTCATGTGTACAGGTCTCTGCCTGGGATCGTGCCTTTGGTGGCTTTAGGATCAGATTACGCTGCTTCCTCAAGCAGAAGCATCCTCCAGGCAGCTCCCGGGGGATGGAAAGCACTTCATCACACAAATGAAATGCGTGTCCCCATTCCACACGAGATGAGTCACCCATTGAGAGAGCTGCTATTACCTACACAGCCAGCCTTGCCTGCATTTTTAATTTCAGCTAAATGCCTTGGTCTCTTTTCAGCAGGTGGGCAGGGGCATAAATCTGCTTAATAGTCAGACAATGAATAAAAACACTCAGGAAGCTACCTTGATGGAGTTAATTACGCGCCGTTTTCTGAAAGCGAGTCCCCACCAACTGGACACGTCCTTCCCCAGCTGCAGCCCATCCAGGGGACCAGGCTCTCACCAGGTCTAGTCCTTAGTTCCGGCTCTTGGTGGCTGTTTTTAAATCATGTCACTTGACAGATGTCTAGGAGTAACACGTGTTTTGTGAAGGATGCAGGCTTCCCTGCCCATCACTCACAGGGATATCAAGAAAGGAGAAGAAAATTTCCATTCCAGCAAGGTGTTGGCCTGTCAGCTTCTCATCAGTTAAAGGGTAAAAGTGCCTCCCGGGGAATTTTCCTGCATGGTTCATAGAAAGAAAAAGCCGAGTACATACGTCGGAGCTTTCTAAGCACCCCTCCAGCCATCCGTCAACTCCCCACCAAGAAAGAAAAGGGCGGGAGAGATGGCTGAGGGAGTAAAGGTGCCAAAAGCCTGATGACGTGAGTTCCATTTCTCATACGTGGTGGAAGGGGAAGTGACCTCTGCAAATTGTCCCCTGAACTAAACACACACACACACACACACACACACACACACACACACACACACACAGTTAAAAAAAACCCAAGAATTTAAAAGGCTTGGCTGGACAGTGGTGGTGCACACCTTTAATCCCAGCACTCGGAAGGCGGAGAGGCAGGGAGATTTCTTGGTCTATAGAGTGAGTTCCAGGACAGCCAGGGGTACACCGTCAAACCCTGTCTCAAGAACAACAAAACGACAGGGAGGAGGAGACAGGTAAGTCGACGGCAGGCTTTTCATGAAAGTTTAAGGGCTTGAGTTTGGATCCCTCGCACCCAAGGTAAAGGCTGGCCATGGCAGTGTGTATTTGGAATCCCAGCACTGGGGAGGCAGAGACAAGAGGTTCCCGGGAGCTCCCTGGCTAAACAGCGAAGGCAAACTGGCGAGCTCCAGGTTTGGCGAGAGACCCTGTCTCCAAAAACAGTAGAGGAAGAGGCCTAGACTTGACCTCTGACCTGACCTCTGACCTGACCTCTGGCCTCCTTGTGCAGGTGCACACCCACACACCACTCCAAGCCAAGGCTGGGTATTTGGGCTTCTCAGACTACTTCCACACTGGGTAGCTCTAGGGTAGGAACTCTGAGAGTTCGAGCTGTTTCTAGAAGGTTCTACCCAGCAATTAATCTGATAGACAGGAGTCTTCTGTCTATCTACGACCACAGTTCATGTGGTGACAACCCAGGCCTTTCAGCGGTGTCGGCCGACTCCCTATTCTCATCCTTCCCATCCTGTCTCCCCCGGCCTCATGCTCCACTGTGTACTGCTCCACACTGTCTTGCCTTGTCCCTTTATTCTTGCACGTCCCTCAGCTCCAGGCTTCCTGTTCCGCGTCTCTGTCCTAGGGAATCATGGATGCCTGAAGTGCTCCCCAAAGCAGCAGAAGCCCCAGATGGTGCTCACTCACAGTCCCCGAGGGCTGTGTGTGCTCCCGCCCTGCACAGGTTTCTTGGGGGGTGGGGACATGAAACAGGGAACAGGGTAATTTATTTCCCTCCCAGTACCTAGCATCTGGGAGGCACTGAGAGGCGTCTGGTGAACAATGCTGATTTGATTTACTTTGTCGCTTTTACAGTTTTAGATCCCCACAGATAACTCAAACCTTGAAAACTCTCCTGCCACCACAGAGAAGAAGAGAGACAGCGTGCTGGAGCGGCTTCCACCCAGGTTACTCTCTTTGGAGTGTGCAAGATCAGGGAGCTAGTGTCCTGAAGCAAAAAGGTGCCTTCCCAGCAGTCAGTAAGTACCAAGGAGCTGACTGCTCAGGAACTTGCCACCTGAATGCCACACTCTACTTTGCAGAGGGGCGATGCGTGTTCTCAGCCCGTTATAGCTAAGTCTGCTTTGTGGGGTGGCTATGTTTCGGGTGTGACCACGAGTGGAATGGCACAGCAGGTGACAGGCCACGGTAGGGTTTAAGCCAGCAGCCACTGACTTGTCAGGTGTATAGTGTAAACACATATCACATGACAAGCCACGCTATCTATCACACCAGTCACCCATGCCAGAGATGGCCAAATCCAACAGTTTATTTCTTGCCTGGTTTCCCAATTTTCTTTTTCTTTTTTTCCTGATTCAACCCCCACTCCCTGCCATTTTCCCTCCGGGGAGACATGAATGTCTCTTTACCCCTGAGAGGACACCAACAATGAGCCAAAGAAATGATCAAGAAATGATTCTCCAATCTGTTTCAGTGAGCCAGGAAGATATTGGGGTAATTTACAGAGGCACAGGTGGCTCTCAAACAGCGACACCACTGAAGAGTCTCCGGTGTGAGCGACAAGGTAGGAAGGCGGCATCCCTGGGGGTCTGTGCACAGCTCGCAGGCAGCTGCGCTGGAATCTCCTCCCTAGCCATTGCTATTGCTTTTTGTAACACTGGGGAGGGGCCTGCAGCAATTTCCAGAGCTCGTAAGTTTCCTCAGCCTCTGGAGTCTCCCGAGCCTCCTCCACGGCGGAGTGTTTTAATGCCGGGGACCGCATCAGTGCTAATGTGTCCACATTCCTTCTGGAGCCTCTTTTCCTAGGTATTAATGGCAGTATGTCATGGTCTCCTTTCCAGGTCAGAACCTGTAGATCTGGCAGGTCCTTTCCCCCACTGCCTGTCTTGCTCCTAAGATTATTCCAAGTGAGGGACACGCCCCAGCTCGGTGGACAGGGAGACCAATGTAGGGAGAGGTAGAGGATTCACCCGCTATCAACGGCTGTACTGCCTGGATCAGGCTAAGGTATCATCGGAGCCAGAAGAACACTACAGGGGACGGCAGCTCAGTTCAGTACAAAGAAGGAAGTTCACACAAGAGCTTCCACCCTGGTCTTCTGTCATTGTCAACCCAACGGGAGGCAGAGCTAACTAACTGGACCGACCTCAGATGTTGGATGAGTGGTTGGGCTTCATGGAGCTGAAGGCTCTCTCCAGCCCTGGCACTGCGTGAGTCTACTGTCCCACCATGCAATGCGCAGGAATGGGAGAAGCCTGACTCCCATTCCCCGATGGCTCTTTCTGAGAGGCAGCCAGTAATCAGCGTGGACAGTGTTTGCCTTTTGTATAAACGCTACCCTGTTTATCTACCCCTGTGGTTTTCTCTCGGCCCCAGCTGGGAGCGATTTGTACTTTCCAATGCCAGGTTTGTTTTAATTTGTCAAAGGCCAGAAAACACACAGCAGTGCTGCCCAGCGAGGATGCTGTAGCTGTAGGAGGATCTGTGTACGAGGCTGGAGTGCTGTGTGTTCTGGACTTAGACCCTAACAGGGGGGATGTTCCAGGTCTCCAGCTGATCGGGAGCTGGTTGGTGCCTGGGGATTCTGATTTGCTCCACCTTCGGACACGAATGCATGCACACTCTCCCCTAACGGTCAGCGCTCTCATCTCAGGCGGAGGAGTTCTCTAAGGACAGAAGATGTGGCATGTAGCTGGAGCATCCGAACAAGGAGGGCTGGAAACCTGCGTGCGATACAGCAAGAAGTACCCAGTCCTGCAGCTATATTCTTACCATCTGGGGAACCAGAGAGTCAACTCCCTCGGAGAGCAGCATCGCGAGAGGCCAGGGGTGTGAGCTCAGGCACTCAGGCAGTGACCCAGGGCTACACAGCGTAAATGCCCCCGGGCTTGTCGCTTCCCGGTCACCAATACCTCATTCCCGTGGGTGACCCGGCTCTCCTCTGGGGAGCTTATAAAAATGTTATACAGTAAAGCAAGTTCACAGTTGGAAGATAGGACATACAAGAGAAATTAAATACCACTTTTTAAACCCACAGTCCACGTAGCTTCCTACAGTTTTTCTATAGTCTGCTTGGCCTTTCACGTCCCTAAGGTGAACAGAAGATCTGTGCAGCCCAGGTCAGTCTTCCTTATTCTGCCCTGCACAGGATGGCACAGATTAGGGTAGCTGAGCCTCCAGGACTGGTCAGGGGTGGCATGAGCTGTCGGGGCACTGGCTGGCGAGCTCAGACCTGCATCTACAGAGAAAGGCATCGCTCCTCCACAGCCAAGAGGACACCTTGTACACAGCGACCTCTAGACACCCCACCAAGCATTCTCCAGGATCCTCTTATGCACCCCAAGTCAGATATGGGAATATGGAGGCCAAGTGGCAGAGCAGACATATGGCCAGGTCAGTCTGAGTCCACTGGGATTCTAACAACCGGGATCCCCTCAATCGTCCATTCGATTAGCAGAGATTAGCAGAGATTAGCAGACACGCTTGAGGAACGGGTTTGGTTGGGGGAGCTACCCGAGCTGACTGCAGTGGAATTCGTAGGGTGGACATTCTGGGAAAGAGAACATTCACCGAAGGGTGCAGGGCGATACAGTCTCTGAGCACCCGAGGAACTGGAAACCAACATCCTTTGCTAATGATCTGTCTCATTAGGATGCACTGAGCAAGTTGTTCATAATTGCTTTAGATGGAAAGGGGGCAGCTCTTAAGGTTGCGTGAGTACCAACTGCGCTCTTCGCTGGGAAGCAAAAATTCAGTGTAGGCAGGATTATGACCTGACCCCCTGGCAGGATGGGAAGCCAAGCTACAGCCTTGTAGGAAATCAGTGATTGGATCAATTGCTTCTTTCCTCCAAGACTGCCACTTTCCAATTAAATGAGAAATAAGCACTCCCTGAATAAATAAAACATCACAGATAAAAGTGCCATAGGTTTTGTGAGTGTGGAAAAAACAAACAAACAAACAAACAAACAAACAAACAAACAAACTAGACATGTCTGGGAGGAAGGACCCTTAAGCTAGGAACTGCCTCTTCCATAAGAGTGGCTTGTGGGTATTTCTTGGTTGTTTTTGTTTGTTTGTTTGTTTTTTGAGACAGGGTTTCTCTGTGTAGTCTTGAGTGTCCTAGACTCACTTTGTAGAGCAAGCTGGCCTTGAACTCACAGCAGGCCACCTTCCCCGAGTGCTGGGATTACAAGTGTGTGCCGCCAACCTGCCTTCCACAGCAGTGCTTCCCATAGCTGTATCATATTCCATGCCCGACCCATAGTGTCACCCATTCCCCCGTGGATGAATTTTTAGGTTTTCTAATACAGTGTGATTAAAAGTTGTGTCACAATGGCAGTCCTTAGGTACGCTCGTGGCTTACACATGGCTGCTTCTCTAAGCTAGAACTGAGCAGTAGGCTCCCTAGATGACTAATACACACTAATCTGGGTTTGAGGTGATACAAAGAAGTAGGGCCCCTCTCAAAGAGGGGTGCAGGTCCCGCCCACATCTGAGGATAGACCTAAGTGATGAAGGGAAGAGGGAGAGAGGTAAGAGAAAGACAGAAGGAGGGGAGGGACGGAGGGAAGGAAGAAGGAATGGGGGAGAAAAAGAGTAAAAGAAGGAGGGGAGGGAGGGGAAGAGGGAGGGAGGTACAGAGTCCATCTGGGTTTGGGTGGGGACCACTAATTTGGAGGCTCCCCAGAGGCAGACTTCCCTCATTCCTGGGCCTTGGGACCATCTGTGTGTGTTTTGGAAGGCACGCCTATTGACCACCAAAGCCACAGATCTGAAATGGCCAGGGACCCAGGCAGGTTTGTTGCAGTGACCTCATGCATCTCTTGCTGACCCACGTTCTTGTCCTATTCCTCTGAGCCAGTTCAGATGCCCCAGCATTTGTGGGGTGCAAGGAGGCTGCGGTGGTGAGGGGAAGCCGGGAAGGTACATTTTCCTGGTGCTAAGGGTATTGGAAGGAGGAGACAGCGATCGAGAGAGCTCCGCTCTGCTCCAAAGCGAGCACCAATTAAGATGATTACTGGTTTCCCTACAACACAAATACTAATGGCCTGTCACGTCTGGCATATTTCTCTTGGTAACCTTCAACTCCGAGTGATTAATCAGGCTCTTGTGGGAAGGCTCATACACACACGGGCAGGAAGCAGGAAAGCTAGGGTGGAGCAAGCACACACTCTGGGATGGGAGAGTGTCGGGGAGATGTCCTGAGAATGAATGAAGAACGAGGAATGAGGGTGAAGACTAGCTACGTGACTCCAATCTACCACTCTGGGACCCACAGCCCTGCCAGTTAAAAGTGGTTCTAACTCCTGTCCCATTCCCCAGGGAGAGAGAGAGACGCCACGGTGCACCTGAGGGAATGGGAGTGAGCACAGCTCCTCAATCGGACAGCCAGACCCCTCACTCCCCCTCTTTTCTTTCTCATGTAATCCAGGATGGTCTCAGACTTGTTATAGATCTGCGGATGACCTTGAACTCCTGACCCTCCTGCCTCCACCTCCCAAGGGCTGGTGTTATAGGCCTGTGCCATTATACCTGGTTTATGCGGTGCTGGCGATCTGACTCAGGGCTTCTTGCACACTAGGCAGACACTGCCAACTGAGCCACACCCCCAGCGCAACACCTACCTTCTTTACAGGCCAGCTCTGCCACGGTTCTTAGGTCTCTGAATCCTCGTCTGCAGAGTAGGAACCCAGTGACTGACAGACTGAACACCCATTTGATAATTATTCAACTACTGCTGTCTGCAAGCCAGGAAGAACGGCATAGGTCTTGGAACCTCAAACAAGCTCCCTAGTTACTGAGACGCTCTCACGCCGGTTTTCAGAGACACCTGTTGATGCAGAACGCTGCACCCTCGGTAGTCACGCTCAGTCTGACATTCGGTGATGATGAGGATATGGTGGGAGCCGCTCGTGGCCAGCCTAGCCTTCTCCCTCCTCCTCTTTTGCCAGGTGGAGCAAACAGGATCTGAAGTCTGTCCTTCCCAGCCTTCCCC
The DNA here is from genome assembly GCF_907164565.1 of Psammomys obesus. Lineage (NCBI taxonomy): Eukaryota > Metazoa > Chordata > Mammalia > Rodentia > Muridae > Psammomys > Psammomys obesus. The sequence continues at coordinate 5,834,824 of NW_026587032.1, read as the reverse complement.
TGAATGGGGCATTCTGGAGTGTCCTGGGCCCTGAGCTAGCCAAATGCCAGTAGATTCTGACCAGTTCTTAGCAATGCATGCTAATGCCTGAGCTGGGGGGGGGGGGGAGGCTTGAAGGGGATGCAGGCCGTGTGTTCTTAGAGATGGTTAGCTTGAGGATATGTGGGACAGTGCTAGGCTGGAAACCCCGCCCCCAGGACCCAGCTGGGGATGTAGGCTCAGCAATGAGAAGAGCCAGAGGCCAAGATTTTTGTGGGAATCCCCCTCAGCTTCTAAATATTGGCAACTACCTCAGAACTTAAAAATTATTTTGACCATTAAGTAAGAAGGTCTGTAAGGCTGTTTCTAAGATCTTAAAAGGAACATGGGCTCTTTCTTCAAGGTTAGAAGTTTAGGGCCTAGAGCAAAGGAGAGTAATTCACCAAATAGTTCTCGCAGACCAAATGTGTTTAGTGCATGGGAAAAGGAAGACGGAAGGACCCGTGTGCATATCCAGACCACTGCTAACATGGACACACACACACACACACACACACACACACACACACACACACACACACACATCGGTATACACATAGGTCACTGGTGTTTTTGGTGTTGTCTGCATTGCACAGAAACAGGTCCATTTGCAGGTAGTTATCGAACACCAACCCCTCCTCCCTGTGAAAGCCTGCCCACCGCTGTGCCTGGATTCACCTGATGAGCTTGACACTAACTCATCTGAAACACAGCAACCGACCGCCTTATTTCTAGGGAGAGCAGTCAGGGTGGTGGAGATGGTTTCGGCAAGACCAAGCCAGGACATAAGCAGCAGCTTCTCTGTCAGCAAACTCTTTCTGTTTCTGTTTTTTTTTTTTTTTTTTTTTTTTTTTTTTTTTTTTTT
>NW_026587032.1:5810678-5833841 GCF_907164565.1 Psammomys obesus | reverse complement strand
TTTTTTTTTTTTTTTTTTTTTTTTTTTTTTTTTTTTTTAATTTTGTGAGCACTCATGGGCTGGCAAACTTTCAAGGCCTGCCGGCTTCCACTGAGCCTGGTCCCTCCTCCTCTTCAGTTGGAGAGGCAGGTGCCTGGCCTGGAGCCCAGGGCCAGGGACCAAATCACAAGGTACCCAACAGTGAGCGGCTGGGGATCCCGGCTCCGGGACCTCCCGGGAAGAGAGCAGTATGGCGAGATGGGAGCGCCAAAGCGGAGTTCTCAGAGCCTGAGAAGCCTGCCTGCCCGACCTAGGGTAGCGACGGGGATGAGGGCTGACAGAAGGCACCGGGCAGATGCCTGCACCCAGGAATGAGGGTGGTAAGGGCTGGGGCTGAGGCTGGACAGGCAAGCGGGTGGATGTGCGCACACGCATGTGCGCCCAGGTGTGTGCGTGTGTCTATGCTTCAGTCTCTTGGCTTGCTCCTGAGGATGGATTCCCTGACTCCCTTCTGCAGCAGCATCCAGCCCTGGTCTGTTGCACCCCAGCCGGGCATGATGCTAAGGGGTACCTCAAATCTATCACAGAGATGACATGAGCTGCCCAAGCCTACTGACGGTGTCACAGTGAGTAGGCAGTCTGGCTGGGAGGTGGCAAAAAAGAAACAGTGGCTGATGAATGGGCCAGAGCAGGGGTCCTGGTAAGGATAGGGCTGATGACAGAAGGTGCTCAAGAAGCTTCAGGGTGGTCACGTGGCACACACCACTTCTGTTCTCTGAGATCTACCTGATTATTATTGTGTTGCTTTCCCTCCACCCAGCAAAGCACGGAGGACCTCGAGCGCCTTGCGTGTCTACGTGCGTGTCATCCAGAAGTTGACACCAAGCACCTTCCTCCACTTTGTTTTTTTTTTTTTTCATGTAAGGTGTCTTAAGAGTTTCTAGTGCTGTGAAGAGGCACCATGACCACGGCAACTCTTATGAAAGTAAACATTTCATTGGTCCTGGCTTGCAGTTGGGGGTTTAGTCCATTATCATCCTGGCCGGGAGCACGGTGGTGGCACACAGGCAGATATGGTGCTGGGGAGGTAGCTGAGCGTTCTAACATCTGGATCAGCAGGCAGCAGGAAGAGAGAGACTCCGGGCCTGACTTGGGCTTCTGAAACTTCAAAGGCTAGCCCCAGTGACACACTTCCTCCAACAAAGCCACACCTACTCCAGCGAGGCCACACCTCCCAATACTGTCACTCTCTCTAGGCCTCTGGGGGCCATTTTCTTTCACACCACCACACAGGCTCTCTCACTGAGCCTGGAGCTCACAGACTCTAACACTGGCTGACCAAAGGGCCCCTGAGGTCCTCCTGGCTCCACTCCTCAGCGCTAAGATTGCAGGCAGATGTTGCCACACCCAGCTTTTTATGCTGGGGAATAAAGTCAGGTCCTCACATGCGTACAGCAAGCCCTTGACTGAGCCATCTCCCCAGCCATACTGTCAATCTTATAAGGACACGAGTAGATACAGGGCGAGTGTGTCTTCTCTGATGCCTTGACTATGCATGCACTCTGCTGACTCCTGTTCATGTTGCCAATTCTTCCCGTGTAGCGCTTTGTAGAATCCCAAGCCCCAGGGACAGGCCCTATCTTCTTCTTCCTCAGATATTCCTAAAGCCTTACTCAAAGCCTGGCATGCACTGGGGTCTCAAAAACCCCAAACAAATTCTTGGGGGCTATAGGGCACGAGGGTTAAGGCAGGGGACCAGAGCTCAGTTCCCAGCACCCACGCTGGGCAGCTCACACATGCCTGGTGATGGCTAGTCTGTTATCAACCTGACTACATCTGGAACCAACTATAACCCAAGGGGCTGGGCATGCCTGTCTGAAGTGGGAAGACTGACCCTGAATCCGTGCCACACCTTCAGGGAGGTGGGGAAGCCCACACAAGGGACCCGGAAGAAAGAAGCTTTTGGGGTTTTTTTTGCCTTCCTGCCCTCATTCTGAATGGCAGGTTGGTCTACCCCACTGCCGAGGCATTCCTTTGCTGGTGTCAGAGCCTACTTCTTTTTGATCCCTACACAGACCCTCAGGAATCCTCTGGACTCCAGCACCAGCTTGGGACTGCTGAGGCATCCAGCCTGAACAACAACCAGAATCAGCCGTTGCTGGACTACCCAGACTACACATATAAAAGAATATATTCCGTTGATCAACCCTCTTCTTTGTAGAGAACTCAAACTAATCCACACCTGTGAAACCAGCACCGTTCCCTCCTCCCCACCCCAAAGACCTAAAAATCAAAAACAAAATCTTAAAAGGGATAAGTTCCTGGCCAACTTCTTGGCATGGATGGTAAGGGGAACATCCATGCCTAAGAATGGTTCTTCTTGGTTCTTCCTGGAGCTGTGGCCACTTCTGCTCTGCAGGTTAGTGGGTTAGTGCCAAGGAGGGTTCCTGCTGGTAGGACCAACTTTCAGATACCAGAAGAAAACTCATGACAAAGAACCCTGTGAAGGTACTTCTAATTGACGGCCAAGGCTTGATGTAATTCACGGGGGAGCAAAGGTTTCATAAACCAAGGTGAATCAAATATCCTTGGCATTGGCTTCCAAATGTCCAGGCGCTTGGCACAGCACAGCTTCCTTAGTTTGGCCAGGCCCACATTTCCATTCCTGTCAGACCTGTGTCACTCAGCGCCGGCTGAACTGGAGAAGCACCAACAATTACAAAAGCTGCATCGCAGCACATGCCATGTGGGTGCTGGGAACATTACCCAGGTCCTCTCTTAAGAGCAGCAAGCGATCTTTTAATTTTTTTTTTCCTCAGAGCTGAGGACTAAACCCAGGGCCTTTCATTTGCTGGGCAAGCATGTTCCCATGGACACAACTCTACAAGTACCCTTACCCTAACCGCTAACCACTGAACCATCTCTCCAGCCCCCACCCCTCTTTTAATTCAGCCAAGGCTTCAGGCGTGGGACGGTGCCACTGACATTCAGGGCAGGCATTCCACATCTGTCCTCCTCAGTTAACGCTTTCTGGAAACGTGTGAAGGTGTGCCTCACTTTTGTCCTAGTGTTTCTTTCCTTTTTTATTTTTATTTTATTTGTTGAGCGAGGGGGTTCTCTCGAAGCCCAGGCTGTCCTTCAACTTGACATATAGATCATGCTGGCCTCAAACTCACAGAGCTCTGCCTGCCTCTGTCTCCTGAATGCTGGAATGAAAGGCGTGTGCCATCCCACCACCGTCCTTGGTGTTTCTTAATCCAATCAAGGTAGTGGGGGCTCATGATGTCAGTACAGCAACAAAGTAGAGACCCCCACGCCTTGTTTCTTGAGGGGGATGGAGGGTCTTGAGGGGGATGGAGGGATGACAGCCTGGATGGTGGAGGCCTGGCCGTGCCGTACTTCCCGAGGGGCCTGGCATCAAGTGTGGCTACGGCTGCCAGTAACTGGTGCTCCTCGAACATGGAACAGGACTTGTCACTAACTGGCTCTGTGAGGCAAGGCAGTTCCATAAATGAACAAGATGTTCAACTTGGGAGCAGATTCCTGGAAGCAGTGGGGAATTCACTCCTTGGTGCTGAAGACAGGCGGTGTAAGAACATGAAGCTTCCTGGGGAGGGAAACGTGATCTCCATATTTGAAAACAGCCTTTGCACGTGGGGAACGTGCAAGAGAGTTTACTGAGCACAAAGAGCTGGATGCCCTGGATGGAGTTTTACATCATTTCAAAGTCATGAAGCCAGGCGGAGGCAGGCTCGTCCGGGTAAAAGATTTTGGAAATGCAAAGGCGCGTGTCACAAGAAAAACCAGAGACCCTTTAAACCTGCTGCCTCGAGTTGGAAAAGATGCAATCTACCCCTGAGTAAAATGGACAGGGCAACAAAAAAGGCAGAACACGTCAGCCTGAGGAGCAGGCAGGACCCCAAGCATGTTCTCCCATAATTTTTTTTTTTATTATTATTCATTCAGGAACGATTTATTCTATGCCCCGTGAGTTTAGAGTTATGGTCTTGGTGGAAGCCTCAAACAGGTGATTATGGTAATTTAGAGAGAAAGTAGCAAGCCATTTCTGTCACGGGCCGCTCCAGCTGGAGAATAATAGTGTCACCTTGTATTTATAGAGTGTTGAATGATTCTAAAGTCCTCTGTCATCTATTAGCTCATCCCATCCCCACTGCAGGCCAGGGAGCTGGCTGCGTCTCTGCTGTGGAGCTCTGACCCAGGGTTGTCCCCTCTGGGGTTCAGTTTCTCTATTGGAAGAGGAGGAGGAGCTGGTAGAATGCTTGCATGAAACCCCAAGTTCTATTCCTAGCACTGCATACACTGGGCCTGGTGATGGGTGTACCCCTATAATCTAAGCAGCTAGAGGTGGAGGCAGGAAGATCAGGTGTTCAAGGGCCATCGTTGACTACATAACAAGTTGGAGGTAAGCCTGGGCTACGAGAGACCCTAGCTAAATAAAAAGGAGAATGAGTGTTCTTGTGGTGGTTTGAATAAGAATGACTCCACGGGCTCATATATTTGAACATTTGGTCGTTAGGGAGTGGCACTACTTGAGAAGGATTAGACGGATTAGGAGGTGGGGCCTTGTTGGAAGAAGCGTGTCACCAGGGTTTGAGGTTTCAAAAGCCCACAGCAGGCCAGTCTATCTCTTGGCCCGTGGCTCAAGGATGTGGCTCAGCTGCTGCTCCAGCATCATGTGTGCCACCACGCTCCCTGCCATCATGATAAACCTCTGAAACTGTAACCAAGCCCCCAAATTAAATGCTTTCCTTTATAAGTGAGGCTTTGGTGATGGTGTCTCTTCATAGCAGCGGCCAAGAGAGCTTTCATTCCCGTTTTTCTGTTTTTCCCACCAGCTATTCCTTAAGAGGTCTTTGTAGCCCTGACATCTACAGCTCACTCTCTTAGCTCTGGCCCTCAGGACTAAACCTGTGAGCATCCCCAGAAAATCTGGCTGTGATGTGGTTCCCTGGCTCCACCCAGTCAGAGGGTGGAGAGGGCTGTGGCCTGGGAATCTGCACAACACAGCCACTCCCCAGAAGATTTCATGCACACCCAACTTTGAGAACTTCCGCTCTCTGCCTCCTGACCCTTTGGCTTAGGTCTTGTCTTATGACACAGGTGAGTTCTGATGAGGCATTGGGGGATATGAATGGGAGGGGGTAGAGGGCGGGGCACAGGGACGACAGACACTGGGGATGGCACAGACTAGTACCGACTGTGGCTGACAAACCAGGTAATGATAGCCTCTTGAAGATATAATTAGAACCCTCACAACCGGAACAGGATGTTTTAATAATTTAAGTGTGATCTCAGGATTAATGAGCAGTGGTTGAAATGACATGTGGGACCATAAATCCTAGCCTGATGTGGGAAAGTAATGATTTACAATGAGGCTTCCTGGAAAAACAGGGTCTGATGAGCCTGTAGGCTGACGATCCTCCATCCCCCACCCAAAGAATATGTGCTTTTCTAAGCTTGGTGGATGACCTAGTACACTTTCCTGGACCACACCCTCCAAACATGCCACAAAGACTCTGTGTATGCTAAGGCAAGGCCCTCTATCACTGAGCCACTCTCCCAGCCCCATACTGGGGGATTCTAGGCAAGCGTGCCTAGTTAACAGTGATAACACAGCCTCACTGTAACACTGACAGACAGACAATGGCTCTTTACTGGATGCTGGCCAGGAGCATCAACTCACACCTAGTTCTCCCTCAACCACGCAGGAGAAAGTGGGAGTGATGGAAAATCCACGCCCATAGGCCTGTACAAGAGAAGGTATGTGCTCTTGGGGTGGGGACGGGTCGGAGTCCACTTGCTCAAAGCACACCATGTGCACGAGCCTGTGTGCAAATGCCTGTATGTCAGTGTGTGTGTGTCTCTGTGTGTTGGTGCTTGTGTGTGTCTCAGTGTGTGTAGGTGCACACATACTTATGCATGTGTGTGTTGGTGTGTAGATCTGTGTGAGTTGGCACCTGTGGGTCTGGTCTGTGTGTGTACACACGCGCAAATGCCTGTGTGTGAATGTGTGTGGATATTCTTCACAACAGGCAGGCAGTGAAGGTGTGAGGGACACAGGTTTACTAACCTGAATCTGCTTCCTTCCGTTTTATTTCCCACCTCATTTTGGTGAGCGTGACAGAAGATAGAACCCAGGGCCTAGCACATGCTAGGCAAGTTCTCTGCCACTAAGCTACCATCCTCCACCTCCTGCTTTCCTTCCCCTTAAGCCTAAGGGAGGAACAGGACGAGAGCTAGTGTCCACTACAGAAAGTGTGTCCCAGTGGCCCCTTCTCAGGAAGGACTCGCTCGGGGGTCAATCTCCCTCACTTCTCTGTCACAGGGCTGGGACTAGCTGCAGTGTGCTGGCCAGGAAAGATGAGGGCTGGTTGTTGTGAGGCCCAGCAAAGTGACTGTTGTTGGGACTCATGAAGAGAGGTCAGAGAGTGGTTCAGAATATTCTAGCGTACACCCTGACAGCGTGCAGAAACGGGTCTCCCTGAGCGGAGCTCCCCTCCTCCCTGCTGTGCTCCCCTCACTGCAGCTGGTCTACAATGCACGGAAAACCCCCTTATGAGTGGGCTCAGATGCCGAGAGCTGCCAGCAGACAGGAAGAAGTTAGCGGCTCTTCTAGGGTCCCCACTTGCTTGCAAATAACGCATGCATCTTGAAGAAATGAAGCAAATGAACACAATTAATTTTTTAAAGATCGTTGTGGGATCAAAGAATGTTCTGGAAGGAACTCAGTGTGCTGGCTTCCCAAAGCTAAGCGAAACGCATCTGGTAATACTTTACAGGAACCAATGTCGCCACAAGAGGCCTCAACACATGCTTGACCCTTTGTTCTCTGTAACGATGTAAAAATTATATGTTCATAAACCTTGTTAACTTGAGGTCGGAAAGCAAGAGAAGACAGACGAGAAATTAAACCTCCAAGGCTGGAGAGAACTGGACGCTGTTTCCTCCTTTCAGAAAAATCTCAGAATAAAGACGCATAAAAACGTGTGGATTTGGCCTCCCTGATTTTCAGTGCTGTGGAGCCGTGCCTAGCCGGAGCTGTGAGAGCCAGTAACATTTTAAGCCGGATGGTAACAGCTTCAAAGGTGTTTCTGGATTCAGATCAAGCCAGCACGGGCGGGTGTCTGCTAAGACGCGCCCGGAGGCTCAGAAAAGCAGGAAGAGTTCCTGCAGCTTCTGCTGGCATGACCACATCTGGACGCTGCCAGGTGTGCGCATCTGAGTGTGTGTCCGTGTGTCTGTTTCTATGTGTTGGTGCTGCTGCGTGTCCGTCTGTGTTTGTATGTGCACGAGTATTTATTCGTGTGTGTGTGTGTGTGTGTGTGTGTGTGTGTGTGTGTGTTGGTGTGTATGTCTGTGTGACCTGGCACTGGGATGTGTATGTTAACGGGTGTATATCTTTGCGTTGGAGCGTGCATATGCATGTGTACGTATGCACGCATGTCCCTGTGTGTGGGTGTGTAGACGTCTGTATACACTGGTGCTGCTTTGTTTGTACGTCTGTATGTGTGCATTGCGTGTGCTGGTGCTGGGAGTAGAAAACACCTATTTTTTTTGGCCAATGCCCTTCCTTAGCCTATTATAAACAATGTTATTTAAAGAATCTGAACTAATGCTTACAATAAATAAATACAGGAGGCCTTATCTTTGTTTGTTTGTGTTTTTCAAGTCAGGATTTCTCTGTATAACTCTGGCTGTACTGGAATTAGCTCTGTAGACCAGGCTGGACTCAAACTCACAGAGATCAGCCTGCCTCTGCCTCCCCAGTGAGTGCTGGGATTAAAGGTGTGTGCCAGCATGGCCCATATCTTTTAGAGGATAAGGATCATGTCATAATTGAATATTTTGAATTTTTACTTAAGAGCTCTTGCAGTTTTATCTAGGAGGTGATGTACGGGGTCAGGGTAGGGGTGTAGATTTCTTATGCTTTTCAGTGATGCTAAACATGATGAATTTTCCCTTTAGGTCAATGCTAGCTAAAAGGGGCTTTCTGTCAATTTGCTACACTGTGTTTAAATCACTTGTGTTAGTTACTTTTCTTTCCTGTGACCAAATATCTGACAAGAAGCCATTTAGGGCAGTGGTTTTCAATCTTTTTAATGTTTCCACCCTTTAACACTGTTCCACGTGTTGTGGGGCCCACCAACAATAAAAGTATTTATTTTTCTGCCTCATAACTTTAATTTTGCTACTGTTATGAATTGTAACGTAATATCTGTGACCCCTGTAAAAGAGTCACAATCCACAGGTTGAGAACCACTAACTTAGAGCGAGACCAGCTTATTGCCGGTCCCACACAACTTGAGGCGATCCTGCCCATCATAGCCAGGATGGCACGGTGGAGGCCAGAGCATTTGGAGCATGTGGCTGGGACTCACCATATCTGCAGGCAAACAGAAGCAAAGGGTGGCCAGGGGTGGGGACAGGCTTTGTCCTGTCTCTAAACCCCAGGGGCTAACACTGACCCTCCTCTTCCAGCAAGGCTCTACTTCCTAAAGGTCCCACAACCTCCCCAAGCGACACCACCAACTGGGGACCAAGGGTTTAAACACGTGAGCCTGTGGGGACAGTCCTCATCCAAACCATGTGATCACAACAGCATCTGGCCTACAGTTGGAGCTCTCTCGGTGTTATTGCTCAGTCTCCTTCATGTGCTTCCCACTTAGTGAGCTCACTGTGAATGACACTTAGCGGGTTTCAGTTGGCAGAGCGGCCCAGCATCACCCTGAGGACAGACTGACAGCCACAACAAGTCCATGCCCTATCTCTGGGGACCTTTTGGCGAGGAACTCAATGTCCTGTGCCACTGGGCTTTCTTTCCCTCTCGTCCCTCTATCAGTGAAATGAAAACAGCTTAAAGTTTGGTCTCAGAGTCTGGAGAGATGACTCAATCAGTTGGGTGCTTGCTGGATGAGCACGGGGACCTAAGTTTGATTCCCCAGCCTATGTAGAAAGCTGGGCATGGTGGTGCATGCTTATAATCTCAGAGCTGGGGAGGCTGAGACAGGAGAATCCTGCGGATCACTGGACAGCCAAGCTAACGGAATAGCGAGCACCAGAACACTTAGAGGCCCCATCTCAAAAACAAACAAACAAAAACACCAACACACAAGGCGGACGGCTCCTGAGAAATGATGTGAAGGTTAGCTCTAACTGAAGTTCAGGGTGATGAGATGGCTCGGTGAGCTTGCAACAAAAATCCGACAACTCAAGTCTGCTGCACAGCGGAGGGAGAGAAGTGATTTCCACAACTTGTCCTGTGCTCAAACTCACGCCCATGCACACACACAATAAATAAATAAAATATATTTTAAAAATTTAAATTGCCAGTAAGATAAAACAGAATCACTTGAGAAGAGGACTTTGGTGAGGGACTGCCTACGTTGGTTGGCCTGTGGACACGTCTAGGGAGGACTGTCCTACTCAAGTTATGGGGAAAGACCCCAGCCTACCGTGGGTGGCACCATTCCCTAAGCAGGGTGTCCTTAGCTGTCTAGGAGTTGAAAATTCAAGCTGAGCACAAGCAAGCAAGTGGGCACACATGCATTCATCCGCCCCGCTCTTGACCATGGGTGTGACAGGACCAGAGGTTCTTGGCACTATGACTCTGCAGAGATGGCCTGTCACCCGGAGTTAGGAAGTCAAACCTCTTTCCCCCTGAGGAGCTTTTTGTCAGGGTGCTTTATCAAAGCAACAGAAACGAAACTAAAACAAATGACGTCTGAAGCCACCACGAACACGTACATGCACACATACAGGCAAACACACACACACACACGGTTGCCGGTTGCAAGGCTTAACCTGTGACCGTGAAACCAGGAGGAAATGCACAGCTGAGCGTTCCCGCTGTGCAAGTTTCTGAAATGGAGACAGCTCAGTGGAGTGTCACTTTCTGAAACTAGAGCACAGCTATTTTCCACTGCAAAAAGACGATCCTTTCCTACCCATTGGAACTCTTGATGCTTACGATGAAATCTGAAGGGATTCACTCGATTCTTTTCTCTCCCAGGACATCATTTATATAGTGCTTGATTCATAAACCCCGGCTTTTGCTTTCTTAAAGATGCACAAAAACGTCCCATAAATACATCGATTCGTGCACCCTGTGTTTTTGCCAGACATTCCCCAAAGGTTTATAGATTTCCTTCATTACAAACTCATTGATATTCTGGAAGTGCTCGGATCTTAGCAGTTCTCGATGTTGAAAGTGAGGAAAAGTGTTTGGGATGTCATCAAAAGGTGAAGAAAGCTTGGCAAGCCTACGCGTGTGGTCACAGTGGCAGGAGGGGTAGACGCGAGGACCTGTAAGCCTGTGTGCATCACAGTGACACCAAGCTGCCATTTCTACAGATCTGGGGCTCTTAGAATTAACTATTCCTTTTCACACACCAGGGAACTGAAGCACAGAGTGGGGTCTGGTGCGTGGGCTAAGGTCAGAGAGCAAGTAGGGTGAGATCACAGGCTGACTTCTTCCAGGCGTGCAGCTAAGTGCCAGGTTAGCTACATGAAAAGGAAGGCTTCCCACTGCCATTGGATGCCCCAGGAGTGGGTGGCCGTGAGCTGGAAGGGAGCCTGTCTGTCTTGGGTTTCACTTCTGTGTTCCTTCAAGCCCCAGGTGAGCTGCACAGTCAAGAGGCTCTGCATAGGGGCATGGTCACGTGGCTGGAGGCGAGACAGACCCAGCCTAGTGCCTTGCCATGCTGGGGTAGATGCCACAGGCAGGCTGGCTTGACATCCGTGTATTCATTCCATGCCTCCAATCTCCTGCCTCTACCACACACACAAGGCCTAATGTTTGTAGCCTCCCACATAGAAAGAAGGACTAGACTGCAAAGTTCTGGCCTCAAGTTTCTGGAGAAACTTCTAGAAAAAGTCTAAGCTTGCCAGGAGGAGGCTGTGACATTTACCCACAGGTCTCAGCAACCATTCTGTGACCAGAAGGAAGAAGAAGCATTGAGTCAGCTAAGTGACTGCTTTGTTTCTGCTTGTTTGTTTGTTTGTTTTGGTTTTTTGAGACAGGGTTTCTCTGTGTGGCCTTGGCTGTCCTAGAACTTGCCTTGTACACTAGGCTGGCCTCGAACTCACAGAGATCCGACTGACTCTGCCTCCCAGAGTGCTGGGATTACAGGCATGTGCCATCGTGCCCGGCTTGTTTTTTTGCTATGGCTCCCCTGTCTGGCTAGTTTTGGCTGCCAACCTGACACAATCTAGAGTCCCCTAAGAAAAGTCGGAACCTCAACTGAAGAACTGCTTGAGCACATTAGTCTTCGTGCCTGTCTGTAGGGCACCTTCTTTGCTGCTAATTGATACATAGAGGGTCTGGCCCACTGTGGGTGGTGCTGTCCCTAGGCAGGTGGGCCTGGGCTGTATTTGAAAGCTGCCGAGGGGAAGTTCGGGATCAAGCCGGTAAGCAGCATGCCTCCATGGGTTTCTGCTTCAGTTCCGGCTTCATCTCCTGACTTGACTCCCTTCAGTGATGGACTATGACCATGAAATAAATGTGGTGGTATTTGTCACAGCAATGGAAAAACAAAACAACAACAAAACCTTGGTCAGCCCCCAAATTAGAGCGATACCAGTCCTATAAGCAGGCAGACAGGAAAGCAGGAAAGTGACTTGGGCCAGCCACTGCTCATCTAGTTTTCTGTTCTTCACAGTTTAATGCATTTCCCACCGGACCCAAGGGGGATTAACGTAGGATCTGCTGCTGGGATGCTGTGGGCGTGAAACGAGATCACGCGTAAGGAGAACGGTCTGCATGGTAGCTGCCGGGTAAATAGGGGATCATACACCGCACTGCTGGAGAGCGCTCTTGCAGGCAGCACCCCTTTCTAAGCATGGGGCTCAGGAAGCAGGGTGGGTGAGGCCTACCTCGATCACTGAAGTCGTCCACCAGCACGATCTCCGCCACCAGTTCTGGAGGCGAGCGGTTGAGCACGCTGTGAACGGTGCGCAGCAGCGAGGACCAGCCCTCGTTGTGGAAGGGGATGATGATGCTGGTGTTGGGCAGCGTCTCCAGGTATTGCTTGCTGTTGCAGCTGGAGGGAAGACACGAGGGGAGAAGGACAGGCGTTATTCAGAATCACCGCTCAGCTCTCATACTGCAGCGAGACCGCAGATGCGGCCCCAGGCTAAGTGGGAGTCGTGTGTCTTTTCCTGCCACAGGGTAGGAGAGAGTGGAGAGACCTCAGCTGCTGCAGGACTTTCCTCTTTGGTTCCACGGTGTCCTATTTCCACTGTGAGCGGAGTGGGCCCTGTGTAAAAGACCCTTGTCTCTGTATGAAGTCGGGCTTACACACACACACACACACACACACACACACACACGCGCGCGCACAAGCCTCCACTGTGAGACTTGTAATCACTGAGACTAGATTTTTGGTCTTTGTTCTTGACACAAAGCCAAAAACCCCTGGTGTTTCCCGAGAAGAGGTTCTGGGAAGCACTTTGGTTTCTGACTCTGGCTCCTAACGACTTCAGAAGTTTCCCAGAGCGGAGTGCCTTTGTTCAAATGAGGTGACTCCTCTGGGCTCCGGGAGGGGATCTAGTCACCTGAGCCATGATCAGAGGGTTGGCTAGGACCAGGAGAATTCGAGCATGCCTTTAATCCCAGCACTGGATATGGGCTACACAGCTGGGTCTGGGACAGTCAAGACTACACAGTAAGACTCTGTCTCAAACAAAACAAAACAAAACAAAACAACAACAAAAACAACCTAAAGGGAAAGTTAATTGGTATTCAAATTCCCTTGGTCTTATGTTCTCCTACCGTTGGCTAGTTTAAGTGAAGGTCAAAATGAAGTCTACATACTGTGGACATGTCTCCTTCGTCTCTCTAATCACCCGTTTTCCCCTTATGATTGTGTGCTGAAGACACTGGGAGTCACTGGTACTCCAGGATCTGCGGTGGTCTACTCCTGGTTATCTGTATCTCTTTTTGCAGGGCATCTCTGCGGCCTGTATGTGACACAGAAGCTCTACGTAATTAGATAAGATACCTCTTCAGAGCCTCTTCAGAGCAGGCCATGCACATGAGTAGAAGTGGCAAGGGTAGATAGACATCTCGTCCTGCACCTGATCTCAGGAGAGGGCTGGAGGAGGATGGATCTTTCATCCTTGAGCGTAATGTCAGTGTACTTTTCCACTGGAGCCACTTACGAAGGAGTTCCTTATATGCTTAGTCTGTTGCGTGTCTTCAGCTTTCTAACGTGTTGGATTTTGTCCAGTGCTCTCCCCACCCCACACATCTACTGACATTTGTCTTCTGTTTTATTAGTATGGGTGGGCCACATTGATCGCTGTTCCTACGTTAAACCAACCTTGCATTTCTGGGATAGCCTTCCTGGCCACTGTACATAATCCTTACATAATGCTGAATTTTGTTAATGGGTCTTTTGTTGTGGAGTTCTGCATCAGTTTTTATTAGGAATATTGACATATTATATATTCCTTTATATGTACATATATATCTAAGCATATATTTTTAGTTTGCTATATTGCATTTAGTTTGCTAACAACCAGGCTACTGGGGCTAAATTGGTGGCTCAGCAGCCAAAAACATTTGCTGTTCTTTCAGAGGACCCAGGTTTGGTTCCAGTAGTCACATCAGGTGGCTCATAACCCCAACTCCAGCTCCAGAGGGTTCCAATGCCCTCTTCTGGCTTGTTCAGATACCAGGCATACACACGGCTCACATACAAACATGTAGGCACTCATGAGTATACATAAAACAAAACAAAACAAACCCTACCTAGGTTATATATATATATATATATATATATATATATATATATATATATATATGCATTTTGCCCTACAAAATGCAATATTGTCAGGAAAAACAATTCCACTATTACACTATCATTACCTATTTTTTCTATAGTGTACATTTCAGCTTTGAAGCTGTGTGAGCGATTGGTCTCTGCATCTTTCTCTCATCACATGTGCATGGGACATTCGGGTTCACATGTTATATTTAGTTATTTATCTTTACGGCTTGCATTCTAATTTTTAATTTAGAGCTAGTCCTGTTTATATAATTATGTGAAGCATACAGTTCCAAGGCCAACTCTAACGGGTAATTCAAAGATTCCTACCTTTTATTAATGTCTCCTCATCTAGTTTTCCCTTCTTCTGGGGAGGCCACGTTGTTTTGTGGCTAATGGCTACACTGTTTCTACTTTTTTAGTATGAACAAATTGCTGGCCTCTCAGTCCTTTCCGGGGAAACTTAGATGTGTGCACTTCAACTTTGCATTTTTTACCGACTGTTACATTGTGGAAACCACGCTACCTGGTACACCATGCTTCCAAGCGTCTCCCTGCTACAGTGTCCCAGACTTTCCTTTTGTCTCTGTATGTGTGTGCTGTTGAGATAAGGTCTCTCTTGAACCGGAAGCTGGCTGTTTTGGCCAGGGTGGCTGGCTGGAGGGCTCCAGCCCCCCAGTGCGGGGTGACTGGCATGCAGGCACACCATCTTTTCACATGGGTGCTGGAGACTCAGACTCAAGTCCTCACCCTTGCATTCCCAGTGCTCTAATCCACTGAGACATCTCCACAGCCCAAAAGGCTTTGAAGATCTGGGTGAGTCCTGTTCTGGGGAACAGTATCTGAGTCCATTGGCTCAGCTTAAGATCCTTTTACAGAAGGTAAGCTAACTTATTTGCTCCATGACAAACTCTGTTTTGCTTCAGGTGAGAAGAGGGATGAGAAGAGGGAAGCAAGGGGGAGCCGAGAAGGCAGCTATTCTGAACAACTCGGAGGACAAATCGGCAGATTGTTCTTGTGTGGCCCTGTCTGGGTTTCATTTCTGCTGTGATGATAAAGTATCTTGACAAAAAGACGTAAGGAGAAAAGAGGACTTTCTCTGGTTACAATTCCAGGTTACGGTCCATCATCTCAGGGAACCCGTTTAAACGCGGTCCGGGACACCCACGGTCAGGAGTGAGAACCGAGGGAATGGCGTGACTAGTGCCCAGCTTGCCCTCTCTGGCCACACACTGGCGCTCAGTCTCCTTCTTAAGTGGGACCCCCCCACCCCCTTCTCTCTCTGCCTGGGGATGAGACAGCTTTCTCTTCAGTGCACCTGGCTGGAACCGAATGTGGTGCTGAGCACTTGTCTGCCCAGCACTGAAAGCACAGATGCTGAGGGGGAGGCGGGAGGGGAGGGAAGGCTGGGAGTCCAAGGCCAGCCCTAGCTACACAAAAACCTAGAGTGGAAAAACCAACACAGAACCGAAACAGCAGCAAGAAAACCCTCAACAACAAACAGCGGCCCACAGCTGGCTGGAATCAGGAGTGGGAAGATGTGTGGGACAAAAGAGACAAAGCTAAGGTCTTTATGAAGCCCTTCTCCATTCACAGCCGCTTTGCTGAGAGCTAGCCACACACACACACCTGCTTGAGACACAGCCAGAGGAAGGGAAGTTTACTGCCACTTAGTCATGGGTCTCAGCCCTATCAGGCATCAGTAAGTAGATTTACATTTCTGACTTGCTTGCCCCAGAGTTCTGATGCAGGTAGGCTTAGCTAGACCTTGAAATGTGTCTTTGTTACCTGTATGATCCCATGTACTAAAACTTCTTTGTTCAAGTCATGAGCAATTCTTCCTTTTTCTTTTTCTTCCTTCCCCCCCTTTTTTTCCCTCTTTTGAGACAGGGTGCTGCTATCTAACCCAAAGCTGGCTATCCAACCCAAAGCTTGTGATGATCTTCCTGCCTCTGCTAATGACTGTGGTTCCTAAGGGAGGTCATGGCAGCAGTGTAAGTGATAGCTGACAGTCACGAGGAGAAAATGGTCTTTACTCCAAGACGCTGGATTCACAAAAGGAGAGAAGACAAACAAGCTGGAAAGAGTTCAAACTCCAGAAAGTTCTGCCATGGGGTCTACAGAAGCAAAGAGCTGTTAAGTACCAGCACACCTTTCTACAATGAGAGAAAACAGACTATTCCAGGGGAATATCACACTGTAATGGAAAGGAGCTAACTAATGACATAATACATAAAAGAAAAGAAACTCCTTGTAGAACAAAATGGTCCAAATACATCTTTTTTTAAAAAAAGATTTATTTATTAAGTATACAGTGTTCTGTCTGCATGCATACCAGAAGAGGGCACCAGATATCACTATAGATGGTTGTTAACCACCATGTGGTTGCTGGGAATTGAACTCAGGACCATTGGAAGAGCAGCCAGTGCTCTTAACCTCTGAGCCATCTCTCTAGCCCCTCCAACCACCTTGTTGTAAAATAAAATAAAACACTAAACTCACGCATGTCCATATATATATATATTATGAGCAAAGACCAAATGGTTTGCCCTCACTGCTTGGACGGAACTTGGCTCTGAGTGTGTGGAGAGTTGGGACGGAAGACTGCTGCCCCCAACCCCCACCCCCTCCACCCCAAGCCAAATTCGGAGAAGAAAACTTGCCACAAATTCTGTTCCTAATCTAAGCTGCTTAGCTGGTCACCATACTCCCCTGATACCATCTTAAAGGAGGAGGAGATGGGATGCTCTGAAAAACAAAGGCGACTTAGGGGAAGACAGGGTTTTATGTTAGTCTACACTTCCGGGTCAGAGTCCATCACTGAGGGGAGTGTGAGCAGGAATTTATGCACAAATCATAAAGGCATGCTGCTTGCTGGCTTTCTTATATAGCCTTGGACCACCTGCCTAAGGAACGGTGATGCCCACAGTGGGCTTGATCTTCCTACATCAAGGAACAATCAAGACTTGCCCACAGACCAACCTGATGAAGACAGATACTCCACTGAGAATCTCTTTTTAGGTGATTCTAGGCTGTGTCAGGTTGACAGATGCCTTCACCTTTCCTTTGTTCTTTTCTTTTTCTTTAAACTCCTCAAGACCAACATCACTTAAAGTTCCAATCATCTCTAGCCACTCCAACTGGATTTCAACTGCCTGTTTCTGCAGAGGTGTGTATCATCTTCAGTGTGGGGTATGAAATGCAGGTGGAGAGTGTGTTGGCCATGCTTGCTGGACTTCTCTAGCAAAACCTACTCGAAGTGCTAGTCCAAGGACCTCCAGCCATTAACAAGTAAAATACTAATAATCTCCCTCCTCTCTGTGAGACATGGGCCTCTATCCATGTGAGGATACAGTGGCAGAAAGAGTCACATGCTTTGACCTGCTTTCTACTAGCTGTGCTGATTTTAGCCCAGAGCTCCCCTAAGATTTAGTCTAATTGATGCAGCGGGAGACCTCCATAAAGCCATGCTGAAAGGGCTGGAACCATGCTGTAACCGGGAAATAAACCACCCAGTGCCTGGCATACCAACAAACGAATAAAAGCACATGATAAATGGAAGCCTTTATTAAAGATGGGCCTAGCAGCCGGGCGATGGTGGTTGTATGCTTCATCCCAGCACTCAGGGCGAGGCAGAGGCAGACAGATCTCTGTGAGTTCAAAGCCCTCCTGGTCCAAGAGTGAGTTCCAGGACAGTTAAGGTTACAGCACAGAGAAACCCTGTCTCAAAAAAACCAAACAGATGAACGAAGCAGCTCTTTCTAGAGGATTCGGAAAATGCCTCTGTTTGTAAGAACAATAAAACAACAACAATGAAAACTCCAAACTCACGCATACCGAACACCCCTCGGCTGGTATGGCTGCGGGTGGTTTTCAGCCAGCATGTGTTGTGGGTGAGATACAGGCTTGTTTGAGTTTTAGCTGACAAGCAGACATTTTTGCTTGTAAGCCATCAATCTTCCCAATTTTCAACCCAAGGGCTGAGCCCACTGGAATCTGGTTTAAACACCAGAGGGGAAAAAAGTCAATTGGAGAAATTTTATTGGCTGCCATTTTACTTCAAGGCTTGTGAGCTTTTAAATCTTAACATTGGGTCCAATGGATCAATAACTGCTATCCTAAAAAAAAACAAAAACAAAAAACAAAACAACAACAACAACAAAAAACAAACACTCTACGGTTCAGAAGGAAGTTGTTTGATTTTAGAGGAGAGCTGATCTGAGTCTCCTGAGAGAGTGGAGGTGCTGAAGAGGAACCCAGACTCCTTTTCCCAGTGCACAGACCTCCCCACCCATAGGGGATCCCAGGCAGATCCTCTTCTGATCCCAGCTCTCACAAGTCACTCTCCTCTCTCCTCCTTTGTGGTCACAGACTCCTACATTGGCTCCCTGCTCCCCTCCATGGCTTCTGACAATGACTTATTCTTTGTGTGCCTGTGTGCCCAGGCGTGCCACGCCACACGTGACAAGGACAGGGAACAGCCCTGTCCGCCCTCACCTTCCACCTCTTTTGAGGCAGGGTGTGGCTGCTGTCTATACCAAGCTGACTGACCCACGAGCTTTCAGAGCCTCTCTCGTTTTCATCTCTCCATCTCCGTCTTGCTGTGTGAGCGATGAGATTGCAGACACGTTTCTTCCACGTCTCACTTTGGCTCTCAGAAGCTGAACTCAAGTCCCCACGCTTGCAATGGCAAGTGCTTTAACCACTGAGCCACCTCCCCAGCCTCCTCTCTGGGTTCCGTGAATACAGCTCTATAGTTGGCACCCAATCTGGAGATGTTCAAGCTGTTATTTTCCTTCTTTTTGCAACAGATTCCAATTATAGGCACGTTAGACGGATCAAAATTGTCCCAACCTTCAGAGAGTTTCCACTTCTCAAAACTTTTATTTCGGGCCGTTTGTTTTGCTATGCCTTCGCGTTCACCAACACTGGCCCCTGCAATAGCCAATCCATCGTTAGTCTCTGCCTGCTCCATCTTAGACATGGTTGGTTTCATTTCTGGAGCTTGAGAGCTATGGAGATGGCTCAGTGGTTAAGACCACTTGCTGCTCTTGCAGAGGATCTGGCTTCGGTTCCCAGAATCCACTTGGCAGGTTGAAACCGTCCACCTGTAGCTGCAGTTCCAGGGGATATGCTGTACTTTGCTGCGTTCTGGGTACATATTCCAATCATGTACCCACGTGGAATATACACAGACACATTAAACAAAAATAACGGTGGTAAATAAATCCCCATTTCCAGACTTTGAGTCTTTCCATATTGCCTATGCCTCTACTTAACTTTATAAATAGAACATGGCTGCAGTGTCCTGCTAAGGCCACATCTGTGTCATCTCCAGGTGGCTCTGACTGATGACTGTTATTCCAGGTCACCTGCCCTGCTCCTCGACACTCCTATTAACTTCTGATTGGCTTTCAGCGATCACAGTCCAGTGTCCGTTTGTACGTCCGCATCCTTGAGCTTTGCGTTACACTAAGTATATGTAACCTGACTGTCAGAGGTAACAAGCTTTACCTTCCTTTTCATCTGGTCTCTGTAACCTGTTGGGGTTGTAAGGAGGCTCCAGAAAATCCAGGCTATTACAATAATCTATACGCTCTTTTGAGGAAGTTCAGCACCTATCATGAAATTAACCATGTTAACACAGAAGGAAAAATCCAAAGGGAGTGGAGATGAGGTAGAAAGGGATTCCATTCCCGCCCGCTCCTTCCTGAAGCTAGAGATGGAGCAGATTGTGGCTGCAGGCCGCTGTCACACTTAGCTTTGCACTGGGAAGCTGAGCACCCACCCGCATGCATAGAGGAGGAGCCTACAGTCCCTACTCGCTTCTCCAGTCGAGGCTCCCTTGTGTCACCAGCCTTGGGTCCTGAAGAGCCTCTCTGTTCAGTTGCCAAGTGGCTGGGCTGGGCTCCCCATCGAGCAGGGAAACTGGGCCAGCCCACCAGCCAGCCTGTGTGCATACTCACTGGGCTGGAGGTGCAGGGGACAGGCCCGCTCAGAGCCAGCTGGCCAACATGCTAGCCCAGCAAATGGGGGCCAAACTGCCTGGCTCCTGTTCTCCATGGGTGTGTGTTGCCGGGGCAGCTTCCGGTGCGGGCTGAGGTGACTGGCATAAACAAACAGCCCATCCATCCCTCTCTTGCCGTGCTGTTGCCAAAATTTAGTTTGAAGGGATGAAAGGCCAACAGGCCTGGGAGGTTGCTTAAGCTAAAAGAAACCGAGGGCCACTCAGCCACTCCGACTTACTCATGGGCTCCCACCGCCAAACTGCAGGGGAGTCTTCCCCCTGGGGAGAGAGGAGATCTGCTCGCTGCCGGGACTCAGCTTCCACACTCGGTGGCTGCAAAAAGCAGGTGTTGGATGTGGCCAACATTAGCAACCGGGAGGCTGGTTGGGTGGACAGGCTGCCAACAGAGGTGCCAGAGGGCTCCTGAGCTCAGATGCCCTCCCAAGCCCTGGACACATTTCAGGGCAACATTCCTAATGTGAAAGGAAACAAAACAAAACAAAACAAAAACCCACCACATACGAAAGAAGAACGAAAGCCCGAAGAAACTGCTCAGCAGGAACAGGCCATTGGTGCCACGTCTGTGTTCAACCCCAGGAGCCCACATGGTGGAAACTGACTCCATAAGCTGCCCTCTGGCTTCCATAGACATGTTGTGGCACGTTGCACCCTCACATACATACACATGAAATTTATGAGAGAGAGAGAGAGAGAGAGAGAGAGAGAGAGAGAGAGAGAGAGAAGAAAGTAGAGCCAATTGGGCAGATACCGTCCTCAACTTTGGACTGTTGAGCTGGATTTTCTTCTTCTATGATCATACAACATCCCACATGTAATCTACTTCCTCCTCACTGTCTGTGCAGTTTAGTGAGTTACATGAGCCGAGCCTGACAACAAAGGTCTGTCAACCCAGTTGCTCGGGAAGCTGAGGCAGGGGGACAGGTAGTTGGCGGCCCACACCAGAGAACTAATGCGAGATGAGTCATTACGCTGCTTCCTCGTGGCTCATGTTAGAGGAAGGTTGGGACAGATGGTGTAAGTTTTTTTACAGTTACAACAATCAACGCTCCGGGTCTTGGACACAGGGTTTGGTCCGATAATGTGACGCGTCAGCTCACCGTTCTGAACCCAGAAACACCATTGTGGCTGAATGACACTCTCATATGTCAGTGAAAGATTCTAGAGCATTACTGAAGCCCACGGGAAGCAAATCCCACAGGAAGCACTCCAGGTCCCTCTCTTGTCCCCTCTGGGTAAGAGGCGATGGTAAAGGACCTAGTCCTGAGGGTCAGCCTGTCTTCTACGTGAGGCTTCCCAGATTCTGGTTTCCTTTTCTGCCCTGCGCCTGCGGCAAAGCTACCTGCACACAGGGCTTCTCAGGGCACTGACAGCTGGCTCCAGTGCTCGATACAGTTAACCCGAGTGGAGGCCCAAGGCTGGGCTGGAGAGAGAGCCCGATGGGGCCAGCTGTAATGCCAGCGCTCTTAACTTACAGTGAGATGGGAGGAGAGAGGAGAGTTTCTAGGAGCTGGCAGTTAGCCTGCTGTATACAGGGTGAATAACAAACAGACCCAGTCCCAAACAAGGCAGAAGGCAAGGACCTATATCAGAGGTTGTCTTCTGACCTCCACAGGTATTGTGGCACAAGTGCCCTCTCTGTCTCTGTCATACACACACACACACACACACACACACACACACACACACACACACACACCAAATTCCCAGGTGAACCGATGTTACTGTTCTGAAGAATTGCTGGCTCCTACACCCTAAGTGACAGAACAGACCAACTGCACCATCCCTGGCCACGCCAACTCCAACTTGCAGAGGGGTCTGATCACTCGAGCCTCTGTTCCACAGGAGGCCGGCAGCACCCCCTGCTAATGGTGTTCTTGTTCGTTTGTTTTCATGAATTCACAACCCAGAGCAACGGGCGACATCCTTAAGATAGCAGAAAAGGAGATGGGGTGCCACTCACTTTGGGTGCCGGATATCGGGGAGAGAGCGATTCAGGGAGATTTTATCACTGACGTAGATGTTAAATCCATTTTCTCGGTATGCCTGGTCCACCCTCTCGGCATCGGTCAGGGGGTAAGGTTTCCCCTGTTCTCCATTTCCTAGGGGCAGAGAGCAAATTCAGTGTTGCTGGTTTACCTGATACCTACAAGGGTTGAGAATGGGGAAGAGAGTGATTGGACGGCAGACAATGCCTTACACCTGGGGCTGAAGAGATGACTCAGCCGCTAAGAGCAGTGCCAAAAAAAAAAAAGAAACACACACAAAAAAAACAACCAATCAAGGAGCACATTGGTTACTTCTGCATTACTGTGACCAAGGACCTGAGGAAAGCAACTTAATGAAGGAAGGATTTATTCTAGAAGGCTCTGTCCACTGTCACAAGGCTCTGTGTTCCTGGGCCTGTAGTGAAGTGGAACATACTGGCAGCAGGAATGTGTGGAAGAGGCTGTTTGGCTCAGGGGGCACAGGAAGCAGAGAGGGAGCACAGGAAGAGGACAGAGGGAGACTCAGCCCCAAGGACAACCCCCACCCCCACCCCATGTTCTTCTTTCTTCATAGAGGCCACACCCCTACCTTCGTCTCCCCGAAATAGTCACTATCGGTTTCATCAAAGGAATAAAGCATTCATTGTTGGGTCCCAAACCCTTCTGGTGGTGTTCTGGAGGGCTTCTTCTCCAGGGCCAGCCACACTTTCTGGAACACACGCACACAGATACTCTCTCTCCCGAGGGTTTCTTCGGAAAGTGGACAGGCCACTTACTGTCCTCATGAGAAGCCAAATCCTCTCCCTCCCTCTGCCACCCTGACAGGCATGTACTGTGGACTACTACTAGATCACATTTTAATAACTAAGCCTGCTTCCAGGCTGTGCAGGGAAACCGCTAAGGACATGGTTTGTCTGTGGGGACTGAGGACTTCCTCTTCAGGGCCTAGCTATACCATCTCTGACAGTAATGAATCTCCCCATGCCTTTCTCCTAGACCCATGCCTTCTCGCCTTCCTCCCTAGAGCCTAATATTCATCAGGTCAGAGCTCCAAAGACCTTCTTGTCTCTGGAGAGGTCCTTGCAGACAGACCAACAGTGAGCTCACTAATCTAGGCACTTCTTTTAAAAAAAACCTACACAACAAGATTTAAAAGAAAAAAAATTTTTTTCTTCTGTTTTAAAAACATTTGGGGGCTGGAGATATGCCTCAGCAGTTTCGAGCACCTTCTCACAAGGACCTGGGTTTAGGTGTCAGCATCTAAATCATAGAGTGGTTTATGGCAATCCAGAACTCCAGTTAGGCATGCACACAGTACACATACACACACAGGCAAGACACACACACACACACACACACACACACACACACACACACACACACA
>NW_026587032.1:5777699-5810668 GCF_907164565.1 Psammomys obesus | reverse complement strand
ACACACACACACACACACACACACACACACACACACACACACACACAGGCATATAATGAAATAAAGAAATCTAATAAAAAAAAGTGTGTCTGTGTGTGTATGTGTGAGTATGTGTGTATCTGTGTATGGGTATGTGCCTATGGGAGTGCAGGTGCCTGTGGAGGCCAGAAGAGGGCATCATGTCCCCTGGAGCTAGAGTTATAAGGCAGTTGTAAGCTGTCTGACAATGGGTGCTGGGATCAAACTTGTACCTCTGGAAGAGCACCAAATGCTCTTAGCAGAGCTATCTCTCCAGCCCCAACAATCAAGATTAATAACTTCACCCAAGCATCCCATCTCCCCAGACTGTGCCAGGGGAAGAGAGAAGAAGGAGAGGGGTACCAGCACTCACTTGGCCAGGGTCCTGTTCTTTGTCCTGGACTCCCTACAGCAACTCTGTACAGTGGACTCAGAACTCTCACTTTGCAGGTATACTGACATTCATGAAAGGTTACAGAACCAGGTGTGAGGACCAGAGCATCCCAGTAATGGTACAAGCCATTACAAGCTCCCTGCACCTCCTCCAGAGCCAGCACCCCCTGTCCACTGCATCCCCCTGGACAGGAGAAGGTCTACCTTCTCTAAGCTATGACTGTCTCCTTTGATACCAGCAGCTTGTCTGGGGAAGTCAAATAAGAGACCACACAGTGAAAACTGTAAACTGTCAAACACCAGATAAACTTGACACGACCTGATTAATATCGAAGTGAGGCACATGATCTGTGCCATAAACAAGGGCTTGGGATGTAGCTTAGTGGCGGCGTGCTTGCCTACCACCTATGAGGTGCTGGGCTGGGGCTGGCTCCTCACTACGGCTGTAAATAAGTAATAAATGATTTCTAAAATGGCGCGATGACAAAAGACGGAAGAGCCGCCGTATCCTCTGAGCCAGGTCTGCTTGGGGAGCTGTGCTTCGAGTCACAGCTTCAGTGGATTAGTTTTCGGCAATCCGTGTGTGATATGTCAAGAGAAGGGTCTCTGATGTTCCGGGAGCATGCTCTCTGGGGCTTCCAGTGGCTGAGAGCGGACATGCCCCGGCAGAAGCAGCTCAAGGGTCTGCCCTGCTGAGGGTCCCAAACAGTCAGGGGCTGCTCAAGACCAACCGCCCTCTGGGTGTTACAAAACCAAGGGCATTGACACCGACGAGGTGCAGCGGCCAGAAAGGGGTCTGCCCTCTGCTCAGAGTGAGGCTTCAGGAGACTCCCACACAGGGGAACAACGATCAACCCCAAAGGCCGAGCAGAGGAGAGGGAGCAAAGGCCAGCCAGCTGGACCCCAGCGCAGCATCCTGGCAAGGCTGCGGCTTCTGCCTTCTCATCAGATGCCTGGGATGGTCTAGGAAGCTCCTCGATGGAATGCCTGGTGTGTAGTTAGCACTCCTGTCTCGTCAGCCATTTTTCCTTTTTTTTTTTTTTTAAATAATTAAGCAACTTCATAAATTACTTTAAACTATTTACTCTTTAATACTTATGTGCAATTTTATTTCAACAAACAATAAATTAAGCAGTCACTTATTTTTTAAAAAAAATCTCTGTTGTTCTTTCTTCCCGTGCTAGACAGCTCAATGTTTTAATAATTCAGGCACAACTGTCTGGCCAGCTGGCTCTTTGCAGATGTTTCCTCTCTTAATGTAAGTAGCACTCTTCCCCGTTCATGTAACATTCCTGGCACACAGAGTACCGTGTGTCAGGGCTGGGGATGCCCTGGGCATCAGCTCAGTTATTACGCCCGTCCTTTTCTGAGCTTTGTAGTGAGCTGGTTTTGTCATGAATAATTTAGAAGGGACAACACCTTAAAACCAGATCGCCACACACAATTTCAATCGCTCAAGCTGCTGTATCCACTTTCCATTCAAGCAAAGCGGCCTCACAGCCATCATCTCACTTCACACCCCCAGAACAACCTTCTGAGGTTGCCCAAGCAGACCGCATGAGGTCACCTTCAGATGGGGAGACGGAGGCTCAGGAAGGGTGGCACTCACTGGCGGCCCTGAAGGCTTGCGGGTGGCCTCTGTCTGGCCACTGCAGAGAAGAATTTCCACACAGTCTCTGCGGCTCCTTGTGCTGGCCCTCCCCCTACCTGCCAGCCTCCCAAGAAGGGTGACAGAGCCCCACTAGCAAAAGGAAACTTGAACCAAGCCCATGCAGCCAAATCTGCAGCTAGTGAGGAGCTGGCTCTGCCTTCCAGACTTGGGTTCAAGGCCCAAGCTGGCCTTGCTCTCCCTGTGTGAGGGCTGGCAGATGACAGCACCTCTCTGAGGTACAGGCCTCCTCTGATTCTGTGGGCCATAAAGGCTGGTCACGCTGTAGAAGTTGGAACTTGCTCTGTGCTCAGTCTGTGTCAAGTCAAATCATTGCTCCTTGCTTTAACATGGGACATGCTGGAGACAAGGTCACTTGCTAATCTGAAGGTGGCAGGGCAAACCTGAGAACCGCAGGTCTGGTCCTGACAGCAGGGGCCGGGAAGGTGAAAGGCGGGTACAGGAATTAGGAAGGATGGTGGCAGGCAGGAAGTGAACGAGAGGTCCAGACACTCCTAACACGCTCAGCACTCGCACACACACCCCTGCCACGTGTACACAGCGCCCACAGGCAGCCCTGCCCTCCGTACCTACGCGCTGCGCGTCCCTCCTGATGGCTTCCTCGTTGTGCCAGTCCTTCAGCTTCTGTTCACCTCCCAAGACAAGTGTCTTTTTCTGTCGACTGTGTAATTCCTTAAAAAAAAAAAAAAAAAAACAAAAACAAAAAGAAGAAAGCGTGAACAGGAAGAAAAAGGAAAATATTGGCCATAACAAAGGCCCGGAGGGAACACTAAAGGGAACACTACCACCTCCCACCCTCACGGCGTCTTCCTGAGTGCCTGCCATGTGCCCGTTAGGTGGGCAGAGCCCAGAGGGACACAGAAACTCAGCACGACCCCTTGGAGACTCGCCACCCGGGGAGGATGGAAAGACAGGCATACTCTTTTCACTGCGAGGGAAAGTGCCGCGTGTGTTGCTGCCCGACAGGAAGGATATGTAAAACAGACATGGCAGCCAAAGCAAGCCCGCTTCCCTCGTGAAGAAAGAAAGCAGGGCTGGGGGTGGTGGGCGACCCCCGTAATCCTAGCACCCGGGAGGTAGAGGCAGGGAGAGCGGGAGTGCCAGGACAGACTGGCCTACCTAGTGAGACATGGTCATACAACA
Organism: Psammomys obesus; assembly: GCF_907164565.1. Lineage (NCBI taxonomy): Eukaryota > Metazoa > Chordata > Mammalia > Rodentia > Muridae > Psammomys > Psammomys obesus. Next base: position 5,807,445 of record NW_026587032.1, on the reverse strand, counting down.
AGACTGAACGGTGAGTAGAGGCTAAGGGATGTAGTTCATTGGTGGAGTGCCTGCTTAGTATTCACGAGCCTCAGCACTCCAAAGGCACAAACAGATGCATGAACTTGGTTTTAGAAACACTGATTTTTAAAAAATTTTAATTACATGTATATATATATATGTGTGTGTGTGTATGTGTCGGGGGGTGGGGGAGGAGTATGTCTATGGAGGCCAGAAGAGGGCATCAGATCCCCTGGGGCTGGAGTTACCAGCGGTTGGGAGCTGCTAGACACGGGTGTGAAGAACCGAATGTAGGTCCTCGGTAAGACCAGTGTACACTCTTAACGGCTAAGCCATCTCTCCAGCCCCAGGATGTTTAATTAAAGCCAATCCACTTTGTCTAAAATGCAATCAATGTAAAACATAATTATGGAATTTTTCTCTTTTTTTGGACTAAGACTTTGAACACTTGGGTTCGTGTCAATCCCAACCCCTTTTCCGGTGCTCTGGAACTGCAGGTGGCTGGCTAATGGCTACACCCAGGACAGAGCCTCAGAAATGAGTGTCAGGTGCTGGAATGACAGCCTCCTGCTTTTACAGGAGTCCTGGCAATTCAAAACCAGGCTCTCACGCTCAAGCAGCAAGTGCTTTAACCCCTGAGCCTTCTCTGTTGTACCAAACACACAACTCTTAAGTAACCCTGATCAGGTGGTATTATGTAAAAGAGCACACCAAGACTTTCAAACCAGACGTTATTCAGGCTGTGTCTCTGAAAGTTGAGATCAGTTTCTTTGTTTGCAATCATCTTCTGGTACTTTCCCTTCCCCCAGCTTCCGGAATGTCCCCTCGACACAGGAGATGAAGACAAAAGGGAAGGAGCACCTTGAGGGTGTGAGCTAGTCGGGAAGGATGACAGGACGGACGAGAAATGCCTTTAGACAGCAAACTGTAGAAGCGTGTTGACGTGTTTGGAGTGACGGTGTCTGGAGCCCATGTGTGCTTAGTCAACATTCCAAAAGGATCGATCACAGTCCCAGCAGCCACTCACTCACTCATCCAAATGGAATTCTAATCTTTGTTTAATCACCATTTGGTGTGCCTGGCACCCTTTGAGGAGAGGACAGAATGGTGAAACAAAGCCAACTGCAGTCTGCTGGAGAAGACAGGTTGGTCAAAGCACACACTCCAAGCCCGAGATTGCAGACTTGGCAGAGCCTGTCAGCAAGGGGCCTTGAACCTCTGGCCCAGCTGGCTAGGGCTCACAAAACCACAGGAGGGCTGAAAAAGGAACCGGAGAGGGTTGTGAGCTTCAGCCAGGTCTCAGGTTGTATCGGGGGGACAGGCTTTGCTGTAGATGTTAGGGTGAGTCTGTAGAGTCCCAACCCACCCCTCAGAGGAGCTGGGGTGATTCTGCTCCAGGATCGCATGCACTCATTGAAGCCACACATTAAGCAGATAATTCTAATAGCCTTCTGTGTCCATGCACGGACATACACAGAATCACACAGATGGACAGACACACACAGACACTCACAATCAGAGTGGACCAGGTTGAACTTATTTAGTCAAATGCATAAAGTTGCTTTATATAAGGTGGCCTGGTCTGAATGAGAATGGCCCCATAGGCTCACATGTTTGGATATTCAGTCCACGCTTTGTGAAAGTGTCTTGGAGGTGTGGCCTGTCACTGGTAGTGGGCTTTGAAGTCTCTAAACCAATGCCAGGCCCAGTGTGTCTGCCTGCCGCCTGCAGGGTAGGATGTAAAGCTCTCAGCTCTTGCTACAGTGTCGTATCTGTCTGCTTCCCACCATGATGACCACAGACTAACTCTGTTACCAAGCCCCCAATTAAATGCTTTCCTTTTTGGGGCTGGAGAAATGGCTCAGTGTTTAAGAGCACTGTCTGTTCTTCCAAGGGTCCTGAGTTCAATCCCCAGCAATCAATCACATGGTGGCTCACAACCATCTATAGTGAGATCTGGTGCCCTCTTCTGGCCTGCAGATGTACATGCAGACAGGACATTGTATACATAATAAATAAATCTTTAAAAAATTGTTTCTGGGGGCCGAAGAAAGGGCTCAGAGGTTAAGAGCACTGGCTGTTCTTCTAGAGGTCCTGAGTTCAATCCCCAGCAACCACAAGGTAGCTATAATGAGAGCTGGTGCCCTCTTCTGGCCTGCGGATGTACACAGAGACAACACAGTATATGTGACAAAATAAATAAATCTTAAAAAAAAAAAAAAAGGTTCCTTTATAAGAGCTGCCTTGGTCATGTTTGCTCTTCACCGCAGCAGAAGGGATCTGGGTGGTTGTATAATGCATCTCTTCATGAATTTTAAGGGCAGACACTGAGTGATTTCCATTCATCTATGTAACAAGGGATTATCAAAGGCCTTCTACGTCCAAGGAATTCTGGGTGAGACAAAGTGTGACAGGCAGTCTTAGGGTGCATGGACTGCACTTGGCACCACCCAGTAGACATCCCTTTGGGAGTGCCTGAGAGAGCTTTACCAGAGGGGTTTAACTGAGGAAGGAGAGTACACACCGAGTGTGGATGGAACCATCCCCACGGACTAGGGTCCCACACTCCATAAAAAGGAGAATGAACTGAGCACCAGCATTCATCTCTCTCTGCTTCCTGACTGTGGGCCCAATGTGACCCGTGGTTTCACCCTCACCGCCACTGTGCCATCCCTGACATGACGGACTGTCACCACTGTTAAACCATTAATTAATACAAACCCTTCCTGGGTCTGGAAAGATGGTTCCATGGTTGAGAGCACTGGCTGCCCTTCCCAAGGACCCGAGTTTTCTTCCCAGAACCTACACCGCGGCTCACAAGCATCTGTAACAACAGTTCCAGGGGAGCTGACGCTCTCTTCTGGCTACCACAGGCACTAAGGATGTACACGGTGCACTGACTACGTGCGGACAAACACCCACACATCAAAAAAACAAAGCAACAGCTTCCTGCCGTTAAGTCGCTCTTGGTGACGTTGTCATAGCAATAAGAAAAGTAGTTAACATGTATAGTTAAATAAGACAGCCACAGGCTCAACAAACAGGATAAGGAAAGACACACGTCGCTATAGCGTCTTGCCCTAAAGGTGGTACAGATAAAATCTGTAGGTATTTAGAAGAGTCACAAATCAGTGTTCCCACGGGGGGGGGGGGGTGACAGGGAAAGGAGTCTTTGGCAGTGGTGTGGAAAACTGGGGAGGGATCTGCCTGGGAGCAATGAGGGCGAAATCCAGCTGGGGGACATGCATGAACCAAGAAGTGGAGGTAGAAGGTGAGAGACAGGCCTGACCTGGAGAGATACACACGGTTCAAAGTGTAGAGATGAGCCACACAGCAGCAGGAAGTCTGGACCAGTGCTGCTTGGCAGGTGGGAGCCACAGAAGGTCTCTGAGCAAGAAACGAGCCACGGCAGAGCTCAGGAATAAAGCACTGAGGGCTGGAGAGATGGCTCAGAGGTTAAGAGCACTAGCTGCTCTTCCAGAGGTCCTGAGTTCAATTCCCAGCAACCACATGGTGGTTCACCACCACCTATAATGAGATCTGGTGCCCCTTTCTGGTATGCAGCAGAACACTGTATACATAATAAATAAATAAATCTTTAAAAAAAAAGTATTGATGCCCACGTGCTTTTGCTCAGTTTCCTCCTTCGAGAGAAGTGGGGATGTAGCCTACTTTGTTTTCATCTAGAGAAAATACTTCCTCTCCCAAACTGAGGACCACTCTTATTCTAGCCTTCACAACTAAGACCCAAATGAGGCTAAGTACATCAGCCTCAACCAGACCTGAGGTTTTGAGAAAGTGTGTGTGTGTGTTTGTTTGTTTTCTTACTTTGACCAGAACCAAGTGGTATGAGAATACAACTGAACCTAACCAGTACCATGCCCCAGAGAATCTCAGAATCCAATACCAAATGGGAAATAGATGCCATCTCCTGGATCTAAAATCTAGACCCTTGGCACCACCCTGGTCCAAGAGGAAAGCCTCAGGCAAGCTGCCCTGGCTTTCCAGTGTATCCTCAGGGCTCCACATTTCATGTTTCGTTGGCCCTTCATCTGAGGACTGCCTGTCTCCCCAGACTGTGAGTTCCAGAAAAGCAGGTCTCATTTTGCCAACTAATGGATGGGCAGATCTGCCTCTGTTTTATGTTTTTTTCTGGATGGAGGGAAGGTCATGCTGGGATTAGACATGCCTAACACAGTCAAGGGGATTTAAAACCAGAAAGGGCTCTGCAGATTAACTCTATCCTCTGATTAAATGGCTGCAGGTCAGTTTAATGGGCTGCATAACTCTAAAGAGAGAGGGCTCACCTGACCCTGAAGTGATTTCTAAAAGATGGCACAGGCTTTGAACTCTCACTCTGCCTCCTTCACGCCAGTTGGCTTCCTGTCTGCATTCCTAACCCCGAGGCCAGTGGGCTCATGGGAGCCAGAAAACGTCAATTTAGTTTCTAAATACTAGCAAAGAAAGATTGGAAACTGAAATAAAAAAACAAAACAAAACAATAACATCATTTACAACAGTGCCAACATATCAAATACTTATGGGACAAACTGAGCAAAATATCCAAGACACAGATTGAAAACTACAAATCGGTGCCAGGAGTCAGAGCTCTAGGTAAATCAGGACTCAGGTTCTATTAGAATTTAGAAAGACTCGATGTTACAATGTCATTTCTCCCAGAGGTGGGAGTCCAGCCTGTGGGAGGTGGAATTAGGTCATGAGATTCAGAGCAGCCTGGGAAGCAAAATTAGACCCTGCCTCAAACACAAAACCATGCCAGTCCTTAAAGGACTGATCTGCAGACACAATGCAGCCTTGGCAGAAACCAACCCGGCCTTTTAATTCACAAGATCTGCCAGCCTCTGCCTCCCGAGTGCTGGGATTAAATGTGTGTGCCACTATGCTGTATGCTAAATCCTAAACAAGACACAGCATACAGTTTGCTGAATTGGGATTAATTACAATTATACCTTTTGTTCTTCAGGGCACGAGCTGTGGACTAGAATATATCTGTAGAGAGTAACTGCTGAAGGATTCACATTCGGAGTACAGCAAGAACACTTGGAACCCTGGGTACTGGCCATTAGGGAAACAGGACTCAAACCTAACAGGGAGCATCCTTTGCTACTTAGCAGGATAGTGTAATTAAAGAACCAGAAAACAAGTATTGGCAGGGTGTGGCGGAGAAACTGGAGCCCGTGTTAGCATGGGTGGGAATGCCAGTGGGAACACAGCTCCTGTGGATAAGGTTGGAGGTTTCGCAAAAGGTTCAACAGGGTGATCACGTGACGAGCAAGTGACTCCTCACCTAAAGCAATGGACAGGAGAGACTCGGACTGGGCACGCCTGTGTCCACTGCAGCATTGGCCATGACTGGCCAAAGACACAAATCAAGCAGTGTCCAGCACACACAAGCCATGGCGCAGGCACGCAGCAGAACACCGCTCAGCCGTAGCAGGGGCAGACATCTGATAGCTGCTTCTACACAGACAGACCTTGAAAACACAATAACGCTTGGCGAAGGAAGGCAGACGCAGAAGGGAGTGCTGTCTGCCTCTGCGTCTATAAGTAGCTGGAGGGTAAAGCCAGTAAAAGAAAGAACAGAGGTATTACTGTGGAGTGAGGCAGGGAGGAGGGGGGGCTCTGGGGACAGGTAAGGGAATGGTGAGGCACGGGGAGCGTGTCTAAAGCCAAGAATCACAAACTTGCGAATGGATGGGATTAAAATGTTAGGCTGCCTCCCTCTCTGCATCCTCGCCAAAATGTATGTTAGCATGGTAAGGGCTCTTTTGAGGGCTGGGAAATAGCTCAGCTGGTAAAGCGCTTGCTTTGTAAAACAGGGGGAACCGAGTTCAATCCCCGGAGGCCACATTAAAAAAAAAAAAAAAAAAAAAAAGAGTGATTTGTGTCCTGAGCTTGTAACTCTAACACTTGAGAAGGCACAAACAGGCAGGTCCCCAGGGGCTGCCTGGCTGGTCAACCTACTCAGCAAGTTCCAGGCCGGTGAGAGACCCTTTGAGACCCCGCCTCAAAAAGGCAATATGGACAGTGTCTGAGGAATAACATCCAAGATTGTTCCCTGGTCTCCACACACATGCACACTACCAACCCCACGTGCACGCTCGCCCACACAGATCCGCACACGCATGCACACATTAAATAAAGGCACTTTGAAATCCCACAGAAAGAAAGTGACCTAACTTTGCTTATTTAATACAGCATTTCGAAGATTTACCTGAATAGACGCCTCCCGCCCCAACTCACCCCCAAGTCTCCACATAGTGATTGGTATAGCAGGGAGGAGACTTGGGGACCCTGCTGGCCTGCCCACAACCATGGAGTTCATAAGAAAGAGCGCAATGCTCCTCCCACACAATGCAAAACTGGGTTTTGATTCCGGTTCGTTTCTTCAAAGCACTAGGATGCTGAGCGTGGTCACACGTGCCTGTAATCCCAGGGAGGGTGGGGAATCTGTGGCTGGCCAGGGCTAGAAAAGCAAAACACAACAACAACAAAAACCCACCAAGGAAAAGCTAGTAGACATGAAACATTTGCAGGCAATCTCAGTAACTTTGGCAGGAGGGAAATTAATTTTCTGGTAACAACCTCAGAAGCACCCTATATCTGTCTCCTCAACCATCTGTTCCCACAATGATCCACTGATTCACCACAAGCCCATCCATCCATGCATCCATCCATCCATGTTAACTGTGCAACTACTGTTTGTTAGAAAACAGTCATTTTTAAACAGGTGATGGTTTCTGTCTACGCTACAAGGCAGATCTGAAATCACTCTAGTCTGCAAACTTCTACTAAGGAGCGACGGCACAACCGTAAGTTCTTCTCTCGGTTAAGAATAGTTCTAGGTGCAGGTGGCAGAGGGGTCCTGGGCTAGGCACTGGAGGGTGAGTAGAATGGGCATGGGTGGGGGTACCACACAGGCAAAGGAAATGAGGTTGTCCCACAAGCCTGATGTGTATGGCCCATGAAGAGACAACGTCTCATTCCCAAACAGTTTCTCATGTGCCCATTTCACCAAAACCTTGGCTTAGTCCAAGGCATTGAAAGTTCTTTTACTCTAGAGAATTCAGTTAGATCGGGCACATTACTATGACAGGCTGGCTGGAAGTGGCCCTGACCTTCCATGCTGTTCTGTATCCACTTGCCACGATCCCTGCCCTGAGATGTCTTATGGCTCCTTCCATTAAAACTGTCACTTCCCCACTCCTGGGAGCTAGGCTGGCTTCCTGCTTTTGCTTTGGCCAAAACAACAAGGCAGAACGAGGCTTGAACCTAAGCCCCTGACACTTGAACTCTTTCACCGGCTGGTTAGTTCCTCTGCCCGACCCAGGGCACTGGGGGAAAAAAAGCAGAAAAGAAGACCATGTGGAGACCTGGGGCCACCTGGATGGTCAGCCTTCATCATCACCATGGGTTTGCAATCCCCTAGAGACGGGCTTCTGTGGGGTGTCTGTGAGCGTGCTTGCAGGGAGCTTTGACTGAGCAGGCAAGAATGATCCAGATTGTGTATAGAGTGGGCTGGGTCCTGGATAAAGCCAGCTGAGCCCCAGGATCCATCCTTCTCTGCTTACTGACTGCAGATGTGATGTGACCGGCGGCCTCATGCTCCCGCCATCCTGCCGTGGCCTCGCCTCTCAAGCTGTCAGTCCACCCGTTGCCTTTTAATCAGGTATTTTGTTACAGCAACAGAAAAAGTAACTGGCTTAACTAATGGACGGACCATCCCCAAAGAGACAAAAGATCCCAGGCCCAGAAGCAGGGCCTCTGGCTATGTGTGTGTGATCAGAGATGCACGGGGGTGGGGTGGGGGGGTGGGGGCCCAGGGGGTGGGCCCAAGGCCAGAAAACCACCCAGTGACCTGCAGACCTGTGAGCAAGATCTAGTGGTGGAGTGAGATCTAGTGGTGGCCACAACAGCACTGACCCTGGATGTGGGCTTTGAAGGTGAGCCAGCCACAAGGGTGTGAGTGTGGGAGAGCCGGCCATGCTTACATTTATACACACACACACACAGGGCCTCCCCCCCACCCCCCGATCACCCCGACCCCGTGCTTGCAGTGTTATGTGGCAAACAAAAGCAAACTGTGGCCAAATTCACCTAACCCCACACAAATACCTGAGCGGTTCCTGCATCTGGCAGCGTGAAGGGACGTCAGAGGGATTTGGACTGGGGAAGAATTTGCCCTGGAGCTGTGGGCTCTGAAGATGGAGGAGACCATCTGTGGATGGCCTGAGGAACACAGACCAAGTTTCATCAGATAGCCTGTAATGAAGTGCAGGTTTCAATCCCACATCCACGAGGAACTCAATTCTGCCACCAACTAGAAACAGACTCTTAACTGAGCCCAGGCTGGCTGACACCTTGATTTTGCTCTTGTGACAAAATCCAGTCAGGCTCACTTGGAGTCAAGACCTATAGGGTTCCCGGCTTTAAAATGTGTGATATCTCGTTACTGGCAACAGAGAACAATCGTACCTCTTAACGCCATTTTGTTTTCTGTTCTATTTTTCCAAACTGGCTGCGAACAAAACCTTTCACCATATGTTTTCTTCTAGAACGTTGGACAAGCCCACCAAGAGATGGGCTTTTGGCTCCTTCCTTTTAAACATGAGCAGATCCTCTGAATGTCCCAGTCAATAGGATGTGGCAAGGCAGACGCCACATGCGTGTACCATGTGTGTGCCAGGTGCCTGTAGAGGCTAGAAGAGAACTGGAACTGGAGTTACAGACTGTTGGGAGGTATGACGTAGGTTCTGGGACTCAAACCCAGGTCCTCCGGAAGAGCAGCCAATGCTCTTAACCCCCTGAGCCGCCTCTCCAGTTCTGAGCCGCCAAGGTTTAGGGCAATCTGTTGAATACCAACAGAGCAAGTGTGTGGCCTGTACCTCACAAAGCTTAACACAGGACCCTGATCCACACCTGTTCAACAGCGGCCTGCCACCGTGCACAAGCTGTCAGGACAACAACAGAAAGCTCTTCCTCATCCCCTACAGCTCTCTCGTAAGATGGCGATATCTGCAAATCACCTTCTAGAACACGTCTGGGCTGCACCCATTCTTTTTACTTGGCTCTGTGGGGTCACAAGTTTCTGTTAGGCATCCTGGACATGAGAGGGCCCTGGAGGGCTGGGCTAGGTGGCGCAAGCCTATAATCCCAGCACTTGGTAGGCAGAGGCAGGCGGATCTCTGTGAGTTCAAGGGCAGCCTGGTCTACAGAGTGAGTCCAGAACAGCCAAGGCTACACAGAGAAACCCAGAGGATGGGAAGGCAGAGTGGAGGAGCAGGAGCAGTGTGTATGTGTGTGTGTGTGTGTGTGTGTGTGTGTGTGTGTGTGTGTGTTACAATGCAGTTTCGGAGGTCAGGGAACAGTTTGTGGGAGTCAGTTCTCTCTTTCCACCAGGTGTGGCACTCAGGCGGCATGCTTGGTGGCACAAGCCTACCCTTGCTGAGCCCTCTTGCCAGCCCCTTCTCTATCACTTTGTTCTGTTAACTTTTCCTATTGCCGTGGCCCAAAACTGAACAAGAAGCAACCGAAGGGGATAGGATTTATTCTGGCTCGAAGTGAGAATACAGTCCACCCTGTGGCTTAAGGCCGTGGTGTCATGAACATGGTGCTGCTTGCTCACATCTGGTGGGATCAAAAACGGAGATTGGGACAGAAAGTGGCGACAGGCTATACACGCCCTAGCTACTCACTTCCTCCAACCGGGCTCCCACTTCCCAGTGGTTTCAACGCCTCCCAACACAGCACCACTGACTAGGGGACAACATTCAAATACACCAGACTGTTGGGGGTGTTTTACATACAAACCATGCTGCTGACACCGCAGCCTAAGTGAAGCAATCCAAAAGTGACCTGTTTCCCTACATCCCAGGATTCTGGGTGACACTCAGCTAGTGCCAACTACCACTTCTCACAAGGTCTGTGGCTACCGTGTAGGCCTCAGCCAGTCCTCAGGGCTGGAGCACCCCAGCTTTCATAATGAGTACAGGGCAGACACAGAGCTGACGAGGCAAATGGGCCTGAAAGGAATCACCAAACCTGATGTTCTTCTAGCTGTGCAATAGATGTGTGGAGATGCTGGGGCCAGGAGGTGGGGCAGGGCATGCCAGCCTGAGGGGCTTCCCCCTCTGGTACATATTAATTAGGCTTTCGGGTAAGATTGTGCAGAAAGTGCTTTGCTGATTTTTAAAAGAAAGCCTGAAAACTAATGGTCTGATCCAAACCATTCATTGCATTTTTTTTTGAAAGCCAAACCCTGCAATTTGATTTGCAATTATAGGAATAATAAAGACAAACTGTGAAAGAGTCAAATAAGAAAGACTCAAAAAAAAAAAAAAAAAAAGCACACAGTAGAAAATAAGTTTCTCCATTCCCAAGCCCCAGTCTTATGCCCTAGAAATGACCCTTTTCTTGTGGATCTTTCCAGAATCAATAGTGAGAAAACAAACCCAGAGCCTAGCACCAGAGAACACTCAGACAGGCTCCCTCCCTTTCCACTGGACTTTGTGTTCCTCGCCTTTCTTTCTCCCTTTCTAGCTTGTTGAAGTCCCCGGAGTTTCCACAGATCACCCACTGTCACTCCAAGCTACCACCGGCAGCACCACAGCCCATGCACAACGTTTCCTGTCAGGCCCCTGTGCACGTCCTGTCTGTGAGACCCTGCCTCCCCGTGGGCTCTTTAATGGTAGGGATGACGAGAACTTGGCTCTCTGCACCCTCAGCGTCGGCACTTGCACAGTGCAAGATGCCGTGAAACTCTGGCCAAGCAATCGCAAGCAGAGAGAGGCTGAAAGCAACTCCCTGCAAGGGTGACATCTTCATACCCTTGACCTTGGAGAGTCCCTTCCCGAAGCCTGGCTGCTTTTCTCTGCTTGGCTGGCATATTCATCATTGTCATGTCCTGGGCCCCACCCAGGCCTTTGGTGCCTCAGTCGTTCTCCGTGGTCTCCCCATCTGCTGCCCCCTTCCTCACATTCAAAAGGAGATGAGGCAGGGTGGCTTTCTCCCCACTCCCCGTCCCCAGGGTTAGCGTTTGTTGGGCTCTCTTTCACTAGGATCTGCCCAGGATGGAACTGCTAGGGATAATGGGATAGGAACATGGACCTGGCTAACCCCAGGCTTAGGGGAATTTGCCCACAGCCATCACTCAAAGCAGCTGCTTTTGATTCCATGGCCTTCTTATCGCATCTGTCTCTTACACTGACGTGCTGTGGCTCTGAAGAACAGGGCCCCAAACAAATGACCCCAGGAGACTCCTACCGACAAGCTCCCCTCGCCCCCCATCATCTAATAGCCCACCGAGCTCCGCCCAGAGGCTCTGGATGTAGACTCAGCTCCAGGGAGGGCCAAAGATCTGGATCGAGGAGGCTCCCACTTTTGTCGCCAGTGGTATTTAGGGCACTGCCTATTATGCCCCACGAATTGTAATTAATCAGACTGGTATAATCCCTCCAGGGTGGTGGCACACACAGCCCTTGATCTCCTGGGACAAGTGAGGAAGTTGGGAGATAGCTGACTGATATAAAAAAAAATGGGGGGGGGGTTTCAATGCTGCAAGGAGGCTGGCACAGGTAGACACACACCTGTTCGTTTATGGGCATATGTGCGTACAGGCCCAAGCTTAGTGTCGGGACTCTTCCTCAAACTGAGAGTTCCCTGCTGTGGCTGGTCTTATCTTACCAGGCAGCTTGCTCTAGGGATCCTGTCTTATCCTTCCAAGCCCTAGAATTACAGACAGGTTACCATGCCCACCTGGCACCTATCGGAGTCCTGGCAACCTGAGACTGGGCTCCTCTCGCCTGTGTGTCGAGTGCTTTAATGACCAGGCCACCAACCGGGTCTCGCAGAGGGCTCCTTTGCTAAGAGACACTCTGGTGGCTCGCTTGAGTCCCCACTCAACTGAATCTCTGGCTTCTAGGGCTCTCCCCTCTTGGGGTGCCTTTTGGTTTCCTGAGGGGATCCCACATGACCACCCATATAGGTTGCAGACACTGGGCCACACTTCGGCGACACGTCACCGCTCAAAGGACGGACGATGCATTGTGCATTTAACTTCTACCCCCTCGCCAGAAAACAGCTGCTCAAAGCACAGCAGGACCTCGTGCTACTCCCCCCCCCCCCCCAGCCTTGGAAAACTTCTGTAGCAGGGTCGGCCGACACTGGATCCTGTTAAACCACTCGGCTCCACCTTCGCTTGCAAGACGAGGCACACACCCAGGCCGCTGCTTCTGCAGCCGTGTCACTCATCCTTTGTACAGTGGCCACTACAGGTCACCGTGGGCCACCTGCAGTGGTCCCAGCAGGTGGATTCCAGTGGCCACCGGGTGGGCACTGGGACCTGGCACTTTAAAGCCACGCCTCACCCAAAGCACGCACCATGGCTTGCAGGCTGCTCACCTCCCCGATGGATGGTCAAAGAACAGAACTGTTAAGAGTTCCATGACAGCAAATGTCCAGGAACATGGAAGTGTCCATCACCAACCGTCCTTGGGCATGGGCTACCGGTGAAAGTCTCACACTGAAGGACTGAGGATGTCTGTCCACTTCTGTCTTCGAAGAGGGCCTGAGTCTTAACAGAAACACTCCTGATGACCCACTGTGGCTCTTAGCTTGGCTAAGATAATACCTGAATCCCCAGCCACCCAACTGGAGAGTGCTGGTGTGCACACGGGACATAAACCACACATTTCTAGCTTTGAGACTCGTCACAGGGAACTGAGGAGAGCTGAAGGCAGAACCAGGAGGGTGGAGGGTGGAAACTCCCATTGGGATTTGGGGAACTCCAGTTGTGAACAGGCAGCCGATATGGATTCGTTACACGTGGTCACGCAGGGATGACTCAAACATATCAAAAAAGATGGATGCCCACTGAGCTACCCAACTTCGGAGCTGCTTAGCCTTCCTTGGTCGGGGTCCCAAGGCTGACTGAGGGGTTCAGTAGCTCACCTGCTGAGTGACACCGGACGTCCCGGCTGCTGGAATCACGCCCCTCCACCAGCCTGCCTCTGCTTGCAGAGAGAGGCCTGACGGCAGCTGTGGTTACTTCAGTGGGCCTGCCGAATCTGAGTCCGGGCCATGCCCAGCTGGGCCCTGCTCTAGCCCCAGCAATCACATCCTTCTCTTCCAAATCCAAGCTGTTTACAGCTCCTCTCTGACAAGTTGTGGACGAGGAAACACAGCTCAACAGACCAAGCAGTGCCAGTGTAGGGTAGATATGCATGCGTGTGTGTGTGTGTGTGTGTGTGTGTGTGTGTGTGTCAGTGAGTTAATGTGAGTGGAATGCCTGAGGCAGCCAGGAGAGGGCATCACACCTCCTAGTTACTGGATCTGATGTTCCAGAACAACAGGACGTAAAGGCAGTTGAAAGGCACCTAACGTGGATGGCTGGGAACCGAACTCAGGTCCTGGAAGGACAGCCTGTGTTCTCAACTGCTGAGCCATCTCTCCAGCCCCATTGCATGTGCTCTTAAAATGACACATTTATAAAATCCAGTAAGAGAAAAGTGCTGGGATGCACAAGTGTTCCTAGAACAGAACAACAGAACTAGCATTTATTGAACTTAATACTTTTAAAAGCTCCTTTAAAGTTCTCCGATGGCTTCCCATTGCTCTTAAAACAAAGCCAAATGCTTTACTCCGCTTAAAGAATTCTGAAAAGCCTGGCCTCTGCCCTCCTCCCCTTGGTCTTAGGGCTCCAGGTGCTTTCTCATGTCCCTCAAACACACTGTGTTCTCATGTCCCTCAAACTCCCACTGTGAGGCCTTTGCACAAGTCATTTCCTCTACCACAAGCACCTGTCACATCCGCCCCTGTTCTAAGACCACCGAGCATGTTAGATGTCAGGTCCTCTGGGAAATCACCTCCAACTTCTCGGTCTAGGCTGCTCCCTGCACAGCTTGTTCCCATCCTGGGAGCATGACCTCAGAAAGTGGCCGCACTTGTCATCTGTGCCTGGATAACACACTTCAGAAGGGGAGGGGCAGCGTCTGCTCTGGTCCACAGTAACCCTCAGTTGACCACACTTAGCAACACACCAGGCATGTGTAATTGCTCAATAAATGCCAGCTCAATAAACTAATTAAACGGATGGATGGGCGCTTAATAACACACGGATCCTGGGAATTCCTCCTCAGTGCATCAGCTCATGTTATACTCTGAACAACCCCAGGGGCAGGGTGAAAGTGTCGCCAAGGTCACAGACCAGAGCTAATGCAGTTTACCAGTGGTGCTGGGTTGGTGGAACCTGCCTAATCCCAGCACTGGGGAGGCAGAGGCAGAATAATCTCCGTGGGTGGGTTCAAGGTCAGTCTGCTCTATATAGCAAATTCCAAGTTAGTCAGGGGTACATAGGGAAACCCTGTTTCCAAAAACAAAACAAAACAAACAAATAAACCAGTGTTCAAGAATTATTTCAATGCTACAGATATAGTGATGATTTTAACATGGGTTTGCACGACTACAAGGCTTCCAACTCTCTTGAAAGTTTTGTTTTTAGGGCTGGAGAGAGGGCTCAGCAATCAAGAACACTGTCTGCTCTTCCAGAGGTCCTGAGTTCAGTTCCCAGCAACCACGTGGTGGCTCACAACCAACTGTAATGGGATCTGATGACCTCTTCGGGGCCTGCAGGTGTACACGAAGATAACAGAAACTTCCACTTCATCACTCATATCTATCAAACACATACATACATGGACGTGTAAAAATGTGCTTTAAGATTACAATGACTGTGTGTGTGTGTAAATGTGTGTGCATGTGTATGCATGTTGAGGGAGGGGACAATTTCTACCCTGTGGATCTGTGAGACTGAATTCAGGTTGTCGGTCTGAACCATCTTACTGTCTCCAGTTCTTTACTGGGCAAAACTTGATCTCCAGACCAACAGTTGAGGACATTAACTTGCTCTCCCTGCTTTAGCATCCAAACTTAAAAGGGGTGTGCCCTTAGGGAGAGTCTTTTCTTCCACACACTTGGATCTAGGTCTCGGGATTCGTATCTCAAACTCTTTACTACATTTTCTAAACTGATTCACATTAAGTTCTCAAGAATTCCATCTCATCCTTGCTTTTCCTATTCCTTCTTGGGTGCTCTTGAGACTGAGACTAGACAGCAATCTGAAAGTCACAGGAGAAAGAAATCTGAGGAGATCGGACAGAGAGAGTTCAGCGTTTGTTATCTCAGCTAATACTACTGACAGGAACCTAATCCAGGAATGGAGAGATGGTTCAGCAGTTGTGAAAGCTGGCTGCTCTTCCAGAGGACCCAGGCCCAGTTCCCAGGTCACATAGCTCACAGCCACCTCTAGCTTTCGCTCCAGGGAGGCAGACATAGACATAGTCACAGATGCACATAGACACAGAGAGACAATTTTTAAAAAATAAACTCTTAAAAAAAAACATTAACAGCCCCAACTCCAAAATTATACAGCAACATGCTTCTCTGGATAGATTTTTATTAATAGACTCTAACATTCTCTTACTAGCTTTGTGAACCTAAGGCGATCCTAAACCACTACTGAAACGTGCAACTGTAGATCTAAACATACCGGTGCTATGTGATATATAAATGATATATATCACCTGTGGCTCCTTACTTGACATTCATTCTGGTAAAGGGCTCTTGTAAGTACTTGGATGCTGGGTGGTGAGCCTCTCTAGCCCACACTTTGGAATTCCAGAGTTCGAGTCTAGCTACGAGTCATACCGCACATACTGCTGACCTTGCTAGTAACTACTGAAGCTACACACCTGCCACGAAAGCCACCGTGTCATCAGGAATTCCGAGACTCTGTGCAAAAATGCTAATTTCATGCTTTGTAAACATATCTCTTGTAAAAGAACAGCCTGCCTGTAAAAACTGCTCTTGACATCCCTGGAATAATCTTCAGGGGAAAGGAGGCAGAGGTCTCCCCTGTGCATCCGTTTCTGTAGCCGCCTAACTGTAAAGCACACTTCTTTTACAGAAGAGGCCTGGACATCAAGCTTCACTAAGGCTGCAGAGAACCAAATCCTGCCCCCAAAGACCGGCTTCGAAGGAGGCTCAACATCTTGAGGAGCATTGTGTCTCTTCAACAAAGGTGCAGGGAGATTGGGAAAGCTGGCAACATTCCACGCTCCAGGCTGACTAACCTAGAGCATCTGGGAGATGGAGGAGCCTGAGAAATGATCTGCTCAGATACCTCAGTCAGCTAGCAAGGGAAGAGCGGGCCCGACACAAGGCAGCCAGCCAGGCTCGTACAGAAGCCAGCAGCAAAGCTAAGAACCCAAACCATGGGACTGATTCACTGCTGAGATTGGGGGTGCTTCTCTGTAAGCCGAGAGTCCTAAGACACACAGAGACTCCCCCCTTCGCAGCAAGTAAAAATAAACACACAAAACAAAATAAAAATAAAGGAGAAAGACTCTAGTCACCCCGTTTCCTATGGTGCTGCGTATTCTGACTTTGACCATGCTGGGTGAGGGCAAGAAAACAGACAAGCCATCTAGCTGAATTCCTGAAGTTCTCCAGGACATGTGCTTGCGAGACCTGCTGCCACCCTCCATCCTGCTGCTGTCCCCAGAGGAGAGGGATCGGGTCAGGGACCTGTTTCAAGCTTTCGACAGAAGGTGGCAAAACTGTGCTCGGCTTTAATGTTTATTTCAGGCCTTGTTTTCCACTCCAGCATCTGGATGTTTCAATTTCTCTTTACCATGAAAGCCAGGTGTCTCTTTCCTCTCTTGCCTGAACGGATTGAGGAAGTCTGGTGCTGTCGGAAGGTGCACCTCGCTGGCCAACATGAACTCTGTCCATGAAAGCCTACACCAGGCTTGGGTCTCAGCAACTCAGGATTAGCATGAGGTTCTGATGTGCACAGTGGGCCAAAGAGGCAGGGATCTGCAGATAAACTAAAGGCCGGCTTCCCCAGATGGAGGAGTGCGCGTGCATATGTCTGTGCTTGCGCGCACAGACACAGACATATGTGCCTGAAATGATAGCCTTCAACTTTATTTTCCCGAACTGCCAATTATGCAGCAAGGAAGAAGCACGAAGGGAAAAATAAAGACTCCCTGCAGGAAACAGAGACGAAGGCACACAGGACTCGCCTGTAATTCTGACTGCCTGTAATTGCATGTGAAATTTACAATTAAGTCAAAGCAACAAGACAATGTAATTAAGGAGGGTCCCCGTAGCTCCACACCATCCAGTGTCACCACTGCGAACGGCTTCATGTTCTCCTTTATTATCTTGTCTCCACGCGTGTGTCTGAAACCCGAAGGCCAGAGCAGAGGCCCAGAGGCGGCTTTCTTCATCTCTCAGTTGTCAAGAGGAGTTTACTGTTATTAAACATACTTTGGAAGTACTGGTCAGAGTGTGTTGTGGCCTAACACATGAATGTGTGTTGTCCCCTTGTGCTGGACATTTAATTTGCTTTCTGTTTTCCACTATTAAAGTTTTTGCATGGGGCGGGAGGGCGGCTCTGTAGATAGAGTGCTTGCGTGCAAGCGTGAGAAACAGTGTTCAGTACTACAGCAGGCACAGGCTTCCGGTACTGGGAAGCTGAGACAGAGTTCCCAGGCAAGCCAGCTGGCCAGACTAGACTTCCTCCATAAAGCGAAGAGGGCCAGTAAGATGTCTCTGTGGATAAAGGAGCTTGCCGCCAAGTCTGAGGAACTAAACTTTATCTCTGGGCCCCACCTAGTGAAAGGAGAGACCCAACTCCCACAAACTGTCCTGCGTCCTCCCCCCACACACAATGGGTAGCCCGCACAGGCCCGCACGAAAGGGCACACAATAAATGAATGTGCTTTTAAAACTATCGCAAGCCATGATTATAATAACCAAATACCTATGTGAAGAGTGACTGAGGCTCTCTGGCCTCCACACGCAAGGGCTCTTAACTGCTGACACATCCCTCCAGGCCTGGGATCTGACTATTCTGAAGAATAGGCTCCGCTCTGAGGAGGTCACAGCTCGGCAAAGAGGCAGAGCATTGCTGCTGGGGTACAAACAGCACAGCATGATCTGAACCCCGTACCACCGAAGGTGCACGTTGTGAACTTAGAACCAAAACGCTCTGTAAATTCATGACAGACCATGACAAAGGCCAGTCACTTCCGGTCACACCGCACAGGCTGCTGTGTAGTGTGAGTGGGGTTCTCCTGTGGCACGCCTCATCCATGTGCAGGGAGCAAAGAACCCAGAGGACCCTTCTAACTCTGTTTTGTTTGCTTGATTTGGTTTGGTTTTTAGCCAGGGTCTAATATATCCCAGGCCACCTGCAAACTCATTATGTAGCCCAGGATATCCCTGACTGTCTCATTTTCCTGTCAGTATCTCATGAGTGACAGGATTATAGGCAGGCGGTGCCTTGCCTGAGGGACTGAACCCAGGGCCTTGTGCATGCCTCGAAAACTCTCTACCAATTTAGCTACACCCCCGGCCCCCAGGGCTGACACTCAGATGATTAATTCTCCCATTCATTCTGGGAGACATCTGGCCAGAATCTTCATGACTGTAAAGATTGCCTGGCAACTTGCAGCCTTTTTTTTTTTTTTCCTTTCTTTTATATTTAGGGCACAAGGACACAAAACTAGAGAGCAATTCCACAAGGTTCTACATGCCCTCAGGCAGAAACAACACAGAAGGGTCCGAAACTCAGAGAAACCTTCCTCCCCAGATCCCCACGCCTGCTTTGGATCTCTCTGGGTTTTCCTGGCACAGGAAAGTCCGCCAGCTTGCCTCTAGAATGAGGTCAGAGAGGGGCCTGTGACCAGCTGCCCACTGGAGCTCAGACGAAAGTTCCCTCTGATGGGTGGCACAGGGGCCCACAAGACGGAGCTGTGAGTTTCAGACTTTCCCGGGGAACAGCTGGGCGGGGGAGGGGAGCCTGGCCTGCTCTGAGACAAGGGTCCATTTATCCTTGTCGTAGACAGGGACTAAAGATGGGTGACAGCCAAGAGCCCTCTGACTTTTTTTTTTCTGTCCCTTGGCATTCTAAAAATTCCAACTCGGTGCCTTGTGAAAACAGAATGTGCTACCCTATCATTTCCAATGATGTCAACAGGCGATCAAGGCACCGTCACCGAGCCAGGGTGTCAGACTTGGCAGCTCATCACCTACGTAGACCTTTTGTGCCGGCTCATGAGACAATGTCAAGGCGTCTGACAACTGGATGCTTCAGCCAGAAGCATCCTCCTCCTCAGCCAGAAATCCTTTCCTTACGTCCCCACATTCTCCTGCCACGCCACATAACTGTCACCTGTATGCTTCCCCGTTGGCCCCCAAATTACTCTGCATAGCAGTCTCTTCTCATTTTCACGGAGGTATGTGTGATGGGTCTGTATGTGTGTGTGTGTGGGGGGGTGAGCATGCATGTGTGTGGAGCCCTGACGATGACGGAATTATCCTGGATCGCTCTTCCACATCATTCACTGAGGCTCGGCCCCAAGGAATCTGGAGTTTGCCGACAAGGCAAGTCCCACCGCCGTCTTCAGAGGCCAGCAATACAGGCGGACTGCTTCATCCACCTGACATGTACCTGAGTCCTGGGGATCCAACCTCCCATCCTTACGCCTTAAGACTGAGCCACCTCCGCAGCCCTTATTTTCTTTTCTTTCTTACTTTTTTTTTTTTAAGATTTATTTATTTATTATGTATGCATCGGTCTGCCTGCACTCCAGAAGAGGGCACCAGACTTCATTATAGATAGTTGTGAGCCACCATGTGGTTGCTGGGAGTTGAACTCAGGCCCTTTGGAAGAGCAGTCAGTGCACTTAACCTCTGAGCCATCTCTCCAGTCCCCCCTATATAATTCACATATATAGTTCACACATATAATTCACAGGACAAGCCCTCTGGAAGTGCAAAATACAATGGATCTTATTCTGACACGGTTGTACACACACTGCCACTATCTACACTCGAATTCAGGACTGTTTTCATCTTCCACTAAAGCGATTCTGTAGCCTTGTGGGCACAGTGGTTGAACGTTCATGAATTCTCGTGACAGCACTGACCCTAAGGTGATGAGAACTGAGACATGAGGGCCTGGATTAGCTTTCTCATAAGAGATCTCTATCCCCTCTACCATGTGAGGACCGAGAAAGAATACACCGTCTTCGTAGCAGAAGACAGGCCCCCATCAGGCACAATGTCTCCTGTCACCTTGATCCTGGGCTTCCAAACCTTCAAGGGTGGGAGATACAAACCGTATGTGTGCAAGTCGATCATCTCAGGCATTGTGTAACAAGCATCTGCAGGGATCTGAATGAGAATGCTCCCTCCCGCCAGTCTCCAGTATTTGAACACTCGGTCCCCAGGTGACGGTGTTATCTGGGAAGTTTAGATGGTGCAGCTTTTCTGGAAGAAGTATGTCACTGGGGGAAGGCTTTGAGATCAGAAGCCCTGAACCATTTCCAATGAGCTCTCTCTGCTTCATGCTTCGAAGACGTGAGCTTCTGTTCCAGCCACTGTGCCTGCTGCTTGCTGTTAGGATGGCTGGCCTGGAACTCACTAGGTAGACCAGGCTGGTCTCCAACTCACAGAGGTCTGCATCATCCAAGACTAACCAGATCCTTCCCCTCTCTTCCATGGCAGGCTTAGATGCTACTAACCCACTTCCTGTCTAGATGGGAGTCACCAGCTCTGGGCTTGTCGTGTATACAGCACTGTATGCCCTGGCTTCTTCACACAGTGCAAAGACGCCAGGAATCGGCATGCTCCCTGGGGCCTTCTGCTGCATGGCAATTTCGTCCTGACTGAAGCACTCCTTGGATGGAGGAAGAGGCTTACAAGACTCAGGAAGCAAAAGAAACTCATAAGGCTCAAGAAGAAGTTCGGAAACTTAGGAGTATCACAGAGGCCCCTTACCAAGACCCTGCAAATACTAAACAATCCCTAGGGGTGGGGGTTCTTCAGTGGAGCTGCCTGCAAGCTGTGCAGAGCCTAGTGCACAGGAGGGGGTTCACTCTGATTCTGACTGAACCCACGAAGCATGTTTCTGTAGCCTACCATGTCAACAACTTGGATGTTCTGGGGTGCAGCCTTCAGGGATCGGTGCTGAGATGATCCTGTGGGTTCTTGACCAATGGGAAAACTACCTGAAGCAGGGGAAGGACAGCAGGCTAGACAGAGGAAGGGACATGGGGGTCAGAGTTCGGCCTCTAAGTGGGCCTTGGTGATGTCTGCTTGCTTTTGATCCCTTAAGTGCTAGGGTCAACTGGAGTCAGGGTGTAGTAGGAAGAATAGAATCTCCACTCTCAGCATGGAAAAGAGCACGCACACAACTCCTCTCAGGCGGGAGCTAATGAAACACAGCACACCGTCTGCAGGGGCAAGAACTTGGGCACTTAAGCAGGAGGACAGAACTGGTTAGCAGGGACCTAGTTCTTGCTTAGCCAGGCCAAAGAGGAGATGCAGTTCGGGCAGGATGCTGTAGCTAGTGCTGCTGCTGAGACCTCATGCTTTCTCATCCAAGGAAACACGGCAAGAAGGCAGAGCCAGTAGTTTCTCACTCAGGGAGTACTTGCTGTTCTGCTACCTCTGCTGCCTCTCTTGTCCCCAAATGGCTGAGCTATTCCCACTTAACGGACTGAGGTTTTTGAGCTCGGCTAATAAATTAATTCCTGAACATTAATCACAGTGGATCCAGCCAGTGACAGATAACTGCAAGACCAGGGTTTCTACACCAGGGGCTCTAAAGAAAGGGGCTCTAGATTGCGGCCCCGCACAGGGCTGGGTGAGTAGGGATTCCTTTTGCATTTTCAGCTAGACTGGAAACCCGATAAAGCTTATGCTGAAGAACAAGAGGCGTTCAAGTGGGGACCCTACCCTAGCCTAGTTATTTGTCTTGGTGACTCAAAGAGGGTATGGTTCTGGGGACCCCTGCTCTCTCTAGCTAACCAAAGCAGAGGATGACACATGCCTAGGGAAGACACATGCCTAGGGTAGCAGGAATGAGACCCCACCCAGGCTTTTCTAGTTGGGAGACCTTCCTTCCCTGAGTCATTCAACGAACGCACCTAGTTCCCAGGAAGATTTGTATTCTGGGCAAGGGTCCAAGCAAGGGTGCTGTTAGCCTGTGGCCAGGGGCCCGCCCCTTTCTTCCTCATGGGACCCTGGTTCGCCATTTATAACTTAAGCTGTTCTTCAGCTAAGGAGCCATTGTCTCTCTTCTGTTTCCTAGCAGACAGCAAGGTAGGTAGGTGTTGGAGAGTTTCCATGGTGTTCTGTAAGATTTCAGGAACAACATTTACTCTGCTGGCTGGACACAGCTGTTTAATAATGAGTCCCGACCCTGCCCCACCCCACCAAACCTCACACACCTGTGTAGTCAACTAGGCCATCCATAATTCATCTCAAATGGGGGGGGGGGGGGGCAGCATGGCTGGTCCACGGTTTCTGAGGAGGCTGATTCACAAAGCAATATCTACCCCTTCTCTTTAGCCTGACATTGCCTACAACCTATTAACAATTAATTAACCCATAATCATTTCATACACTGACACTTGGTTGTGATCAGCACAGAAATGTACAGATCTTCGGAGGTCACACTGAGTCTCAAGAAGAAACTAAAGAGAATTCACTTAGAAGAGCATTAAACGGTACAGCGCCAGAGCGCACAGCGCCAGACCCTCTGCATTGAAGAGACTTGGAGGAGATAGATGCTTTCTGCCACTTTACTCCCCCGAGAGACAGATGCTTTTCAAAGTTATTTCCTGAGACTAGAGTGGTTTTGACAATTTTCTGATTTGCTTAAAATGAGCGATGACGAAATGTCATTAGAAGCATCTGCAATCATTGGGGAGGAAGGGGGATTCTGCCACTGTCTTGCAGGGAAAAGAGACAGGAGACTAATTAAATGGAGCCGGCTCAGCCGGGAGCCTGGCTTCCAGAGGCACAATCTCCCTTGCCAGGCGCAGGGCAGCTGCCTGGCTGCGCTAGCTTCAACGGACCGGCCTAATCCTCCTTCCTCTGTGACAAGCATTCCGATGGTGTCTGGAATAATAATGTAATTACAGAGAGAAAACACCTCAGCCATGAAGGGCAAGGATTTGGAGCTGTTCAAACATGGGAACTAGAATCAAAGCTCGCAAAGGGTGGGATTTAGGGCAGAAGCGGGTTAGGACTGTATTATCATTCCCTTCCCTCTCCCGTTCTCTCTCTGCTGAAATGAATGTAGTCCTCTTATCGTCAGGGAGCATGTCTGGAGATACCCCATGACCACCTAAAGTGGCAGGCGATGCTGACCCTCTCTAAGCGCTTTATTCTACACATGTGAACCTGAAGTGAGGTTTAATTTAGGAACTGGGCAGTGTAGAGATTAATAAGAACAATGAATTATAAAATGGTACAATTATCTATAATAAAGTTAGATTAAGACCAATGAACTGTCTATTTCTGGAATTTTCCATTTTGTATGTAAGAAAGGGAAACTTCAGACTAGAGGGAACTCAGAGAGGAAATAACGAGCTATGGGATAAGGCCAGCTAGCCCAAAGTAACCTCCGAACCACCCCTGAAATCTCCCAAGATCCTCAAATATATCGCCATTAAAGCGCGCATTTTCTGTTTGTTTGTTTGTTGTCTTTATGGTTGCTCCTTGGGTCTTGACACAAAACTCTCTCTGCAGTAAGGGGAAAAGATGTAGGTTTGATGGGCAGCAATTATGCCGTATACACTTCCTGTTCCTTAGTCAACCCGGGGACTATACACAGAAAGTGCTAAATAAATGCTTGCTGACAGGTAAGAAGTATACTCCATGTTGCTTTTGTTCAGTCTAATTTGGCTCATTTCGGTTCGAAAGAAAACCACCCTGCAGGATATTCTGGGTGCACGGGGTGTTATAACTTGTGTAAAAAAATTCATACCTTCCAAAAGCCAAAGCCACAAGCCAGAGAGCTATGGCTTGCAGGCAGCATACCAGAACATGAAGTTCATTTTTACATTTTGGGGGGTTGGGGTATGCATCTGTAATTATCCCAGAATGAAGGCAAAAACTTTCTGCAAAACAGTAACATCTAACAAGTCAGCATTTTTTTTGAGAAAGACAACTGTACTTTTCCTAGGGTTGACCTCACTAGCGATTCCATTTCTGGATCAAAGTTCTAAAGGGTCATGAAGAACAGACCATAATTCCTGCGGCTGTCTGGAGGTGCCAGAAGAGCAACAAATGGACAGTGAGGGGTGCCAAGAAGGCACAGACAACCCACTTCCTCTTAAATGACAAGGGCCATGGGTTGGAATGGTGAGCAGTCAGGCTGACATCCCATTTATCTGCCGGCCAAAGCCTGAAAGACTGACGTCCCAGTGTGGGTCTGCCTTAGACAAGACACAAGAAAAGCCGACCAATTCATGAGGCAGAAATCTAAAGGGATTCATTTTGAAGGCCTGGTCTCTGCCTTCTCCCAGCGAAGTCTAAATGTTTCCTGGCATGAAGGCTTAGTTAGTGGTGAGCTAGGAATGGAAGTTCATTCCCTATCATCCCTTGACTGGGGTGGCTGAGGCAGATGAACTGCCATAAGTTTGAGGCCAGCCTGGGCTATCGACTGAGTTCCAGAGCAGCCGGAGCTACAGGGTGAAGCTCGGTCTCTTTTGGATTTCATCTATAAAAAACTCCCTGGAGTTTTACATCACACACACACACACACACACACACACACACACACATTTTCTTCGTGTGAAATCCCAGTTCCTCCCACCTCAGGTCTGGGAAAGAAATCTGATTTCTCCCGTATACTCTCACACCTGCTGGCACTCAGCCTGGCTTCCAGAAGTCAGACGAAACTGATGTGGAAAACCTCCATTTGTGTTCATAGGATCAGCGTACTGTAGGGTGAAGAGGGGTTTTAAGGGAGGTTTTCTTAAAAAAACGGAGTCAAACCTTGAGAGCACAAACAAATCGATAAAGCCCGCTCATGCAGAAGCCCTCTCTTCCCAAGGATGGCAGAGGAGAGAGGCCCTGCTTTTCTAGGATGCTGCCTGAAGACCCCAGGAGGCTCAGGTGCATGCATGGGCGCTAAAGCTGTCCTTTCCCTCTCTATCGAGAAAAGCCTGAGTCTGCTAAACTTCCAAATGGCCTTTCTTCCTGAGAGATGGCCTAAACTGTTGACAGAGATAACTTGCCTCTTTATATTCTGAATGTTTTATTTGTCTGTTTTTATTCTAGGCTGGCCCCTGAACTCTCTACACAGGGTGATCTTGGACTTCAGATCCTCCTGCCTCTGCCTCCTTGAGTCCTAGGATTACAGGCATTGCATGGCTGCTTACACTGTGCTGGGCCTGGAACACAGGGCTTAGAGCACACTAGGCAATCGTTCTACCAACTGAGCTGCATCTGCAGCCCTTAATGTGACATTCAAATGCCCTGACTATCTCCTTTAGCAACAACTTGGGCTCCTTGAATCAGGTGCTTCTGGGATTTTGTGGTACTTACTGAATATTAAGGTATCTGAGGCTTTGAATATAAAAGCAGGCAACTGTGTATCCAGCCTGCATCTGCCTCCTTTCTAGGGCCTATACCCCGGTCTTGGGGAACAGATACTTTCCCTGGCTGTTCGTTCCTGAGCTTCCTCATTACATTCCAGATTAAGGGGTCCCCACCATCATCACACGAGGAGGTTATTAGGTAAAGTCCAGGACAGTAAGAAGGTGCTGAGGTAGCCTGTGATTTTGGCCAGTAGCAGCAGGAGGGAGACCTCTACGCTGGAGATGCTCAGCTGAAAACCCAAGTCCAGAGCTACTGGAAGCTTCCTGCTGCCCTGAAGGGGTATAAGGGCCTTCCTGGAAGAGGCAAATGATGCCCAGAAGAAGTCACAGAAGCCTTGGGGTCCCTGGGAGCATCAGAGCAGTAGTGCCCTAGTCTTGCCCATTTTGGTCCCAACAGCTTTGAGAAGACTTCTACATTTGCAAGTGATGACATCTTTAAAACCAAGACGGCAGCCATGGTCACAGGGCTCAGGCAGAGCTAATGCTTGGAAATGCGCAAAGTTCTCTGAAGACCCAAATGTCCAGTTTCCCTGAGCAGATAGTACAGATGGCAGGGCCAGCCCTGGGTGCCCAAAGCAGCGTGTGACAGTTGTGCCTCAATGCTGGAGGCTGGCTGTCTAACCCACAAGCCAGTCATCCCCTCTTCCTCAAAGGCAGCAGTCTCCCTGGGCCACTTGCCTGAAGTAGGCCCAGTCAGCGAAGCAGAGGTGTGCAAGCTCATCAGCCATTGCCAAGGTCCTTCCTGCTACCCTCCCCACTGCAGATGAAAGCCACTGGACAATGGAAGAAATATGGCTTCATCGGTGAGGCCTCAGAAGTATAGATTCTAAGCCACCGAGACATGCAATGGTAACAGTGTGTGAATCCAACCTGAGCAAAGCCAGGAGGAAGGAAGGGACTCTCCTGAGGGCAGAGTCCCAGAGCAGGGAGAGTGCCACAGGCCAGGTGAGGACCACAGCCTGTGTGACCTCCAGGGCCAGGATCAGGGCCAGGCGAGAGGCCAGCCCCTGACACGCACATCACTCCAGAAGCTACTGGGCTCACAAGATCAATACATTCAAGGAAAAGAAAACGAGAGGCTAGAATCTGTGTCCAGCAATGCTGGCATTCAAGGTCAAAGGACAAGACCGCTATTAAACGCTTAAGAATGTAAGGCATATCACTCCCAGGAGCCCATCGGAGAATCTACCAGAAAAAGCCTCAGTGAGCTGAGCCAACTGCAGACACATCACTGTGCAGATGCCGGAAACATTACACAGCTGCCCTGAGACTAAGGGAGAGATGCTAAGAGGGACTGTGAAGAGCGACAGACACGGGGCACCTAGAAACACCCAGAGGAGGACAGTGGGTGCAAGGAGAGTTTCCAGTGCTCTCCAGGCCTGGGGAGGTTATATTAACGATGCTTTGCAGACACTGTCAGGACTGTTGTCCAATACAAGGTAACTAGGATTCTTCACGGCCCGAGAATAAGAAAATAGGAGTCTTAGGTTTCAATTAAAAACATACATCAGGATACGTGAGATAGCCTATCTTCATATGTGACTACAACTGTGTTTATAACCCCTCTCTCCTAAGGGTTCCCCCAGAAAAAGTCAAGAGCATACACGGTGGCAAAAAGCATCCCTGGTATCCAGTTCACGGTCTTAAAAATCCCATTTTCCACTGAAAGAAGCCAGGCAGAGCTTCTCAGGGAAACGGCCGATGCCCAGCCTGAGGCAGAAAAAGCATAGGCTGCGTGCAGGTATCGGATATGGCAGAGACCAATGACACTATCAGAGAATCCAGAGTAATGTCATTAAGACTGGAGAGCCCCACAGAAGGACAGAGAAGACAACACGAGACATGGTGTGCCTCCTAATGAGGAGGCTGAGGGTCACCCAGGGTTCTTGCCACAGGGACCAGCTGCAGTCTGGTAAGGTTTTTGTATTAGCTGCTGCTTGGCAGAAAATAAGGAGAAGCCGGGAGCGCTGGAACCTGAGCCCTAAGTGTTCGGCAAGCAAAGGCCAGCTTGCCAGGCCAAACCACGAGACACGGATATCACGGAGGGTGAGGGTGCGCGTGCCTCTAGGTGGAGAAAGGTAGGAGATGTGCACTTAGAGGCATGCATGACCAAGAACCCACTGGGGTGTGAATCTGAGTATTAAATCTGTTTTCTCAGTGGCTGCCAAGAAGGTAAATTTGTTCCTGTGGGAGAGAGGAAATTGATGGCACAGGGCACGGGCACCTGGGAAACAGCCAGTTTCCTCATCTTTGTGGCATGGAGGGCGGCCCTTTAATTCATTACCTCTAGTTGTCTCCTACATTTCCTGCTTTCCTGTATTTTATTTTTTTCAGTAAAAAGTATATTTTGGAACAGACAGGGATGCCAGGGAGGAGAGAAAAGCTATTTATACCCTGTGGCTTGATAAGTCTTGGACTGAGAGCTAGGCACCGTGGGATGGGGGGTGTTCCAGACACAGGTCACACCTCACACAGGCAGGGAGGTAGAAATGGGGTGTGGCTCCTTCTGAGAAGAGCCAGTGGTCTGACTCCGGGTGGGGAGTGGTTCACTCAAAGAGAGCAGAAGAAAATAAATCTAAGAGGTGTTGGTTGAGGGTTCTCTGTGTACGTCTCATTCTGCCAGGACAACATGTCTGTTGTCCAAAGAACGAAAGGCCAGTGTGTCTGAAAGTGGACAGGGGCTGGCATCCTCACCCCAGGGGTCACGCCTTAGCAGAAAACTCTGATTTCATGTATTTATTCATTCTGCAGGGTTCTGTTATCTACATGAGTTCTGAAGCTGCCGCCTCTCCCTCGTCTTGGCACAACGAAGACATTTACCTAGGGGAGAACGGGCCCAGGATGGTAGAGCCGGAGACGGCAGGAGAGTGACTATCAGATCATACTGGCCGAGCCGCTGAATTAATTCATTCCACAGTCGCCCTTCAGCAGGGTTCTTAGGCAGAAGTGATAAATCTCCTTATCATTTGAACAAGCTGTGCCTCCCATTAATTACAGCTATAAGCAGCCAAAAATTATGCACGGGGCTTCTAGGAGAGATAATCAAAAGGTCCACGAAGCACTCAGGAGTGATACTCTAGGAAATAAAACTACATCTAAACAGCCCCTCGACCCTCAAGTCCAGAAGACACACCCAGCAGTCTCCTGGTTCTACAAGGGGTTCCCACAGCTGCCTTAACTTCTACACTTAATCACACAAATCTAACTGGTGTCAGGCTCGAAGGAGAGCTGATCCCGGGGAAGGGCGAGAAAAATGAAAAGAAAATGCAATTTAACAGTAGCCCGCAGAGACCACTGGCTGAGCAAGATTGATTCCACAGAATCTCAGTTTGTCTCCCTGGAATCTCTTCATGGAATCCAATGCTTGGGGTCCCCGGAAAGCATGGCTGCTTACGTGGGGTGTGTGCACGTGATCAAGAAAGACGGTCTCTCACATGCTCTTGAAGGCCAAGGATGACCTGGAGGGTAGCAAGAGAGAGAAGCCGTCTGTGGCCTCTGCAATCAAGGAGGAAAGGCTGTCTGGCCTCACCTCCTTGGGGATTCTGACTCTCAGGAGCAGGAGCACCGGGGATTAGGGAGGTATCTGTGGGCCTGCCATGGGGTCTGTAGTCCATCAACTGTTTGAGAGAGGCGCCTTGGCCTGACCACAGCTGGGAAGGTCAGGCCCTTGCTGGACTTACATCCTGAAGACCACACAGGGACAGAGCTGTTAGTGGGATCAGGAATTGGGGCCAGGATTAAGGGAGTCTACCCTCTTGGCTGTTCAAAATACCTCTCCAGCTGTTGCTTTGACTCCCTCCGACAGCCTCTAGTGTGAGGGCTGGTGCTGCGCCCCACCCACTGACCTAGAGCCCTGTACTCCAGGGGGAAGACAGAACAGACCAGCAGTGAGGCTCAGAACGAAGCACCGGCACCAGTGCCAGAAACCAAGTTAAGAATGCAAATTCCAGACTGTGCCCTCAATCCGCTGGAGCTCACCCTGGGCTAGGGGTGGGAAACAGCAGGTTAACAAGCCCACAAGAACGTGGGGCAAGCAGAAAGGAGCAGGTATGGTAACGGAGGGAGAGACCTAAGTACGTGGCTGCAAAGCGGCAGAGGCTGAACTAGGTACCCGGCGGATGCCCACCCTTTCCCAGGGCAACGGCAAAGCGGAAAGAGTACGATCTCTCGGTGATCTGTGGCAGCCTTACAAAATACAAACTGCATGACCAAGGACTCCCTCCCCCACAAACACACACACACACACACACACACACACACAC